>NC_086448.1:652091376-652397513 GCF_028390025.1 Pseudophryne corroboree | reverse complement strand
TTTTCAATACTTCCTTTGATGGCACCAAATCCCTCGGTTTTCTACCACCCTGATACTTATTTCAGTGCTGTTTACTGACGCAGCTATGTTTGTATACCCTGTACTTGTCCTATATTGTATTAAGTTGTAAGTCACTGTCTTCATGTTTTGCTTATTTGTTGCGGATTCCATGTGGCGCCATATAACTAAAGGATAATAATAATAATAATAATAATAATAATAATAATGTACAGTATGAGCACACTGCAGGTTAATGAATATAATGGTAACATATTACAAGCAAAAACATGCTGGGATATATCGCTCAATGGTATGTAGTTAAACTGTCGGATTAGGATGGTAACAATCAAATTGTCTACATTAATCAGTCAGAATGTCAACATTAATCACGTTTACATTAAGAACATATGAACATTTGGGTTAGGCTGCGGTTAGGATCAAATAGAACAGTCCACATCCTCACTGTCAAAATTTATAATGTCGATATTGTGAACATATCAACAGTATGTCAATGTATACATTGTGAATGTTGACATGTGAAATGTCAAAAATATCTGGAATGTCGATATACTGTACAGATTACGTCAACATTCTGATTGTTGACATCTTGTTGACATGATATACCACACCCAGCACCACAACCACCGGTGATCCATTCGTTTAGCTAGCCTTATTCTATGTGATCTGCGTGTTATAAGGCAGGCATAGATAACAGTGGTGTAGGAATGCATTGTACATATATGAATGGCGTTGGCTCTTTCTTCTCTCTTGTCTAGGTGATAGTGTTTTAGTCATGCTTCTAGATAAAGGTTTATTTACTGTGTGACCATGACTCTTCCCTTGCTCATCCTGCCTCTCTCTACCTTGTCATAGGATGGCGTGGGCATTGAGGAAAAGCTGTCCTTGCGGAGAGTGGCTGTGGTGGAAGATTTCTTTGACATTATTTATTCCATGCATGTGGAAACGGGGCCTAATGGAGAACAGATTCGGAAGCATGCTGGTCAAAAGAGGACGTACAAAGCTGTAAGTCAAATGACTCGTTTGTATCTAGTTAGTTTTTGTGTTGCATCATTTTTACTATGTATGCTCAGTGCATATTTTGTCTGTGTTGGAATTTCGTTTAACTGTGTATGTATGGATTTATACTTGCCATCTTGTTACTGTTGCTAAATGCATTGGTTTTCCTATCTGCTGTAGCTCCCTTTAATACAAACCCCATTTTCATATAACAAGTCTCCCTGTTGGTACAAATCATGCTTGCCTGCTTTTTAGGTCTCTCCTAGAGGGGAGGTCCAGTGAACAAATGTAAGGGGGGTGATGATGAGCTTTGTGAAACTATTGCCCTGCCCTTGCTGTTGAATGACACAATGTGCAAACTGCGCCATCAAGTCCTGGGTCTGGAAGTGTGACCTACTTTCCCAAGACCTTGCAGACCTCCCAATATTCTGAGCCACCGGACATTCTTAGAGTGTAGGCAATTATGGTATAAATGCAAGGCTGGAAATACAAAAAGACAGACACGGTCATGACACATTATTATGATCACCTCCTACATTTAAAGTCGGCAGCATGTAGCCAATGAAGTACGTCACGAGTCGGGATCGGTATGATATACCGCCGCCCAGGATGCCGACCATAAGGATCCTGAGCAGTGGAATGCCGGCAGGGGGGGCGAGCGAAAAGAAGCCCTTTGCGGGCTCACTGCGCTCCTCACGCTGCAGGCTCGGTGGCGAGTGTAGGTTCTATTCTCCCTCTACGGGTGTTGTGGACACCCATAGAGGGGGAATCACCTACCTCGCCGGTATACCGGCGGCGGTATGGTGCCCCTGTCAGGATCCCAGTGTCAGTATTGTAACAGCCGGGATCCTGACGAGTGGTATGCTAACCGCATATCCAGGAGTCGTGCGCTGGCTTGGTGGATATATAAGGTGTGCGATAGGCCGTCTGCACACATATCACTCATTGCTGTCATGGGTAAAAGGACGATTTATCAGAGTTTCAAAAAGGGATGATTATTGGCATTGAGTATTTCTGAAACAGCGCAGCAGAGTTTATGAACTGTTTGCGTGCTGCTGTGGTGAAAGTGTATCATGACTTGCACCATTGCAAATAACCAATGTTGAAACTG
The DNA here is from genome assembly GCF_028390025.1 of Pseudophryne corroboree. Taxonomy (NCBI): domain Eukaryota; kingdom Metazoa; phylum Chordata; class Amphibia; order Anura; family Myobatrachidae; genus Pseudophryne; species Pseudophryne corroboree. Next base: position 652,395,385 of record NC_086448.1, on the reverse strand, counting down.
CGGAGGACCACATGCCATTGATGTGAGAGAATTGAACGTCGGCTACGAAGGTGCGTAAGGGCCGATCGACACGCTATAGTGGAGCAGCTCACTATCAAAATGTACCTGTGCCAACCTACCAGCATCTTATTGAGTCATTCCCAGCCTGCCTAGCTGCTGTCTATGCTCACACAGCGGTTACTCTGGCTATTAGCTGGTGGTCATAATAATGTGACTCGACCGTGTGTAAAGTATTGTATTCAGTATTATTTAGAGGATGGCATGCACGAGTCCAAAAATTATCCCATTAACAGATTACAGTAGTTGTAATATGTATGATACTATGGCATTATTCCTGGAGGGGGCAGCCAGGCTTCCACAGCAGGGGGAGTGGCGCAGCATCAGTGGGCGGTTCAGGGGTGTGGGAGCATAGCATCACATTTGTGTCATTGTGGCCCTGCCCCCCTCTACACATTGCCAAAATGATGTGCATTGTAAAGTGGGAAGAGGGACTACGATGACGCAAATTACGCCATCTGCCACCTGGGCTGCCCACTTCACTCTGGGAATTGGACGGCGTTAGGCAGACACGTCCAGCTCCAGGAGACTTCATTACTCTTCTAGGCGGCTGGGAGTCTCCTGTCCGTTCCAGAAGAGTTGGCAAGTATCTATCTATCTAAATATATTTCTCTTACGTCCTAGAGGATGCTGGGGACTCCGTAAGGACCACGGGGTATAGACGTGCTCCGCAGAAGACATGGGCACTATAAAGAACTTTAGAATGGGTATGTACTGGCTCCTCCCTCTATGCCCCTCCTCCAGACCTCAGTTAGATCCTGTGCCCAGAGGAGACTGGGTGCACTACAGGGGAGCTCTCCTGAGTTTCTCTGAAAAAGAATTTTGTTAGGTTTTTTATTTTCAGGGAGCACTGCTGGCAACAGGCTCCCTGAATCGTGGGACTGAGGAGAGAGAAGCAGACCTACTTAAATGATAGGCTCTGCTTCTTAGGCTACTGGACACCATTAGCTCCAGAGGATCGGAACGCAGGTCTCACCCTCGCCGTTCGTCCCGGAGCCGCGCCGCTGTCCTCCTCACAGAGCCGGAAGATAGAAGCCGGGTGAGTATAAGAAGAAAGAAGACTTCAAAGGCGGCTGAAGACTTCAGATCTTCTCTGAGGTAACGCGCAGTGGTGACGCTGCGCGCCATTGCTCCCACACACAGCGGACACTGAAGGGTGCAGGGGGGGCGCCCTGGGCAGCAATTATAAACCTCCTGGGATTGGCTAATAATATATATAGAGGCTGCGGAAGCACTATATTATAGAATCCCCCGCCAGTATAGAAAATTTGAGCGGGACCGAAGTCCGTCGCTGAGGGGGCGGAGCTTGATCATCCAGCACTAACCAGCGCCATTTTCTCCACAGCACACTGCAGAGAAGCTGGCTCCCCGGACTCTCCCCTGCTGAGCACGGTGACAGAGGGCAAAAAAGAGGGGGGGGGGGCACTTTTTATTGGCGCAGTGAGTGTATAGTTATATATTTATATAAAAGCGCTGTTTTGTCTGGGAATTTGGTTTCCAGTGTCAGTTGGCGCTGGGTGTGTGTTGGCATACTCTCTCTTTGTCTCTCCAAAGGGCCTTTTTGGGGAACTGTCTCCATATAGATATATCCCTGAGTGTGTGGGGGTGTCGGTACGCGTGTGTCGACATGTCTGAAGCGGAAGGCTCATCCAAGGAGGAGGTGGAGCAGATGATTGTGGTGTCTCCGTCGGCAACGCCGACACATGATTGGATGGATATACTGAATGTTTTAAATGCAAATGTGTCTTTATTACATCAGAGGTTGGACAAAGCAGAGTCCAGGGATAGAACAGGGAGTCAATCCATGGCTTTGGCTGTGTCACAGGGCCCTTCAGGGTCTCAGAAACGTCCCCTGTCCCAAGTAGCAGACACTGATACCGACACGGATTCTGATTCCAGTGTCGACTACGATGATGCGAGGTTACACCCAAGGGTGGCCAAAAGTATTCATTATATGATTATTGCAATAAAGGATGTTTTACATATCACTGATGACCCCTCTGTCCCTGACACGAGGGTACTGTTACGCACACCAGTGCTAACAGGAGTATACCGGTGTATGAACAGAGAGGGAAGCGAAGCAAACAAACTCACAGACAGTATAACATAACATACACAGGAGGTGATGGAATAACTAATAAACACAAAGTGAACGGAGAAGCTTAAAGGCTCAGGAATTGGGTGTCTCCCTAGTGTCAGGAATGCTCAGATGGAATAGAGCGGACAATGAAGCGAGGTGTAGTGATTTAACATGTGGAGCACCTGAAATGATGTTGCTAAGAGCAACAGAAAAAACCCCAAAGGGTTACCAACGGGTGTGGGAATAAACTCCTTGGTCAGAGATAGAAATATAGACACAAGGAGAGTATCCACAATCCTAACCCCCACTTGCAGGGCACAGGTTCAGCTTACTGCCACTAAACTGACACCTGGACGCCCTGCACAGTGACGGAGGATTAAGCAAGCAGGTCTGAGAGTACAGCCGCAAACCTGCTGGGTTCACAGAATAGCAAAAGAACCCCAGCAGGTCAAACAACTGACTCCAGTCTTACTGCTAGGTCCGGATTGGCAGAATGAAGTACCGAATCCCAAGGCCTATTCGCAGTAAGCAACAAGTAAATACAAAGTCACACAGTACTAGCTAACTCTCTGGAACTGACTAACAAACAAAGATTCAGCAGCATTTGCCTAGCCTGAGAGGATGGTTTATATAGCAGGTGCTGTCCACGCCCCACTCAGACCTCACAGACTGTGAGCACAAAACCAGCGCCGGATTCCCTGCCGTGCACAGAGCCTGTAACCACTACACAGTAAAAACCCGGACCGGAGTATCAGCTGCGCTCAGGTTACTTCGCTAACACTTGCCTCCCGGTTGCCATGGCGACGTGGCAGCACAGAGCAGGAGATCCTAACAGTACCCCCCCTCTGACGAGGGGTCAAAGAACCCCTACCACCGGGTTTATCGGGGAACTGCGAGAAGAAAGAGCGTATCAGTCTGGGGGCATAAAGATCACAACTGCGCACCCACGACCGCTCCTCCGGGCCATACCCCTTCCAGTGCACCAAAAATGACAGCCGACCCCGAACCATCTTGGAGTCAATAACCCTTTCAACCACAAACTCCCTCTGACCCCGTATCAGAAGAGGAGAAGGTCTTCCACTGGAAGAAGGATTACTAACCGCCAGTTTTAAAAGGGAACAATGAAATGTTTTATTGATACCCAATGAACGGGGCAGATCTAACTGAAATGCCACCGTATTGATAACCCTGGTGATCTTATAAGGGACGATGAAACGGGGGCCTAACTTATGAGATGGCTGTCTCAACTTCAAATTCTTGGTGGACAACCAGACGAAGTCTCCTAATTTGAAGCTGCAGGGTCTTCTCCGCTTATCAAAAACCCTTTTGGTCACTAATGACACAGACACAAGGGCTTTCTTCACTTTCCTCCAAATACCCCTAAGGACCGAAACAACAGAGGAACCACCAGGCGTGGAATCCAGGGGGTCAAAAGAATTGGCCTTAGGATGATGCCCATACACACAAAGGAAGGGAGAGATCCCTGTAGCAGAGTGAGCCGCGTTGTTATAGGCAAACTCCGCCATGGACAGATGAGCAACCCAGTCAGTATGACACTTGGAGACATAACACCTGAGGAACTGCTCCAAGGACTGGTTCACTCTCTCAGTCTGCCCATTAGACTGTGGATGGTAGCCTGACGACAAGCTCACAGAAATCTGGAGATCAGAACAAAATGCCCTCCAGAATTTGGCCACAAACTGGGATCCACGGTCAGAGACCACATCAAGTGGCAACCCGTGGAGGCGCACAACATGCTGCATAAATAACTCAGACAGGCGTCTGGCCATTGGCAACCCAACCAGTGGAACGAAATGCGCCATCTTCGAAAACCTGTCAACGACAACCCAAATGTCTGTCATCCCCGAGGATTTGGGCAAGTCCACCACAAAATCCATGGAAATGTGGGTCCATGGCTTAGACGGAATAGAGAGTGGATGTAATGGGCCAACAGGAACCCCTCTAGGAGTTTTATTTCGGGCACAAACGTCACATGCCCGAACCCACTGATCCTCATCCCTAGCCACCGAGGGCCACCACACCGCCCTAGACAGCAACTCCCGAGTTCTGGCAATACCCGGATGCCCTGCCGACCTCTTGGCATGGAATTCCAGGAACACTCGCTGTCTTAACCTAGGAGGCACAAACAAGAGACCTACCGGAAGGTCTGGAGGAGCCTGCTCCTGTGCTCTAAGGACTAATGACAAGAGGTCCTGGGTAATGCCCACTTTAATACATGATGGGGACACAATGGGCAATTGCTCCTCGGTGGTCTCTTGAACTGGAGCAAAACTCCGCGAGAGCGCATCAGCCTTGATGTTTTTTGACCCAGGGCGATATGTTATCAAAAAATGAAAGCGAGCAAAAAACAAAGCCCATCGTGCCTGCCTGGCATTGAGCCGCTTCGCTGACTCTAAATATGCCAGATTCTTATGGTCGGTGGGAATTGAGACCACAAACTTAGCCCCCTCAAGCCACTGTCTCCACTCCCCGAGTGCATCCTTTATACCCAACAATTCCCGGTTACCCACATCATAATTCATCTCGGCAGACGAAAATTTACGGGAAAAGTAAGCACAGGGATGAAGGCGATTATCAGACACCCCCATCTGAGAGAGCACTGCCCCAATACCTATCTCAGAGGCATCCACTTCTACCACAAAAGGACGCTCTGGATCTGGGTGTCGTAGCACCTTGGCCGAGACAAATGCCCTTTTGAGACGGGCAAAGGCCGCTTTGGCCTCACAAGACCAGTGAGCAACATCCGCCCCTTTCTTAGTGAGTGCCACCAAGGGGGCCACTATAGACGAAAATCCAGCGATAAACCGTCTATAAAAATTCGCAAAGCCCAGAAAACGCTGAAGCGCCTTCAAACTAGTGGGCTGCACCCAATCCAGGACTGCCTGTACCTTAGAACCCTCCATTTGGAAACCTTCTGAGGAGATAATATACCCTAGAAATGCGCTTTGCTGGACTACAAACTCGCACTTCTCCAGCTTCGCCCCAAGCTGGTGGTCTCTGAGTTTCTGGAGGACTAAGCGTACATGCTTCCGATGTTCCTCCAGGGAATGAGAGATTAGGATGTCATCTAGATAAACAACTAAGAATCTATCCAAATATTCCCTGAGCACATCGTTCATGAATTCCTGGAAGACTGCCGGGGCATTAGAGAGCCCAAAACGCATCACCAAATATTCATAATGCCCTGAGTGGGTATTAAAGGCAGTCTTCCATTCATCCCCCTCTCTTATTCGGATTAGATTGTAAGAACCGCGTAGGTCAATCTTAGAAAAAATGGTGGCAGTACGAAGCTGGTCAAACAAAACCTAAATGAGAGGCAGTGGGTACGAGTTTTTAATCATGATACGGTTCAATTCCCCGAAGTCGATGCAGGGTCGCAACGAACCGTCCTTTTTACACACGAAGAAGAACCCCGACCCAACTGGGGACTGTGAGGGTCTGATAAATCCCTTAGCCAAGTTCTCCTGAATGTACTCTGCCATAGCCTGAGTCTCAGGACGTGACAGGGAGTACAACCTGCTCTTGGGAAGCTTAGCATCCGGCAACAAATCAATGGCACAGTCATAGGGGCGATGGGGAGGTAGTACCTCCGCAACTTTTTTGGAGAACACATCCGCAAAATCTGCATAACATCCTGGCAATCCTGGCAAACTTAGCTGCGAGAGCCTGACTGGAAGGCTCAAGCAACTCCTGAAACAATCACTACCCCAACTAAGAATCTCCCCAGAGACCCAGTCAAATTGAGGGTTATGGGCCCTTAACCAGGGTAACCCCAAAACCAATGGGGCAAAAGAACAGACAGTCACATAAAAAGACAATTTTTCAGAGTGTGTGGCTCCAATAAACAAAGGAATTTGGCTGGTGCAGGAGGTCATTTTACCCTGGGACAATGGTTCCCCGTTTAACCCACAGATCTCAATCTCTGATGCCAAAGGTACTGAGGGAACAGAGTGTTCCAGGGCGAATTGACGGTCCATGAAAACCCCATCGGCCCCACTGTCAACAAAGGCCTCAGTCTTGACAGTTTGACCGAGGATCTCCAAAGTCACCGGAATGAGAAAAGTCTTTTTGGGAAATTCTGACTTCTGACCTGACAGGATATTTCCCATCACCCTCAGGCCCTGGAGTTTTCCGGTTTTTCTGCGCATGATACTACAACATGACCTTTATTCCCACAGTACAAACACAAACCCTGCTGTCTCCTCCGTGTCTTCTCACGCGAGGAGAGGCGGGTAGCCCCAATCTGCATAGGCTCCTCGGAATATTCCTCAGAGTCTGAGGTTCCCTTGGGAAAAAAGGAAACTGCGGTCTCCCTTTCAAGCCTACGCTCTCTCAGCCGTCTATCCACCCGGATGGATAACTGCATGAGCTGATCTAAGCTATCAGGCGAGGGATATTGTACCAGTTGGTCCTTTATCTGGTCAGAAAGGCCCCTTCGGTACTGGTTTCTCAGGGCTGGGTCATTCCACTGGGTATCATGAGCCAACCTCCGAAACTCCGTACTATAAACCTCAGCTGGCCGTCGCCCTTGCTTAAGAACCGTAATCTGAGCCTCGGCTGAAGCCATCTTGTCAGGGTCATCATACAAAATGCCCAGTGCCGTAAAGAAAACATCAACACTTTTAAGCGACGGACAGTCAGGCTGTAACCCATATGCCCAGACCTGTGGGTCTCCTTGTAGCAAGGAAATCACCATGCCCACCCGCTGAATCTCTGACCCAGAAGACTGGGGCCTAAGCCTGAAATATAGCTTACAGCTCTCCTTAAAACAAAAGAACTGCGAGCGATCTCCAGAAAAACGATCCGGGAGATTTACTTTCGGCTCCTTAACCCCTGAACTTGCCGTTGCTGCTGCGGGAGCTCCGCTAGCGGCCTGCGGGGTGTTCATTTTAATGGACATCTCATTAAATTGTCGAGTCAGGACCTGCACCTGATCGACCACCTGTTGCAAAGTATTTTGAGGGATATGCTCCATATTCCCACAAAATTTCAACAGGAGTAGGGCTGCTGAATATGTTACGCACACCAGTGCTAACAGGAGTATACCGGTGTATGAACAGAGAGGGAAGCGAAGCAAACGAACTCACAGACAGTATAACATAACATACACAGGAGGTGATGGAATAACTAATAAACACAAAGTGAACGGAGAAGCCCAAAGGCTCAGGAATTGGGTGTCTCCCTAGTGTCAGGAATGCTCAGATGGAATAGAGCGGACAATGAAGCGAGGTGTAGTGATTTAACTTGTGGAGCACCTGAAATGATGTTGCTAAGAGCAACAGAAAAAACCCCAAAGGGTTACCAACGGGTGTGGGAATAAACTCCTTGGTCAGAGATAGAAATATAGACACAAGGAGAGTATCCACAATCCTAACCCCCACTTGCAGGGCACAGGTTCAGCTTACTGCCACTAAACTGACACCTGGACGCCCTGCACAGTGAGGGAGGATTAAGCAAGCAGGTCTGAGAGTACAGCCGCAAACCTGCTGGGTTCACAGAATAGCAAAAGAACCCCAGCAGGTCAAACAACTGACTCCAGTCTTACTGCTAGGTCCGGATTGGCAGAATGAAGTACCGAATCCCAAGGCCTATTCGCAGTAAGCAACAAGTAAATACAAAGTCACACAGTACTAGCTAATTCTCTGGAACTGACTAACAAACAAAGATTCAGCAGCATTTGCCTAGCCTGAGAGGATGGTTTATATAGCAGGTGCTGTTCACGCCCCACTCAGACCTCACAGACTGTGAGCACAAAACCAGCGCCGGATTCCCTGCCGTGCACAGAGCCTGTAACCACTACACAGTAAAAACCCGGACCGGAGTATCAGCTGCGCTCAGGTTACTTCGCTAACACTTGCCTCCCGGTTGCCATGGCGACGTAGCAGCACAGAGCAGGAGATCCTAACAGGTACACATGTTTAAGGAAAAGAAACCAGAGGTAACCTTTCCCCTATCTCATGAGCTGAACGCGTTGTTTGAAAAGGCTTGGGAAACTCCAGACAAAAACTGCAGATTCCCAAAAGAATTCTTATGGCGTATCCTTTCCCTGCGCAGGACAGGTTACGGTGGGAATCCTCACCCAGGGTGGACAAGGCGTTAACGCGTTTGTCCAAAAAGGTGGCGCTGCCGTCTCCAGACACGGCCGCCCTCAAGGATCCTGCTGATTGCAGACAGGAAACTACCTTAAAATCTATTTATACACATACGGGGGCCTTGCTCAGACCGGCAATAGCGTTGGCTTGGGTTTGTAGCGCTGTTGCGGCTTGGACGGATACCTTGTCAGCTGACATTGATACCCTGGATAGCGATACCATTTTATTGACCTTAGGTCACATTAAAGATGCAGTCTTATATATGAGAGACGCTCAGAGAGACGTTGGTCTGCTAGGTTCGAGAGCCAACGCCATGGCGATTTCTGCTAGGCGAGCCCTGTGGACCCGCCAATGGTCGGGTGATGCGACTCAAAGAAGCATATGGAAGTTTTGCCTTACAAAGGTGAGGATTTATTTGGGGAAGGTCTCGCGGACCTGGTTTCCACAGCTACCGCGGGCAAATCTACCTTTTTACCTTATGTTTCGCCACAGCAAAAGAAAATGCCGCAATATTAGATGCAGTCCTTTCGGTCGCGTAAGTCCAGAAGAGGTCGGGGCTCTTCCTTCCTCACCAGAGGTAAGGGAAGAGAGAAAAAGCAGCCTGCTACGGCTAGTTCCCAGGAGCAGAAGTCCTCCCCGGCTTCTAGGAAATCCACCGCATGACGCTGGGGCTCCACTGAGGGAGTCTGCATCGGTGGGGGCACGTCTTTGACCCTTCAGCCACGTCTGGGTTCGGTCAGAGGTGGATCCTTGGGCAATGGAAATTGTGTCCCAAGGTTACAAACTGGAATTCGAAGACGTGCCTTCTCGCCGATTTTTCAAATCGGCCTTACCAGCTTCTTCCTCAGAAAGGGAGATAGTTTTAGTTGCTAGTCAAAAACTGTGTCAACAACAAGTGGTTGTCAAGGTTCCCCTGCTTCAACAGGGGCAGGGGTACTATTCAACCCTATTTGTGGTCCTGAAACCAGATGGCTCGGTCAGACCCATTTTAAATTTAAAATCCCTAAACCTGTACTTGAAAAAGTTCAAATTCAAGATGGAATCGCTTCGGGCAGTTATCTCCAGCCTGGAAGGGGGTGGATTTTATGGTGTCACTAGACATAAAGGGTGCATACCTTCATGTCCCCATATATCCCCTTCATCAGGCGTTCCTGAAATTCGCTGTTCAGGAATGTCATTACCAGTTTCAGACGTTGCCGTTTGGGCTTTCCACGGCCCCGAGGATTTTCACCAAGGTAATGGCGGAAATGATGGCGCTCCTGCGCCGGCAGGGAGTCACAATTATCCCGTACTTGGACGATCTCCTGATAAAAGCGAGATCGAGAGTACAGTTGCTGAAAAGCGTGTCGCTCTCCCTGAGAGTGCTGCAGCAACATGGCTGGATTCTCAATCTGCCGAAGTCACAGTTGGTTCCAACGACTCGGCTATCTTTTTTGGGCATGGTTCTGGACACAGAACGAAAGAGGGTTTTTCTCCCGATGGAAAAAGCCCAGGAACTCCAGAACATGGTCAGAGACCTGTTGAAACCGAAAAGGGTGTCAGTTCATCAATGCACTTGAGTTCTGGGGAAAATGGTGGCGTCCTACGAGGCCATCCCCTTCGGCAGGTTTCATGCGAAGACTTTTCAGTGGGATCTTCTGGACAAATGGTCCAGGTCCATCTTCACATTCATCAGAAAATCAGCCTGTCCCCAAGGGCCAGGGTGTCTCTCCTTTGGTGGCTGCAGAGTGCTCACCTTCTAGTGGGTCGCAGGTTCGGCATTCAGGACTGGGTTCTGGTGACCACGGACGCGAGCCTCCGAGGATGGGGAGCAGTCACGCAAGGAAAAATTTTTCTGGGACTATGGTCAAGCCATGAGGCTTGTCTACACATCAACGTACTGGAATTGAGGGCCATATACAACGGCCTGCGTCAAGCGGAGAATCTTCTTCGCGGCCTACCGGTTCTGATTCAGTCGGAACAACGTCACAGCCATGGCTCATGTAAACCGACAAGGCGGAACAAGGAGCAGAGTGGCAATGGCGGAAGCCACCAGGATTCTTCGCTGGGCGGAAAATCATGTAAGCGCTTTGACAGCAGTCTTCATTCCGGGAGTGGACAACTGGGAAGCAGACTTCCTCAGCAGACACGATCTCCATCCAGGAGAGTGGGGACTTCATCAAGAAGTTTTTGCAGAGATAACAAGTCTTGGGGACTTCCTCAAATAGACATGATGGCGTCACGCCTCAACAAGAAGCTTCAGAGGTATTGTGCCAGGTCAAGGGACCCTCAGGCAGTAGCAGTGGACGCCCTAGTGACACCATGGGTGTTTCGGTCGGTCTATGTGTTTCCTCTTCTTCCACTCATCTCAAAGATATTGAGAATCATAAGACGAAAAAGAGTGTGGACAATACTCATTGTTCCCGATTGGCCTCGAAGGGCCTGGTATTCAGATCTTCAGGAAATGCTCGCAGAAGATCCGTGGCCTCTTCCTCTCAGAAAGGACCTGTTGCAACAGGGGCCCTGCGTGTTCCAAGACTTACCGCGGTTACGTTTGACGGCATGGCGGTTGAACACCGAATCCTAGCTGGAAAAGGCATTCCGGAAGAAGTCATCCCTACTCTGATAAGGGCTAGGAAGGAGGTGACGGCGAAGCATTATCACCGTATCTGAAGAAAGTATGTATCTTGGTGTGAGGCCAAGAATGCTCCTGCGGAAGGTTTCCATCTGGTTTCCATCTGGAATCGTTTTCTCCACTTTCTGCAGACAGGAGTGGATATGGGCCTGAAATTAGGCTCCATTAAGGTACAGATTTCGGCCCTATCAATTTTCTTTCAGAAAGAATTGGCTTTTCTCCCGGAAGTCCAAACTTTTGTAAAGGGAGTGCTGCACAGACAGCCTCCTTTTGTGCCTCCAGTGGCACCATGGGACCTTACAGTTCTTAAAATCTCACTGGTTTGAACCTCTTCAAACGGTGGAATTAAAATTTCTCACTTGGAAAGAGGTCATGTTGTTGGCCTTGGCATCTGCAAGGCGGGTATCCGAATTGGCGGCCTTGTCTCACAAGAGCCCCTATCTGATTTTCCATGTGGATAGAGCAGAATTGGGGACTCAATTTTTGCCTAAGGTGGTTTCTTCGTTTCATATGAACCAACCTATTGTGGTGCCTGTGGCTACGGGGGACTTGGAGGATTCCAAGTCCCCTGATGTAGTCAGGGCCTTGAAAATTTATGTAGTGCGGACGGCTCGGGTTAGGAAAACAGAGGCTCTGTTTGTCCTGTATGCAGCCAACAAGGTTGGCGCTCCTGCTTCTAAGCAGACTATTGCTCGCTGGATCTGTAACACGATTCAGCAGGCTCATTCTACGGCTGGATTGCCGTTACCAAATTCGGTTAAAGCCCATTCCACTAGGAAGGTGGCTGCCCGAGGCGTCTCGGCATTACAACTTTGCCGAGCGGCGACTTGGTCGGGTTCAAACACTTTTGCCAAATTCTACAAGTTTGATACCCTGGCTGATGAGGACCTCATGTTTGCTCAATCGGTGCTGCAGAGTCATCCGCACTCTCCCGCCCGGTCTGGAGCTTTGGTATAAATCCCATGGTCCTTACGGAGTCCCCAGCATCCTCTAGGACGTAAGAGAAATTAAGATTTTAAACCTACCGGTAAATCTTTTTCTCCTAGTCCGTAGAGGATGCTGGGCGCCCGTCCCAGTGCTGACTATCTTCTGCAAGACTTGTATATAGTTTTTGCTTACATAAGGGTTATGTTACAGTTTTGATCAGTCTCGGGCTGATGCTGTTTTGTTTCATACTGTTAACTGGTTCGTATATTCCATGTTATATGGTGGGGATGGTGTGGGCTGGTATGAATCTTGCCCTTAGATTAACAAAAATCCTCTGGGCACAGTTTCTATAACTGAGGTCTGGAGGAGGGGCATAGAGGGAGGAGCCAGTGCACACCCATTCTAAAGTTCTTTATAGTGCCCATGTCTCCTGCGGAGCCCGTCTATACCCCATGGTCCTTACGGAGTCCCCAGCATCCTCTACGGACTAGGAGAAAAAGATTTACCAGTAGGTTTAAAATCTTATTATATATACACATATATATATATATATGTATATACATACACACACACACACACCTCTCCTGAATACGCCATGTGTCACGAGTGTTGCCTGGTGCGAGTGAGCTGCCAGGTCCCATGTAGGTCTGCTTGCGCCGATCATCTTTTTCACCCAGAGATGCAATAAAAACATAAAATTTTTTTTGGGTTCAAGCAGAGTTGCACATAGAGAAGCCAATCCTGGGCCATTTTTTCAATCCCGGGCACTATGTCGCCGCCCCCTCGCCCCGCACACAAAACTAACCGTTTACCGTGGGTGGGGATCTCCACATTCTCTCTCCCCAGCGGCGGCTGACGACGCAACGTGACCTCATGCTGCGCCGGGAGAGCCGGAAGGAGGAAGCCGGGCAGCGTCTGAGCGTCCTGTAGTAGCTCAATGCTGATCCCTAAATCCCCGGGATTGGAGCTTCCAATCCCGGAATTGAATCCCGGCTGTTTTTAGCCCTAAATCCCGGGATTGGCCACCATAGTTGCACAGGACCTGGCACACTGACCAAAGACTGTTTGACATGACTGCAGCGATAGTGTATGACACTTTCAACATTAGCCAAGGCCGCTTGGTCATTTTCATTAGCTTGGCATGGTTTGTGTTTATGTAATTACACCATAAGCAGATGTAGCCCCATAAGGAGGTGAATCTCTTGCTGGTTCTGGATTGCCGCTGTAATTATTTATAAGTAGCACCAACTACAGTGTCAAGCCGCTACTGATTGGCTGATTGCATATTGACGACTCCAGTTACTTAAATCATGCATTGGACTAATGCAGGAAAGCAGTTTCCTATTTGATTTATAAAGAGATGTAGAAGTGATTTTGGCATGCTTAATTACACTTTTTATATTGCCAATGCGATTTTTTACACTTTTTTGGAACTACTGTATGAAGACAATAGTCCTGCCTGCCCACCATAGTACAAATTTGACTGTTCAAGAGCTGAACACATCATGAGGAGCGTCTTATTCAACATATATATGTTTATCTTATGCATATTCTTCTATATATACTCAACATGCAAATGCATACAACTCCAATGGAGTATATTATATTGCCATTGAAGAATAACGCCTAGTTACTAGAAATAATTATAGAAAGCAAATATAATATGTGGCTTGCTGTTTGCAGCAGTAGCTCTTGTTCCCTCCAGCTAGACAGTATGGAATCTTTATCTGTTACATTTTCATTTGGACATAAGCAGATGAATGGGAGTGCCCAGGGGAAGGGACAGTTGGCCATAAGCAGATGAATGGGAGTGCCCAGGGGAAGGGACAGTTGGTATCCCTATCATGCTCCAACACAAAATGTTGGGACAAAAAGTGGTCCCAACATTAGACCTCTTTTTTTTTTTTTGTTATAGAAGGCCCACTATACAAATTATAAAGGAGCAAATTTTTAGCATCATAAGTTTTTCAGACTGTGACCATAGCAACTGCTCTTGAAACCTCTGCAGGACAAGTGGCTATAAATTTCCAAATCCTGCAGACCGATCCCCCAAAATGAGAGCACCTTTAGTAGGTCATGGTGAACTGGAAATGGACCTATCTGGTCCTCAATGAATTTGGTAGATAAATGCCTGACAGCTGAAGATAACAGCTAGGGATCCTCCAACAGAACTGCTCTTCCATGTGTGTGAGGGAGGGAATTTCTCCACCAGTCTTCTCGTGTCATGCGGATCCAATTATTAACTATTGTTTAACAGCACATGGGACGGAGGAGGGGTGTGTTTCAGAATATGAGGCAGGTGCAGTAGTAGAAGCTGGAAGGAGCAGTGAGACCTGTGAGTCAGGCACCACCTTGCCTGTCAGACCTAGAGGTCATCTGAGTCATTATTTACTTATGATTTCCATTTGTGCAGCTGATTTTCACATCTCCGGAAACAGCAGTAAACTTAAGGTCCATACACACGGAGCAATTTTGACTATGAGCCATTTTTACTCAGCGATTTCCCTTGAACTGGCAGTAGGAGATTTTGACTAACTTTACCAGCGATTTTGATTAAGTGTGCAAGCGATTTTGGCTATGGGCGATTTTGACTAACTCATTTAAACAGAGGGATGTTTTCATTTTTTCAGCGACATAGTCGAAATTGACTAGCCTGCACAGTCTATTTTTCATAGCGATAGTGACCTGGCGGGGACGCGCATCGCTATCGCTTGCTGTGTACACACAGAGCGATATGCACTAACTTTCTTGATTTTACTATATAGTCAACATCACTGAGCCATATCGCTCCCTGTGTCCACACCTTTAGAGTAGAAGAAACGAGCAGCAATAAATTATTAAACTCTAGATAATTGCTGGGAGTTGGATCTCCCAGAGCGGAGTAGGAACAGATCTATTCCTGGTTAAAAACACCCCTTCTGCGTAATTTCTTAATGTGAAATAGAATAGCTACCTTTTATCATGTTTGGTCTGGCCTACCTGCCTTCTCTTTCTAAATGTTGATGTTCTTTACTGTTATTAGTCAACAGGAATTTAAGAGTATAAGTCCGATTGCTCATATTCATGGGGCATCACATACGTTGTTATTGTCAGTTTGCAGAGCAGCACCTATTTCCTTCAGGTGTTGTCTCACAATGCAGACTATCTCCAGTGAGTCTGGCGCTTGTCAGGAATATACCTCCTGCTCTTGAGAACATTCCCAGAGAAAATAAAAGTTTGGACATCTGCCAGTGCCAGTGTCAACAACCAACAAACTGAAACTCAATCTGTACCGGGGGAGTTCCTGTGGTGCACACCTGCTGCTCATGTAGTTGAAGGTGAGAAAACCTTCTCCAATAATTAGTGGGTTGGCAGTGTTGGCAGTGCAGTGGCATAGTGGTTAGTATTACTGCCTCACAGCACTGAGGTCATGGGTTAAAGTTACTATGAAGTTCTTTTCAAAGCCACAGTGTCTTAGGTGGTTTCGGCTGCTGATTTTCAAGGGCAATATTGTTAAGTACAAAACACGTCTGGTTTTTGTATTCAATACTATTGATACTTTAAATCCAGTGGCCTAAACTGCCGAAAACATGACAGCTTTGAAAGTGTTTGGTAAACCCACCCTCATGAGTTCAATCTCCATACCAGAGCTCTATCTGTGTCTGTATGTTCTTCCAATGTGTTTCCTCCAGATTCGTACCAGCAGGTTAATTTAATTCTGACTAAATGAACCCTATTGTGTATGTTGTGTCCATTTGTAAGGGTGCCCATACACTAATGCGATTTTGCCCAATTTCATCCGATTTCGACGCATAAAATTGTATGAAAGTGGCAAATCACAGCTCAATACGATCCGATGCGCGGTTCCGTGCTCATCGGATCGGAGCCTGTGGATCACAGAGGCTGCACTATACATTTTTCAGAGGCGGCGGGCTCCGGCAGCCTTGGCTGGGATCGCATGCGATACATCGTATGCAAAAGGACTGCATACAATGTATCTATCCTATGAGATTCTGCCGCCCGGGAAGCTGCTGGGCAGTTCAAGGGCAATGTATGTGACTTCTCCCCACTGAGAAGTCGCACTAGTGTATAGCCACCTTAAGTCATTGGATTTGAACTGTAATGCCCCCTACACATACTGCGATCCGCCTCCGAGCTGCCCGACGGCGGATATGGGCGACCCGGCGGCGGGGTGAGGTGACGGGGGGAGTGAAGTTTCTTCACTCCCCCCGTCACCCGGCTCCATAGCACTGCATGCTAATATGGACGAGATTGTCCAGATTGGCCTGCATGTATAAGCGACCCGGCACCAACGATGAACGAGCGCGGGGCCGCGCATCGTTCATCGATGGTGCATACACACTGAACAAGTTCTCGTTCATTAATGAACGAGAACGTTCATATCGTTCAGTTAGGTCTTCAAGTGTGTAGGGCCCTTAAGTAAAATCCTGTGTGCAGTGCCGCATAAACTGGTGGTGCTGTATAAATAAAAGATAATAATAAAGTAATAAAAAAGGTTTTCCAAAATACATGTAGTTCACTTAAAGAATTGTATGATAAAGATAGGACTTTTTGTGGGAAACAGCAATGTGTATTGCTCACTCTGAATGAAATGTCTGTGTTGTACTTCCAGCGCCTTAAGACCGGCTCTTAAGAAACCCGTCACTTTCTACAAAATGTTGAAAAACAAACATGTTTTTTTTCCCCTGGTACTAAATGTACATATTGATCTATAAATCTTTACTATCCAGAATGTTGTAGTGCTTCCTTTACATTGGGTATTAATCATCTGAAGGCTATTAGTTTACTAGACTCCCCAGAGATCTGCTGATTATTGCCTTGTTCCCACTGAACTATTCCCATGTTTGATATCTGGAAGTGAAAGAGTTCAAAGCTAGATATTATGAGAATGTAAAGGCTGGTGTACAGAACATCCCTGCACACATCTACATCTGTAGATTATTCTGTTGGGTGACCACTGACAAATTCAGGATTTAGCTTCATTTTGTAGCTATGAAGAATTGTAAGTTTTAATATAATTTAACTAATTTTCCACAAGCTAAACGCTATAAGCAGTGTAAAAAGACCTTTGATAAGATAACTTTTTAATTGTGAAGTAATTTGTTTGATATTACTTGCATTAATTAATGGATCATTTGAAGACTGGGGCTAATTCTGATTTGGGAGCAAAGCACTAAAAAGGAGTTACAGTACTGTACTTTCAATCCAGGGTGCAAAAACAAGGGTAACTGCTACTTGTGTTTTTTGTTGTTCACAAATACTGGAAAACTTTATTTGTATATTGCAATTTAGTGTTCAGCTAGGACTTGCCCCTCCCAACGCAAAATCTCTCTGCACATTTTAAACCTTCCCCACCTGCAGTGCACCGTCATTTTGCCAAGGTAACAATTTGCTCCTGTTTTGCTCTTAATCAGCTACTGTATATTTTTTATTAGTACAATTGTGATATTATATGATACATACTAATTATTATAGATTTCTTTTGCTTGGTTGCTACTGTTTTGCATTTTTCTGTGAGACTGGATGACACGGCTGATAGCTTTCTGAAAAAAGAAATTTGTATATTTTTGGGGGATTTGTATTTCATGTATTTTATGAGCTAAATAGTGTTATTCCCCTGATAGAATTTCTATAAAGGTGAGGAGTAGATAGAATGTGGGCTACTTTTGGAATATTCTGACAAGCTGAAAATGTAATAATACATATTATCATAATACATATGATCTGTACGTGAAATGGATTAGAACGTCAGGTGCTTTTGAGTATCCCTGTCATCTCTTCAGACTACAGCTACCATGCTAAGTAACTAAAAGGGACTTTTCTTAATATAATATTTTGGGCTAACATCTTTTATGGTGAATTATAGAAAAATATGTGTCAAATATTCATAAACATTTTGGCAAAATTTTGGATGCAAACCTTTAAGTATCAAACTTGTAGTTTGCTGTATACAGCTACACAAACTGCAGACTAGATAGGACTTGCTCACAGAGACTTTCATTCCGAGCATTTAACCCACATTCTTATTAAATATGCTTTGTTGCGGATACTCCATGATTAATGTACGTGAATGGTGCTTTAAACATACTCTTTCAGGCAAGTGCTCGCTATGCTTTGCTTTGTGTTAATTTCAATATTTACTACGGGATCCGTTTAGGATCCCGAGGGTTGGGATCCCGGCTGTCAAAAGACTGATGGCAGAATCGACCACCGGCATCCCACCTGTCAAGCATTTCAACCCCAACCCATTTACTACAGTGTTCAAAAGTGTTGAACACGCTATAAAATCCAATGGAATACTATAGGAATGCTTATTCAGAGGTTTATTTACAGTACTAAAGGTCGATTGTAATAAATTTCAATCCGATTAAAATCGATCTTAATCGATGTTGTGCTTTCAGGGCTAAAACACACATTTACGAACATATGATTTTTTTTAATATTAATTTTTAAATGTTAGTAAATGTGTGTTTTAGCCCTGGAAGGCCAACATTGATCAAGATCGATTTTAGTCAATGTGAAATCGATAAAAATTGATAAAAAAATAGATCAAAATCGACCTTTAGTAAATAAACCCTTAAGTATCTACTGTTCTCTGCTGCATGGAGTATTTCAGAAAATTATTCTCTTGCTGTTAAAAGTGAGACTTTGTGTTTATGCTTTAACTTTTTTTTTGTTATTCAACACCTGTGTGTACGAACGGTAATACTTACAGAATGAATACACTTGAATGATGCTACCAAAAATGTATCAGAGAAAACAGAAACCTTCAGACAAAACAGAGTCATACAGATTTATACACCAGACCAAACGTTAGGCATTTGGATTTAAAGTGGGACTGTTACATAAAAATAGAACAGATAGTAGGAATTCCAATAAGGGTAGACCTGGTACCTTGCATGAATTCTTTTTACTTGTCTTGAGATACAAAGTCCCTCATTCCGAGTTGTTCGCTCGCAAGCTGCTTTTAGCTGCTTTGCACACGCTAAGCCGCCGCCTACTGGGAGTGAATCTTAGCATCTTAAAATTGCGAACGAAAGATTCGCAATATTGCGATAAGACATCTCTGTGCAGTTTCTGAGTAACTCGAGACTTACTCGGCATCTGCGATCAGTTCAGTGCTTGTCTTTCCTGGTTTGACGTCACAAACACACCCAGCGTTCGCCCAGACACTCCTCCGTTTCTCCGGCCACTCACGCGTTTTTCCCAGAAACTGTAGCGTTTTTTCACACACTCCCATAAAACGGTCAGTTTCCGCCCAGAAACACCCACTTCCTGTCAATCACATTACGATCACCAGAACGAAGAAAAAGCCGTGAGTAAAATTCCTAACTGCATAGCAAATTTACTTGGCGCAGTCGCAGTGCGAACATTGCGCATGCGCACTAAGCGGAAAAACGCTGCGATGCGAATAAATTTACCGAGCGAACAACTCGGAATGACCCCCAAAGTAAATATGAATACTAGTTGGTTTTTTATCAGTAGGCGTTTTACAGTTATAATCCCAATATCACCTGTAAACCGTTTCAAAAGTATTGTACAAGCTTGCTGTTGTTTATATGTAGTGTGTTCATTTTCAAAACGAGCCTTGAAGACAAGCATTCAAGAAGGAACAAGTTATTAGATGTACAAGATCTCTCATGTTTTAGGGGTTAAGTCATTGATATTCATACTGTATGTTGTTAATAGTGTCTATGACAGGTATATTGTTGTACCGTCCTTGGATTATATTTGGATGATGACAGATAGTACAGTGATATTTTTTGTGTTGTCACTCAGGGTATAGACCTATTTCTACACCAGGGTCTTTCTGTCCTGGAACAAGTGGTGGGACCTGAAAGCAGAGTCATTAGGTGTCCTCCGTGATTGCCTTCAATGTGGCATTTACTATATAAAACAGTAAAATCATTGTAATTAAATACATAATGGTGCACAATGCAAAAAAACACACAATGCATTTAATAAGACAGCGGTGTTATTTACAGTATTTCATGGTAGTATATATAAAGCAGGGGTGGGCAACATGCGGCCCGCGGGCCGTATGTGGCCCGCAAACCGATCCTGCCTGGCCCGCTGTCTCCCATCAGTGTGCAGTGACAAGCGGCCCGACTGGCTGAGCCGCTTGTCATTGCGCTACACTGCTGCCAGACGAGGCGCTGCTGAGGAAATTCTGGTCACGTCACAGGGTCTGCTGACCGGGATTTCCTCTGTGATGTCATGCGCTGGACAGCACGGGGGGTGGAGCCAGAGCAGGAGCGGCGAGCAGCAGCAATGACTCCGGGGAGCGGACAGCAGCAGTGACTCCGGGCAGCGGGCAGCAGCAGCGACTCCGTGAAGCATGGGCAGCGGGGATCAGGCAGCGGATCATCTTCCACTGTGAAAAAAAGGTAAACCCCCTGCCCAGCCAGTACCTGAAATGGATCTGTACTTAAGCTGCAATATGGGTTCAGGGGAGGGGGGAGATAAAAACTGCTATATAGGTGGGGGAAAGGGGGGTAGGGACTGCTATATAGATTCAGGGGAAGGGGGGTAGGGACTGCTATATAGGTTCAGGGGAAGGGGGGTAGGGACTGCTATATAGGTTCAGGGGAAGGGGGGTAGGGACTGCTATATAAGTTTAGGGAAAGGGGGGTAGGGACTGCTATATAAGTTTAGGGGAAGGGGGTAGGGACTGCGGTGCATGTACAGTTCAGACCCGATTTACAAGATATTTTGTGTGTGGCCCTCGATTATTCACTGGAAGTGTTAAGCGGCCCCTCAGCTGAAATAATTGCCCACCCCTGATGTAAAGCAATCTCCTATACATTAACAATTATTGCTGTGGCTTTATTACCTTCACAAAATTTAGGCTGTCTAAACTTGCACCGTAGCTCCCATAACGCTGCAAAAATAGGACTGCTGTGTTTTACAATAAGAACTATATCACAACAGATATCTTCCCCTCTCTCACCATCTCACTACTTTTCCCCTCACCGCAACACTTTCTCCCCACCTCCCCTTCAGTTCATGACTGACAAGTGACAGTGGTCAGGGTTCAGACCAACTGTCATAACACTCCAATCTGATGCAGTTGATTATATATATATATATATATATATATATATATATATATATATATTGAAAGAAAGGGTGCTCCATAGTGCATGAAACTGTTTAAAAAGTCACATTTAATCCAGCAGCTGTCACAATTAGTTAAAAATAACGTACCACAACAGACAGTATTTGACCACCGTAAGTACAAGACATATTAAAATAATGGTTATGGAACTTCACCACATCAGAGGAGTATGTCTCCACTCCACACTATTCTTGGGCTAGGCCATGCCCCTACAGTACACGTTTAATCACTGTGGACTTTCGTCAGAGCCCTCTACGGTGGTCAAATACCGTCTGTTGTGGTACGTTACTTTAAACTGATTGTAACAGCTGCTGGAATAAATGTTACTTTTTAAACAGTTTCATGCACTATGGAGCACCCTTTCTTTAATTGATTCTAGATTTAAAACCGTATGTGGATGCGGGCATATTTGAGTGCAAAGGAGATCAATTGGATTCCATCTATTTAGATCTACCAGTGATACAGCAGATACTGGGAATTGTGGTTCCACAACGGGAGTTGTGAAGTGGACTAATTGCGCATAACACTTTTTTCTATTTAAAAAAAATAATAATAAAAAAAATAATAATAATAATAATAATAATAATAATAATAATAATAAAATATATACAGGTTGAGTATCCCTTATCCAAAATGCTTGGGCCCAGAAGTATTTTGGATATCGGATTTTTCCGTATTTTGGAATAATTGTATACCATAATGAGATATCATGGCGATGGGACCTAAGTCTAAGCACAGAATGCATTTGTTTCATATACATCTTATACACACAGCCTGAAGGTAATTTTAGCCAATATTTTTAATAACTTTGTGCATTAAACAAAGTGTGTGTACATTCACACAATTTATTTATGTTTCAAATACGCCTTATACACAGCCTGAAGGTCATTTAATACAATACTTTTAATAATTGTTTGTATTAAACAAAGTTTGTGTACATTGAGACATCAGAAAACAATGGTTTCACTATTTCACTCTCACTCAAAAAATTCCGTATTTTGGAATATTCCGTATTTCGGAATATTTGGATATGGGATACTCAACCTGTGTGTGTGTGTGTGTGTGTGTGTGTGTGTGTGTGTGTGTGTGTGTGTGTGTGTGTGTGTGTGTATATATATATATATATACAGTATATATATATATATATATATATATACACTACTCAAAAAAATAAATGGAACACTAAAATAACACATCCTAGCTCTGAATGAATGAAATATTCTTTATTAAATACTTTGTTCTTTACATAGTTGAATGTGCTGACAACAAATTCACACAAAAATTATCAATGGAAATCAAATTTATTAACCCATGGCGGTCTGGATTTGGATTCACACTCAAAATTAAAGTGGAAAAACACACTACAGGCTGATCCAACTTTGATGTAATGTCCTTAAAACAAGTCAAAATGAGGCTCAGTAGTGTGTGTGGCCTCCACATGCCTGTATGACCTCCCTACAGCGCCTGGGCATGCTCCTGATGAGGTGGCGGATGGTCTCCTGAAGGGATCTCCTCCCAGACCTGGACTAAAGTATCCGCCAACTCCTGGACAGTCTGTGGTGCAACATTGGTGGATGGAGCGAGACATGATGTCCCAGATGTGCTCAATTGGATTCAGGTCTGGGGAACGGGCGGGCCAGTCCATAGGATCAATGCCTTTGTCTTGCAGGAACTGCTGACACACTCCAGCCACATGAGGTCTAGCATTGTCTTGCATTAGAAGGAACCCAGGGCCAACCGCACCAGCATATGGTCTCACAAGGGGTCTGAGGATCTCATCTCGGTACCTAATGGCAGTCAGGCTACCTCTGGCGAGCACATGGAGGGCTGTGTGGCCCCCCAAAGAAATGCCGCCCCACACCATTATTGACCCACTGCCAAACCGGTCATGCCGGAGGATGTTGCAGGCAGCAGATCGTTCTTCTCGGCATCTCCAGACTCTGTCACGTCTGTCACATGTGCTCAGTGAGAACCTGCTTTCATCTGTGAAGAGCACAGGACGCCAGTGGCGAATTTGCCAATCTTGGTGTTCTCTGGCAAATGCCAAACGTCCTGCACGGTGTTGGGCTGTAAGCACAACCCCCACCTGTGGACGTCGGGCCCTCATACCACCCTCATGGAGTCTGTTTCTGATCGTTTGAGTAGACACATGCACATTTGTGGCTTGCTGGAGGTCATTTTGCAGGGCTCTGGCAGTGCTCCTCCTGTTCCTCTTTGCACAAAGGCGGAGGTAGCGGTCCTGCTGCTGGGTTGTTGCCCTCCTATGGCCTCCTCCACGTCTCCTGATGTACTGGCCTGTCCCCTGGTAGTGCCTCCATGCTCTGGACACTACGCTGACAGACACAGCAAACTTTCTTGCCACAGCACGCATTGATGTGCCATCCTGGATGAGCTGCACTACCTGAGCCACTTGTGTGGGTTGTAGACTCCGTCTATGCTACCACTAGAGTGAAAGCACTGCCAGCTTTCAAAAGTGACCAAAACATCAGCCAGAAAGCATAGGAGCTGAGAAGTGGTCTGTGGTCACCACCTGCAGAACAACTCCTTTATTGGGGGTGTCCTGCTTATTGCCTATACATTCCAGCTGTTGTCTATTCCATTTGCACAACAGCATGTGAAATTGATTGTCAATCAGTGTTGCTTCCTAAGTGGACAGTTTGATTTCACAGAAGTGTGATTGACTTGGAGGTATATTGTGTTGTTTAAGTATTCCCTTTATTTTTTTGAGCAGTGTTTTATATATATATATATATATATATATATATATATATATAATTTGTATCAATGAATGAATGAATGAATGAATGAATGAATGAATGAATGAATAGAGCTCTGAATCAAATCAATATTTGATGTGACAAATGGAGTTGAAGATTTGGTCAGGATTAATGGTGTCTTCAGTGAGAAACAAAGGCAGGTACTTATCCATCATGCAATACCACCAGGTGTCTGATCGGCTCCAAATTTATTCTGCAGCGGTACAACCAACCCAAACATACAGCAAATGTTATTAAGAACTATCTTAAGAGTAAAGAAGAAAAGGAGACCTAGAAGTGATTATATGGCCCCCATAGAGCCCAGATCTCAGCATCATCAAGTCTGCCTGGGATTACACACACACACTCATCAGCCGTAAGATTATAACCACCTCCTGCTGCTGGCGCTGCTGTTGTTGCTGCTGGGAGTCAATCGTCATCTCAGAGGGGAAGTCGGAAGACCACTTGTACTACTTCCAGTAAGCAATTGACTGTCCAACAGTCCTTTGCGAGGAAGATGAAATATCACAGCAGTCATCCTGCTGCAAAGCGGATAACTCAGGCCTTGGCAGCCTGGGCGGTGAGAAACGTGTTTCCGTTATCCACCGTTAATTCACAGGCAACTACAGACTTGATTGAGATACTGTGTCCCCGATACCAAATACCATCTAGGTTCCATTTCTCTAGGCAGGCGATACCGAAAATGTACACAGACCTCAGAAAAAGAGTCACCAGTGTCCTAAAAAATGCAGTTGTACCCAATGTCCACTTAACCACGGACATGTGGACAAGTGGAGCAGGGCAGACTCAGAACTATATGACTGTGACAGCCCACTGGGTAGATGTATTGCCTCCCGCAGCAAGAACAGCAGCGGCGGCACCAGTAGCAGCATCTCGCAAACGCCAACTCGTTCCTAGGCAGGCTACGCTTTGTATCACCGCTTTCCATAAGAGGCACACAGCTGACAACCTCTTACGGAAACTGAGGAACATCATCGCAGAATGGCTTACCCCAAATGGACTCTCCTGGGCATTTGTGACATCGGACAACGCCAGCAATATTGTGCGTGCATTACATCTGGGCAAATTCCAGCACGTCCCATGTTTTGCACATACATTGAATTTGGTGGTGCAGAATTATTTAAAAAACGACAGGGGCGTGCAAGAGATGCTGTCGGTGGCCCGAAGAATTGCGTCCCGTTTTCGGCATTCAGCCACCGCGTGCCGAAGACTGGAGCACCAGCAAACAGTCCTGAACCTGCCCTGCCATCATCTGAAGCAAGAGGTGGTAACGAGGTGGAATTCAACCCTCTATATGCTTCAGAGGATGGAGGAGCAGCAAAAGGCCATTCAAGCCTATACATCTGCCTACGATATAGGCAAAGCAGGGGGAATGCACCTGACTCAAGCGCAGTGGAGAATGATTTCAACGTTGTGCAAGGTTCTGCAACCCTTTGAACTTGCCACACGTGAAGTCAGTTCAGACACTGCCAGCCTGAGTCAGGTCATTCCCCTCATCAGGCTTTTGCAGAAGAAGCTGGAGACATTGAAGGAGGAGCTAAAACAGAGTGATTCCGCTAGGCATGTGGGACTTGTGGATGGAGCCCTTAATTCGCTTAACCAGGATTCACGGGTGGTCAATCTGTTGAAATCAGAGCACTACATTTTGGCCACCGTGCTCGATCCTAGATTTAAAACATACGTTGTATCTCTCTTTCCGGCAGACACAAGTCTGCAGAGGTTCAAAGACCTGCTGGTGAGAAAATTGTCAAGTCAAGCGGAACGTGACCCGTCAACAGCTCCTCCTTCACATTCTCCCGTAACTGGGGGTGCGAGGAAAAGGCTAAGAATTCCGAGCCCACCCGCTGGCGGTGATGCAGGGCAGTCTGGAGCGAGTGCTGACATCTGGTCCGGACTGAAGGACCTGCCAACGATTACTGACATGTCGTCTACTGTCACTGCATATGATTCTCTCACCATTGAAAGAATGGTGGAGGATTATATGAGTGACCGCATCCAAGTAGGCACGTCAGACAGTCCGTACGTATACTGGCAGGAAAAAGAGGCAATTTGGAGGCCCTTGCAGAAACTGGCTTTATTTTACCTAAGTTGCCCACCCTCCAGTGTGTACTCCAAAAGAGTGTTTAGTGCAGCCGCTCACCTTGTCAGCAATCGGCGTACGAGGTTACTTCCAGAAAATGTGGAGAAGATGGTGTTCATCAAAATGAATTATAATCAATTCCTCCGTGGAGACATTCACCAGCAATTGCCTCCAGAAAGTACACAGGGACCTGAGATGGTGGATTCCAGTGGGGACGAATTAATAATCTGTGAGGAGGGGGATGTACACAGTGAAAGGGGTGAGGAATCGGACGATGAGGAGGAGGTGGACATCTTGCCTCTGTAGAGCCAGTTTGTGCAAAGAGAGATTGATTGCTTCTTTTTTGGTGGGGGCCCAAACCAACCAGTCATTTCAGTCACAGTTGTGTGGCAGACCCTGTCGCTGAAATGATGGGTTTGTTAAAGTGTGCATGTCCTGTTTATACAACATAAGGGTGGGTGGGAGGGCCCAAGGACAATTCCATCTTGCACCTCTTTTTTCTTTCATTTTTCTTTGCATCATGTGCTGTTTGGGGACTATTTTTTTGAAGTGCCATCCTGTCTGACACTGCAGTGCCACTCTTAGATGGGCCAGGTGTTTGTGTCGGCCACTTGTGTCGCTTAGCTTAGCCATCCAGCGACCTCATTGCTCCTCTTTTTTTCTTTGCATCATGTGCTGTTTGGGGACTATTTTTTTGAAGTGCCATCCTGTCTGACACTGCAGTGCCACTCCTAGATGGGCAAGGTGTTTGTGTCGGCCACTTGTGTCGCTTAGCTTAGCCATCCAGCGACCTTGGTGCACCTCTTTTTTTCTTTGCATCATGTGCTGTTTGGGGACTATTTTTTTGAAGTGCCAACCTGTCTGACACTGCAGTGCCACTCCTAGATGGGCCAGGTGTTTGTGTCGGCCACTTGGGTCGCTTAGCTTAGTCACCCAGCTACCTCATTGCGCCTCTTTTTTTCTTTGCATCATGTGCTGTTTGGGGACTATTTTTTTGAAGTGCCATCCTGTCTGACACTGCAGTGCCACTCCTAGATGGGCACGGTGTTTGTGTCGGCCACTTGGGTCGCTTAGCTTAGTCATCCAGCGACCTCGGTGCAAATTTTAGGACTAAAAATAATATTGTGAGGTGTGAGGTGTTCAGAATAGACTGAAAATGAGTGGAAATTATGGTTATTGAGGTTAATAATACTATGGGATCAAAATGACCCCCAAATTCTATGATTTAAGCTGTTTTTGAGGGGTTTTTGTAAAAAAAACACCCGAATCCAAAACACACCCGAATCCGACAAAAAAATTTCAGGGAGGTTTTGCCATAATGCGTCCGAATCCAAAACACGGCCGCGGAACCGAATCCAAAACCAAAACACAAAACCCGAAAAATGTCCGGTGCACATCACTAGTTTTATGCAGTGTTATCATTATGCACTGGTTTGCATGTACCGAAAAAGTGGTCCAAGGAAGGATAGCCGGTGACCTGGCGACAGGGTCATTGTTGCTGAAGACTCATTGATGCATATAGGGAACGTCCCACAGAAGAGCTACTGTAGTAAAAAAATGCAGAAAAAATTAATGTTGGCTGTGATAGAAAGGTGGCAGAACACACAGTGCATTGCAGCTTGATGCATATGGGCTGCGTAGCCGCAGACAAGTGGAAAAAGAAGACTGCCAAAAGTCCCTACAATGGGCATGTGAGTGTCAGAACTTGACCAGGGAGCAATGGAAGAAGGTGGCCTCATCTAATTAATCACATTTTCTTTTACATCATGTGGATGGCCAGGTGCATGTGCATCATTTACCTGGGGAAGAGATGGCTCCAGGATGCATTATGGGAAGAAGGCGAGCCAGCGGAGGCACTGTGGTACTCTGGGAAAAGTTCTGCTGGGAAACCTTATGTCCTGGCATTCATTTGGATGTTATGAGGGGTGGTTTCCATATGTACAGTGCATAGGTAGAGTAGACACAATCTGGCTGTCTGGTTGTGAACTGTAATCTCTGACTAAAGTTCTTGTGAAATGTCAAGGCACAGGACCTTATATAAGCAGCACTGCACACCGAAGAAGTCAGCATGTTCACTTTCATTACAAACTCGTTATGGAGCTCAACAGAAGCTACTGAGAGCCATGATCTTCTACTGAGTCCTGTTTGGAGAAAGAGCGCTATATAAATAAAATTATTATTATAATTATTATTACTACTAAAGGAGTGGTCTGCGATAGCAGGAGACTTTTGGCCGACTGTGAGCAGCTTTTGGGCAAGAAACACCATCTCAAACAACTGTGTTTGAGTGGTTTAAAGACTTTCAGCGCAGGACACAGTCCCTGGAAGACGAGGAGCGCTATGGCCAGCCTTTGTCTGCCATCACCGACGACAACTTTGCTGCCATGCTGGCATTAGTTGAGGTGGTGACCGTGGCCCAGTTAGAGGAGGAGATAGGCATCTCATTGGGATCCATCCGCTTGATACTCCATGAAAAGCTTAGCCTAGTAGGCATCTCATTGGGCTCCATCCGCTTGATACTCCATGAAAAGCTTAGCCTAGTAAGGTTCTGCATGCTGGGTGCCCCATCAGCAGAAGGAGGATCAGGTGACTTGGTGCTGCAACGTGCTGGCCAGGTTTGATGACGGTTGCTCAAACTCTGGGAGACCATTAGTGGTGATGAATCCTGAATCCACAGTTTCGACCTCGGGACCAAACAACAGTCGGCCCAGTGCAAAAAATTTAATGTTCACTTTGTTTGTAAATATAATACTTTTTATGCCTCCAGAAACTTATTGCACACCCCTCGTACTTTGATACGTACCACCTATCTAAGCATTGTTGCACCCTTTCATGGCAACCAGCAGTGGCCCCTACCTTTTTCAGGCTAGGGGCTGCTTCTGCCCATACCAGAGAGGAGAGAGCCGCCCCCACGACAGCCGGGCCCTGAGATCTGTGCAAAGGATCTGTCAGGCGCCAGGACCAGTGCATGTGCACCAGCCGCAGCCGGTGTGCATGTTCACACCCCTGGCTTCTTTGGACAGTGTCAGTTACAGCCTATAGAAGCCAGCTAGGGCTAACCAAGCAGGGAGTGGCTTCCTATAGGAAGCCAGCTCCATTTTAATTGCAGCACGGTCTGGCAGTCCTAGAGGGAGGCAGCATTAACCAATGGGATTGCCTGTACAGCATGTAACTGGCAGGTAGGACTTCCAACAGGAAGTCACTGCCAGCAGTGTCGGACTGGAGGATGAAGGGCCCACCGGGGGTATGCAGTGGTAGGGGCCCATGATTAGAGGTGTGGCCAGCCTCCAAAGGGGGTGTGACCAGCCACCACAGAGGTTTGGCTAACCATTATAGAGTACCCTGGTCTGGACTCCTTGATAATTTATATAGTAATTAATGCTAGTGCATGCATGATAATGTGCCAGATTAATGACAGCAATGTACTGTAAGATTACATCATAATCCTGTGCAGTATAAGGTAACATATGTATAATATATAATTCAAGTACACAGTCTAGAACCTGATCCCTAGAGTACTAGGGCCCCCCAGGCAGTGGGGCCTACCGGTGGTTTCAGGGCCGGCTCCAGGCCTACTAGCACCCTGAGCGAAAACATGTAAAAGCGCCCCCCCATTATGCGCGCGCCTTCGGCGCGCGCTCCAGGAAAAGTGAGTGTGGCCTCTTGGAAAGTGGGCGTGGCCTCATAACTTCATATTATTAGACTATAAATAAATATGTTTTCACACCCCCTCTACGCACACAATTAGCAGCCTTACACATAACAGCCACAGTAGTGTTCCTTACACACAATGTCTCCAGTATAGTGTCAGATACACATAATGTCTCCAATATAGTGCCAGATACACAATGTGCAGTGCCAGATAGACATGATATGCCCCCCAGCAGTGCCAGCTACACACAATATGCCCCCCCCAGCAGTGCCAGCTACACGATAGTGTTCACTTTTTAGGGCAGGGAGGGCACATTTTTAAGTTAGGAGGGCAAAATGATGTACATACTGTAATGCTTGGTGTTCACCTACCTACACGGTAAAGTATGGACAGTGCGCGCCGAAGGCGCGCCGCAAAAATTTAGGGGCGTTGCTTCGTGGGGAAGGTGCGTGGCCACATAATACTGGCAATTCGCATTACACCACACAGTAGTGCAGTTAATACACACTGCACCAGGTAGAACCTCCTAGACACTTTGCGCCAGGCAGAGCACGTTAGACACTTTGCGCCAGGCAGAGCACGTTAGACACTTTGCGCCAGGCAGAGCACGTTAGACACTTTGCGCCAGGCAGAGCACGTTAGACACTTTGCGCCAGGCAGAGCACGTTAGACACTTTGCGCCAGGCAGAGCACGTTAGACACTTTGCCTAGCGGGAACACTACATGATATGCTCCCCAGCCGTGCCAGCTACACATGACATGCCCCCCAGCAGTGCCAGCAACACATGACATGCCCCCCAGCAATGCCAGATACATAAATGGCCACACGGTGCCAGATATGTAGATACAGAAAAGCCCCCACAGTGCTAGATAAATGCCCCCACAGTGCCAGATAAATGTCCCCACAGTGCCAGATAAATGCCCCCACAGTGCCAGATAAATGCCCCCACAGTGCTACATAAATGCCCCCACAGTGCTACATAAATGTACCCACAGTGCCAGATAAATGTCCCTACAGTGCCAGATAAATGCCCCCACAGTGCCAGATAAATGCCCCCACAGTGCCAAAATGTCCCCATAGTGCCAGATAAATGCCCCCACAGTGCCAGATAAATGCCCCCACAGTGCCAGATAAATGTCCCACAGTGCCAGATAAATGCCCCCACAGTGCCAGATAAATGCCCCCACAGTGCCAAAATGTCCCCATAGTGCCAGATAAATGCCCCCACAGTGCCAGATAAATGCCCCCACAGTGCCAGATAAATGTCCCACAGTGCCAGATAAATGCCCCCACAGTGCCAGTTAAATGCCCCCACAGCCACAGTGCCAGATAAATGTCCCCACAGTGCCAGATAAATACCCCCAGTGCCAGATAAATGTCCCCACAGTGCCAGATAAATGTCCCCACAGTGCCAGATAAATGCCCCCACAGTGCCAGATAAATGCCCCCACAGTGCCAAAATGTCCCCATAGTGCCAGATAAATGCCCCCACAGTGCCAGATAAATGTCCCCACAGTGCCAGATAAATGCCCACAGTGCCAGATACATGCCCCCACAGTGCCAGATAAATGCCCCCACAGTGCCAGATAAATGCCCCCACAGCCACAGTGCCAGATAAATGTCCCCACAGTGCCAGATAAATGCCCACAGTGCCAGATAAATGTCCCCACAGTGCTAGGTAAATGCCCACAGTGCCAGATAAATGTCCCCACAGTGCCAGATAAATGCCCCCACAGTGCCAGGTAAATGCCCACAGTGCCAGATAAATGTCCCCACACTGCCAGATAAATGCCCCCACAGTGCCAGGTAAATGCCCCCACAGTGCCAGATAAATGCCCCCAGTGCCACAGTGCCAGATAAATGTCCCCACAGTGCCAGATAAACGCCCCCACAGTGCCAGATAAATGCCCCCACAGTGCCATCCATAAATGATTCACTCAGCCGCCCCCCCCCCCCCCCAAATACCTGCGGCGTTGGAGGGGGAGGAGTACTGCTGTCCGGGTGCGGCAGTGCAGGTCCGGGTGCGGGGGTGCTGGCGGGCGGGCGGCCAGGAAGCCTCCAAGTCCAAGGCGCTTGAGTGCGCTGTGCGCGCTGCGCGGCACCGGCGTCTGACGTTAGACACCGGCGCCGCTCAGCGCGTATAGCGCACTCAAGTCACACGATGCTGCAGAGCAGGGCCGGCTCCATGTTCGAATATGGCGGCGCCAGCGCGCGGCGCCCATTAAGGGTGGCGCCCAGCACGGCCGCTCTATTCGAACATGCCTAGAGCCGGCCCTGGGTGGTTTCCCCTGTACCCTACCCATGTGGGCCAATCCGAGCCTGACTACCAGTCATAGTGAAGCCACTGAGACAGTGCAGTCACACAGACTGCAGCTGGCTTAGCTGAGCTCACTCAGCAACTGTTGGCAATGGTATTCCCTGATGGAAGTGGCCTTTTTTCAGCAGTATAATGTATCCTACCACACTGATTTTTGTAGATACAGAAAAGCCCCCACAGTGCTAGATAAATGCCCCCACAGTGCCAGATAAATGTCCCCACAGTGCCAGATAAATGCCCCCACAGTGCCAGATAAATGCCCCCACAGTGCCAGATAAATGCCCCCACAGTGCTACATAAATGTCCCCACAGTGCCAGATAAATGTCCCCACAGTGCCAGATAAATGCCCCCACAGTGCCAGATAAATGCCCCCACAGTGCCAAAATGTCCCCATAGTGCCAGATAAATGCCCCCACAGTGCCAGATAAATGCCCCGACAGTGCCAGATAAATGTCCCCACAGTGCCAGATAAATGCCCCCACAGTGCCAGATAAATGCCCCCACAGTGCCAGATAAATGCCCCCACAGCCACAGTGCCAGATAAATGTCCCCACAGTGCCAGATAAATACCCCCAGTGCCAGATAAATGTCCCCACAGTGCCAGATAAATGTCCCCACAGTGCCAGATAAATGCCCCCACAGTGCCAGATAAATGCCCCCACAGTGCCAAAATGTCCCCATAGTGCCAGATAAATGCCCCCACAGTGCCAGATAAATGTCCCCACAGTGCCAGATAAATGCCCACAGTGCCAGATACATGCCCCCACAGTGCCAGATAAATGCCCCCACAGCCACAGTGCCAGATAAATGTCCCCACAGTGCCAGATAAATGCCCACAGTGCCAGATAAATGCCCCCAGTGCCAGATAAATGTCCCCACAGTGCTAGGTAAATGCCCACAGTGCCAGATAAATGTCCCCACAGTGCCAGATAAATGCCCCCACAGTGCCAGGTAAATGCCCACAGTGCCAGATAAATGTCCCCACACTGCCAGATAAATGCCCCCACAGTGCCAGGTAAATGCCCCCACAGTGCCAGATAAATGCCCCCAGTGCCACAGTGCCATATAAATGTCCCCACAGTGCCAGATAAACGCCCCCACAGTGCCAGATAAATGCCCCCACAGTGCCATCCATAAATGATTCACTCAGCCGCCCCCCCCCCCCCCCAATACCTGCGGCGTTGGAGGGGGAGGAGTACTGCTGTCCGGGTGCGGCAGTGCAGGTCCGGGTGCGGGGGTGCTGGCGGGCGGGCGGCCAGGAAGCCTCCAAGTCCAAGGCGCTTGAGTGCGCTGTGCGCGCTGCGCGGCACCGGCGTCTGACGTTAGACACCGGCGCCGCTCAGCGCGTATAGCGCACTCAAGTCACACGATGCTGCAGAGCAGGGCCGGCTCCATGTTCGAATATGGCGGCGCCAGCGCGCGGCGCCCATTAAGGGTGGCGCCCAGCACGGCCACTCTATTCGAACATGCCTAGAGCCGGCCCTGGGTGGTTTCCCCTGTACCCTACCCATGTGGGCCAATCCGAGCCTGACTACCAGTCATAGTGAAGCCACTGAGACAGTGCAGTCACACAGACTGCAGCTGGCTTAGCTGAGCTCACTCAGCAACTGTTGGCAATGGTATTCCCTGATGGCAGTGGCCTTTTTTCAGCAGTATAATGTATCCTACCACACTGATTTTTGTAGATACAGAAAAGCCCCCACAGTGCTAGATAAATGCCCCCACAGTGCCAGATAAATGTCCCCACAGTGCCAGATAAATGCCCCCACAGTGCCAGATAAATGCCCCCACAGTGCTACATAAATGCCCCCACAGTGCTACATAAATGTCCCCACAGTGCCAGATAAATGTCCCCACAGTGCCAGATAAATGCCCCCACAGTGCCAGATAAATGCCCCCACAGTGCCAAAATGTCCCCATAGTGCCAGATAAATGCCCCCACAGTGCCAGATAAATGCCCCGACAGTGCCAGATAAATGTCCCCACAGTGCCAGATAAATGCCCCCACAGTGCCAGATAAATGCCCCCACAGTGCCAGATAAATGCCCCCACAGCCACAGTGCCAGATAAATGTCCCCACAGTGCCAGATAAATACCCCCAGTGCCAGATAAATGTCCCCACAGTGCCAGATAAATGTCCCCACAGTGCCAGATAAATGCCCCCACAGTGCCAGATAAATGCCCCCACAGTGCCAAAATGTCCCCATAGTGCCAGATAAATGCCCCCACAGTGCCAGATAAATGTCCCCACAGTGCCAGATAAATGCCCACAGTGCCAGATACATGCCCCCACAGTGCCAGATAAATGCCCCCACAGCCACAGTGCCAGATAAATGTCCCCACAGTGCCAGATAAATGCCCACAGTGCCAGATAAATGCCCCCAGTGCCAGATAAATGTCCCCACAGTGCTAGGTAAATGCCCACAGTGCCAGATAAATGTCCCCACAGTGCCAGATAAATGCCCCCACAGTGCCAGGTAAATGCCCACAGTGCCAGATAAATGTCCCCACACTGCCAGATAAATGCCCCCACAGTGCCAGGTAAATGCCCCCACAGTGCCAGATAAATGCCCCCAGTGCCACAGTGCCATATAAATGTCCCCACAGTGCCAGATAAACGCCCCCACAGTGCCAGATAAATGCCCCCACAGTGCCATCCATAAATGATTCACTCAGCCGCCCCCCCCCCCCCCCAATACCTGCGGCGTTGGAGGGGGAGGAGTACTGCTGTCCGGGTGCGGCAGTGCAGGTCCGGGTGCGGGGGTGCTGGCGGGCGGGCGGCCAGGAAGCCTCCAAGTCCAAGGCGCTTGAGTGCGCTGTGCGCGCTGCGCGGCACCGGCGTCTGACGTTAGACACCGGCGCCGCTCAGCGCGTATAGCGCACTCAAGTCACACGATGCTGCAGAGCAGGGCCGGCTCCATGTTCGAATATGGCGGCGCCAGCGCGCGGCGCCCATTAAGGGTGGCGCCCAGCACGGCCACTCTATTCGAACATGCCTAGAGCCGGCCCTGGGTGGTTTCCCCTGTACCCTACCCATGTGGGCCAATCCGAGCCTGACTACCAGTCATAGTGAAGCCACTGAGACAGTGCAGTCACACAGACTGCAGCTGGCTTAGCTGAGCTCACTCAGCAACTGTTGGCAATGGTATTCCCTGATGGCAGTGGCCTTTTTTCAGCAGTATAATGTATCCTACCACACTGATTTTTTTTTTATGACCGGTGGTAACCTGTGTGCATAGGGCCTCTTGGGTTCTGGATGTAATGCTGCTGGTTACGCGGGCCACTCCTTAGTATTAAACTCTTTCTGTAAACTCTCTACTGTATGAGAAGTATGCATGTCAAAAATAACATCAAAATGCAGACACTGTCTTGACTTTGTTAGGTCGAATTTATCAGACGCTTTTTGCCTGTGTAAACTTGTGCTTGCTTTGCATGCTGTAACTATAGTTGTTTTTGTTCTAAATAAGACCTATACAAGATATCTCTGTCCATTTAAAATTGTAATTATTATTCTGACCTTAATGGCAATAAGGGGGATGGTTCCCTGTGCATTTCATGTCTTCTTGCAGACAGTGTTACTACAACAACAACCAGAGGGCAGAGCCAATCAGATTTCTGCAGTCTGGAGCCAGCTACTTATATACTTGTTGCTGTCCAAGGTTCTGAAGTACTTGGGTATACTATACACCCTCTCCTATCAGACGAAGGTTAAAGCTTCTCTATTACTGCTGTGTTACTGTTCTGCACATATTGATCACAGATGAGACATTAAAACTGTCTGACCTGACTGTCCTCGATACATAGGTCTATGTGTCTAGAAATTATATGATTATCGATATATGGTATAGGTTTTTTATATTAATACAAAAAAAAGTATAAATACTGCTGAAAATAGTTTTGGTAACAACTGTAAAAATATAGGTTACAGCATTTCTCTGGTGAAAAATACTACTTAAGCTTAACCTTTGCTGCCTTGGAGTTACCTTGAAGTGGTCAGCAGTGTCCTAAATATCTTTAATGCCATAAACATTTATTTTACAGTATACTTCTGATTTACTTAAATAAATTTTGGATACCCATTAGAATAAAGGTAAAGTGTCTTTGCTATGTTGTACTGGCACTTTTGATTCTGTCTTAAAAGAATGACAATGGGTCATACTGACGGTGTAAAACATCTAAGTACAGAACCTCATTCAAAAACCAAGTTATATAAAGTTTCAAACTCTGTCATTGGTGAATATGGGTGCTAGACCACTGGTACTGTAAATGTGCACTAAGCCTGCATTCAGCCAGGAACTCCCCAATCTACACAGCTTCTCCCATAAGGTGTTTCCATCCTGATCTATACTTCCTATATAAAAGTAATACAACTAATGTATAACTAACTAACTAGCGAAACAGGGCAATGAAAGGGGGAAATAAAGCAGAAGAAAGGAGGGTAGGAGCAGGAGAAGATGGAGCTATTATGTGGAGAATGTATTGGGAGGGGGAGGGAAGAGAAGTGAGTGTCTCTCTTAAGGCCCTGTGATTCTTGATGAGTTTCCCAGTAAATTAATATACAACTGCTAAAAAAAATAAGTTATCATCTAACCATCACAATGGGTGTAGTATGAGTGGCCGGGATCCCGGGGGCCGGCATACCTGCGCCGGGATCCCAACTGCCGGCATACCGACAGCTGGGCGAGCGCTAATGAGTCCCTTGCAGGCTCGCTGCCCTCGCCTCACTGCGGGCATGGTGGCGCGCTACGCTCGCCATGCTATTTATTCTCTCACCAGGGGGGGGCGTGGACCCCCAAGAGGGAGAATATGTGTCGGCATGCCAGCGGTATGCTGGTCGCTGGGATCCCAGCCGGCGGTATACTGAAGATCACCCCATCACAACACTACTGGCATAGAATAAATGCAATAATATATTCTCCTACACAGTGGAAACCGTATTTTCTCTATCGTCCTAAGTGGATGCTGGGGTTCCTGAAAGGACCATGGGGAATAGCGGCTCCGCAGGAGACAGGAGACAGGGCACAAAAGTAAAGCTTTTACAGGTCAGGTGGTGTGTACTGGCTCCTCCCCCTATGACCCTCCTCCAGACTCCAGTTAGATTTTTGTGCCCGGCCGAGAAGGGTGCAATTCTAGGTGGCTCTCATAAAGAGCTGCTTAGAGAGTTTAGCTTAGGTTTTTTATTTTACAGTGATTCCTGCTGGCAACAGGATCACTGCAACGAGGGACAGAGGGGAGAAGAAGTGAACTCACCTGCGTGCAGGATGGATTGGCTTCTTGGCTACTGGACATGAAGCTCCAGAGGGACGATCACAGGTACAGCCTGGATGGTCACCGGAGCCACGCCGCCGGCCCCCTCACAGATGCTGAAGCAAGAAGAGGTCCAGAATCGGCGGCTGAAGACTCCTGCAGTCTTCTTAAGGTAGCGCACAGCACTGCAGCTGTGCGCCATTTTCCTCTCAGCACACTTCACACGGCAGTCACTGAGGGTGCAGGGCGCTGGGGGGGGGCGCCCTGGGAGGCAAATGTAAACCTTTAAAAAGGCTAAAAATACCTCACATATAGCCCCAGAGGCTATATGGAGATATTTACCCCTGCCTAAATGTACTAAATAGCGGGAGACGAGCCCGCCGGAAAAGGGGCGGGGCCTATCTCCTCAGCACACGGCGCCATTTTCTGTCACAGCTCCGCTGGTCAGGAAGGCTCCCAGGTCTCTCCCCTGCACTGCACTACAGAAACAGGGTATAACAGAGAGGGGGGGCAAAATAAATGGCAATATATTAATATAAAAGCAGCTATAAGGGAGCACTTAATCATAAGGCTATCCCTGTCATATATAGCGCTTTTTGGTGTGTGCTGGCAGACTCTCCCTCTGTCTCCCCAAAGGGCTAGTGGGTCCTGTCTTCGTATAGAGCATTCCCTGTGTGTCTGCTGTGTGTCGGTACGTGTGTGTCGACATGTATGAGGACGTTATTGGTGTGGAGGCGGAGCAATTGCCAAATATGAGGATGTCACCTTCTAGGGGGTCGACACCAGAATGGATGCCTTTATTTGTGGAATTACGGGATAGCGTCAACTCGCTTAAGCAGTCGTTTGCCGACATGAGGCGGCCGGACACTCACTTAGTGCCTGTCCAGGCGCCTCAAACACCGTCAGGGGCTGTAAAACGCCCCTTGCCTCAGTCGGTCGACACAGACCCAGACACAGGCACTGATTCCGGTAGTGAAGGTGACGAATCAACCGTATTTTCCAAAAGGGCCACACGTTATATGATTTTGGCAATAAAGGAGATGTTACATTTAGCTGATACTACAGGTACCACTAAACAGGGTATTATGTGGGGTGTGAAAAAACTACCAGTAGTTTTTACCGAATCAGAAGAATTAAATGACGTGTGTGATGAAGCGTGGGGTGCCCCGATAAAAAACTGCTAATTTCAAAGAAGTTATTGGCTTTATACCCTTTCCCGCCAGAGGTTAGGGAGCGCTGGGAAACACCTCCTAGGGTGGACAAAGCGCTAACACGCTTATCAAAACAAGTGGCGTTACCCTCTCCTGAGACGGCCGCACTTAAAGATCCATCAGATAGGAGGATGGAAAATATCCAAAAAGGTATATACACACATGCAGGTGTTATACTACGACCAGCTATTGCGACTGCCTGGATGTGCAGTGCTGGGGTAGTTTGGTCAGAGTCCCTGATCGAAAATATTGATACCCTGGACAGGGACAATATTTTACTGTCGTTAGAACAAATAAAGGATGCATTTCTTTATATGCGTGATGCACAGAGAGATATCTGCACACTGGCATCACGGGTAAGTGATATGTCCATTTCGGCCAGAAGAGCTTTATGGACACGACAGTGGACAGGCGATGCGTAGAGGAGTTATTTGGGGTCGGTCTATCGGATTTGGTGGCCACGGCTACGGCCGGGAAATCCACCTTTCTACCTCAAGTCACTCCCCAACAGAAAAAGGCACCGACCTTTCAACCGCAGCCTTTTCGTTCCTTTAAAAATAAGAGAGCAAAGGGCTATTCATATCTGCCACGAGGCAGAGGACGAGGGAAGAGACAGCAACAGGCAGCTCCTTCCCAGGAACAGAAGCCCTCCCCGGCTTCTACAAAAGCCTCAGCATGACGCTGGGGCTTCGCAAGCGGACTCGGGGGCGGTAGGCGGTCGTCTCAAGAATTACAGCGCGCAGTGGGCTCACTCGCAGGTAAATCCCTGGATCCTGCAGATAATATCTCAGGGGTACAGGTTGAAATTAGAGACAGAGCCACCTCGCCGTTTCCTGAAGTCTGCTTTACCAACGTCCCCCTCAGAAAGGGAGACGGTTTTGGAAGCCATTCACAAGCTGT
This sequence comes from Pseudophryne corroboree, assembly GCF_028390025.1. NCBI lineage: Eukaryota > Metazoa > Chordata > Amphibia > Anura > Myobatrachidae > Pseudophryne > Pseudophryne corroboree. The sequence goes on along the minus strand of NC_086448.1, from coordinate 652,356,290 downwards.
ATTCTCAGCAGGTGATAGTCAAGGTACCTCTTCTACAACAAGGGAAGGGGTATTATTCCACTCTTTTTGTGGTACCGAAGCCGGATGGCTCGGTAAGGCCTATTCTAAATCTGAAGTCCTTGAACCTGTACATAAAGAAGTTCAAGTTCAAGATGGAGTCACTCAGAGCAGTGATAGCGAACCTGGAAGAAGGGGACTTTATGGTATCCTTGGACATCAAGGATGCGTATCTCCACGTTCCAATTACCCCTCACACCAGGGGTACCTCAGGTTCGTTGTACAAAACTGTCACTATCAGTTTCAGACGCTGCCGTTTGGTTTGTCCACGGCACCTCGGGTCTTTACAAAGGTAATGGCCGAGATAATATTTCTTCTTCGAAGAAAAGGCGTATTAATTATCCCATACTTGGACGATCTCCTAATAAGGGCAAGGTCCAGAGAACAGCTAGAGATGGGTTTAGCACTATCTCGAGAGGTGCTAAAGCAGCACGGATGGATTCTGAATATTCCAAAATCCCAATTAATGCCGACAACTCGTCTGCTGTTCCTGGGGATGATTCTGGACACAGTTCAGAAAAGGTTTTTCTTCCCGAAGAAAAAGCCAAGGAGTTATCTGACCTGGTCAGGAACCTCCTAAAACCAGGAAAGGTGTCTGTACATCAATGCACAAGAGTCCTGGGAAAAAATGGTAGCTTCTTACGAAGCAATCCCTTTCGGCAGATTCCATGCAAAGGGATCTGTTGGACAAATGGTCAGGGTCGCATCTTCAGATGCACCTGCGGATAACCCTGTCGCCGAGGACAAGGGTATCCCTTCTGTGGTGGTTGCAGGAGGCTCATCTATTGGAGGGCCGCAGATTCGGCATGCAGGATTGGATCCTGGTGACCACGGGTGCCAGCCAGAGAGGCTGGGGAGCAGTCACACAGGGAAGAAATTTCCAGGGAGTGTGGTCGAGCCTGAAAAAGTCTCTTCACATAAGCATTCTGGAACTAAGAGCAATCTACAATGCTCTAAGCCAGGCGGAACCTCTGCTTCAAGGAAGACCGGTGTTGATCCAGTCGGACAACATCACGGCAGTCGCCCATGTAAACAGACAGGGCGGCACAAGAAGCAGGAGGGCAATGGCAGAAGCTGCCAGGATCCTTCGCTGGGCGGAGAATCACGTGATAGCACTGTCAGCAGTATTCATCCCGGGCGTGGACAACTGGGAAGCAGACTTCCTCAGCAGACACGACCTTCACCCGGGAGAGTGGAGACTTCATCCAGAAGTTTTCCACATGCTATTAAACCGTTGGGTAAAACCAATGGTGGACATGATGGCGTCTCGCCTCAACAAAACACTGGACAGGTATTGCGCCAGGTCAAGAGATCCGCAGGCAATAGCTGTGGACGCGCTGGTAACACCTTGGGTGTACCAGTCGGTATATGTGTTTCCTCCTCTGCCTCTCATACCAAAGGTATTGAGGATTATACGGCAAAGTGGAGTAAGACTAGTGGCTCCGGATTGGCCAAGAAGGACTTGGTACCCGGAACTTCAAGAGATGGTCACGGACGATCCGTGGCCTCTACTTCTGAGAAGGGACCTGCTTCAGCAGGGTACTTGTCTTTTTCAAGACTTACCGCGGCTGCGTTTGACGGCATGGCGTTTGAATGCCAGATCCTAAAAGGAAAAGGCATTCCAGAAGAAGTCATTCCTACCTTGATAAAGGCAAGGAAGGAAGTCACCGCGAAGCATTATCGCCGTATTTGGCGAAAATGTTGCGTGGTGCGAGCAGCGGAGTGCTCCGATGGAGGAATTTCAACTGGGTCGTTTTCCTACATTTCCTGCAATCAGGATTGTCTATGGGTCTCAAATTGGGATCTATTAAGGTTCAAATTTCGGCCCTATCAATATTCTTCCAAAAAGAATTGGCCTCAGTCCCTGAGGTCCAGATTTTTATCAAAGGAGTACTGCATATACAGCCTCCTGTGGTGCCTAAGGTGGCACCGTGGGATCTAAATGTAGTTTTAGATTTCCTCAAATCAAATTGGTTTGAACCACTAAAGAAGGTGGATTTGAAATATCTCACATGGAAAGTGACTATGTTACTGGCCCTGGCTTCGGCCGGGAGAGTATCTGAACTGGCGGCTTTGTTTTATAAAAGCCCTTATTTAATTTTCCATTCGACATAGGGCAGAGCTGCGGACGCGTCCGCATTTTCTCCCTAAGGTGGTATCAGCGTTTCACCTGAACCAGCCTATTGTAGTGCCTGCGGCTACAGACGACTTGAAGGACTCCAAGTTGTTGGACGTTGTCAGAGCCTTAAAAATATACATTTAAAGGACGGCTGGAGTCAGAAAATCTGACTCGCTGTTTATACTGTATGCACCCAACAAGTTGGGTGCACCTGCTTCTAAGCAGTCGATTGCTCGTTGGATTTGTAACAAAATTCAACTTGTACATTCTGTGGCAGGCCTGCCACAGCCTAAATCTGTTAAGGCCCATTCCGCAAGGAAGGTGGGCTCATCTTGGGCGGCTGCCCGAGGGGTCTCGGCATTACTACTCTGCCGAGCAGCTACGTGGTCAGGGGAGAACACGTTTGTAAATTTTTACAAATTTGATACCCTGGCAAAGGAGGACCTGGAGTTCTCTCATTCGGTGCTGCAGAGTCATCCGCACTCTCCCGCCCGTTTGGGAGCTTTGGTATAATCCCCATGGTCCTTTCAGGAACCCCAGCATCCACTTAGGACGATAGAGAAAATAAGAATTTACTTACCGATAATTCTATTTCTCGGAGTCCGTAGTGGATGCTGGGCGCCCATCCCAAGTGCGGATTATCTGCAATACTTGTACATAGTTATTGTTAACTAATTCGGGTTATTGTTTAGGAAGTCATCTTTCAGAGGCTCCTCTGTTATCATACTGTTAACTGGGTTTAGATCACAAGTTGTACGGTGTGATTGGTGTGGCTGGTATGAGTCTTACCCGGGATTCAAAATCCTCCCTTATTGTGTACGCTCGTCCGGGCACAGTACCTAACTGGAGTCTGGAGGAGGGTCATAGGGGGAGGAGCCAGTACACACCACCTGACCTGTAAAAGCTTTACTTTTGTGCCCTGTCTCCTGTCTCCTGCGGAGCCGCTATTCCCCATGGTCCTTTCAGGAACCCCAGCATCCACTACGGACTCCGAGAAATAGAATTATCGGTAAGTAAATTCTTATTATCTTTCACATTGCAACAACTTTTACTGATTTACCTACTTCAGCACGACTTTGCTTGTCCCTGATATTACTACATTTAGTGCAAAATTAGTTTTATGAAATTAAATGAAATAAAATAATAAAACAACAACTTATATAGCACACTTGACAACATGGCTTTCCAACTGCTTTGACACTGCAAATCCTAGCACACACCCTGGTGGTTGTAATTCTCTGACACATGGAAAAACACAGTTTCCCAAATATTTATATATAGTAATAACATATTATCAAATAAAGACATATATTGTATGCAGTGGGCACGGTATGATTACGTTTAAAACATTATTAGTAATTTACTTCTATGTCCCCAAAGCTTAATTTTCATATGTACAGTTATCTGGAGTTTCATGTGTTTGTATACTTCCAAAGTCACTGTAATATGAACTATAAATGCAGTATAGACCATGTCCTGTCATTACTGGCAGTTTAGGTTTCACTTCTGTGATTTCAAAGCTTTAAATATTCAACATCTTCATATGTTAGCTAGAGAGCGAATAGCATTACCATAATTTCTCATTTGATGTCACATACACAATTGCTAATGCTGGTTATCAGGGACAGTGGAGCCTTATATCAGTTTAAAATTAAACAAATTGACTATCAACATTAATTTGCATTTACAAAGATACATTACTTTGTCACAGCTTCAACACTTTACTTTCCAAAAAACTACAATAGAAAAAAGTAGAGAACTAAATCAACTTTAAATTTCTTTCGCAAACTATAACACTTTCTTCTCAATTGTTTTACTCTCTGAGGCGAGCTCATTTACAGTTTTCAAAAATGATAGAGTAACCTCTGGTTTGATCGAGTGTTTCTATTTGTACAGTTAATGCATGCAAGGGTTCCTGGGGAGGGATCCCTGGTACAAAGGCCTCTCTGGGTACCCAGGCATGCCAGGAGGGTCAAAAACAGCCTCAGTTGGTGCCCAGTGATACGCTGCGTCCGCACAGTGCCTTGAATGGGGTGTAGACACCATTTTGGCCATACCTCTTCAGTACTGGGGACTGATCTTTTGGCGGACCTAAAGATACTGTATGTCAGGATGCACTTCCACATCCCAGTCATTGAGATAGAGGAATGCGCTTACACTTATAGATACTCTGGAAAATCCATATGACGAAAACCTGCTTGGACTGGAAAATCACCCACATCTTTCACTTAAAGATTTCTGTCCTCTCCTAAGATACTGCTTTGTTTATACTCATTTGTGTCCTGAACCAGAATGAGGGATATTGGGAACGTCTTTTTTTTACATTTGGAGATTTTGCTTTCCTATACACAGTGTGCAATTTCCTGCAAAGTGCAATTGGAATAATCCTATCACATTTGGCTGCTGAAGATATGCCACGAACCCAAGTGTATAATTGGGAACACCTCCCTATACTGTATGTGCCCTCACAAACTTAATTCACCACTAATCATCACTTAAAGAAAATTAAGGACATTGGTATTATAAATGACTATCCAATGCATATAGTCTACCATCAAAGGGTAAGAACTATCCACAGAGAACCTGAACATGCATACCCATGTATAATACAGTAGACAGTATGTGTGGTTCATGCAAGCTGCCGGCTTCCTTTCATGGCTGCTGCAGTCTGCTCCCTGCGGTGAAGAAATGCTCACGGTTGCCATAGCGATGAGAGCGCCACTCTGTTAAGGATTTAAAGGGGAAGGGAGCCAAGGGCGGATTGGCCATAGGGCTCAACAGGAAGATTCCTAGTAGGCTGACATGTTTGTGGGGCCTGTAATGTGTGTTGTCATGTGGCCCCGCCCCCCACATGACAGGCAGCACACCGTACTCAGTACAGTGCATTGTCCCCATTCATTCTGTTATTCCATGTCTGCAATACAGCCATCCAGTGATGCTGCCATGGCTACACGTTATGTTATACCTCTTGTGCTGCCCATGTCAGGCCACTTCTACAAAATTTTAAAGGGCCACTTTTAGTTCCCAATCTGACGCTGGTCTTAGACAAAACTGCAGCAAAAGATGCACAAAAGGCCCAATTGCTTACAATCATGCTCTATAAGTAGGGATTCCACCCACCCTCAACAGACCCCACCCCCGCCTCAGAACGCAGCCCCTTTAGGGCTGCTTCCATCAATTTCCTGGCTGGTTTTCCATAACAGTCCGCCCCTGAGTACCTCCCTGACTTAATGCATTCAGCTGCAGAAAGCTAGACTGTACCTCTGTGACATCACAATGCATTCAGCTGCAGGCAGTTAGAAAGTACTTCTGTGACATCACAATGCATTCAGCTGCAGACAGCCAGTACCTCTGTGACATCACAATGCATTCAGCTGCAGGCAGCTAGACAGTACCACTGTGACATCACAATGCATTAAGCTGCAGACAGATAAACAGTACCTCTGTGAATTCACAATGCATTAAGCTGCAGACAGATAAACAGTACCCCTGTGACATCACAATGCATTAAGCTGCATGCAGTTGTCCAGAATCTCTGTGACTTGATAAGTACCACTGTGACATCACAATGCATTCAGCTGCAGGCAGCTAGACAGTACGACTGTGACATCACAATGCATTCAGCTGCAGGCAGTTAGAAAGTTCTTCTGTGACATCACATTGCATTCAGATGAAGGCAGCTAGAAAGTACCTCTGTGACGTCACAATGCATTCAGCTGCAGGCAGCTAGACAGTACCACTGTGACATCACAATGCATTCAGATGCAGACAGACAGTACCTCTGTGACATCACAATGCATTCAGCTGCAGGCAGCTAGACAGTACCACTGTGACATCACAATGTATTCAACTGCAGGTATCTAGAAAGTACCTCTGTGACATCACAATGCATTCAGCTACAGACAGATAAACAGTACCTCTGTGACATCACAATTCATTAAGCTGCAGGCAGTTGGACAAAATCTCTGTGACTTCATAAGTACCACTAAGACATCACAATGAATTAAGCTGCAGGCAGCTAGACAGTACCGCTGTTACGTCACAATGCATTCAGCTGCTGGCAGTTAGAAAGTTCTTCTGTGACATCACATTGCATTCAGCTGCAGGCAGCTAGAAAGTACCTCTGTGACATCACAATGCATTCAGCTGCAGGCAGCTAGACAGTACCACTGTGACATCACAATGCATTCAGCTGCAGGCATCTAGAAAGTACCTCTGTGACATCACAATGCATTCAGCTGCAGACAGATAAACAGTACCTCTGTGACATCACAATGCATTAAGCTGCAGGCAGTTGGACAGAATCTGTGTGACTTCATAAGTTCCACTAAGACATCACAATGAATTCAGCTGCAGGCAGCTAGAAAGTTCTTCGGTGACATCACATTGCATTCAGCTGCAGACAGCTAGAAAGTACCTATGTGACATCACAATGCATTCAGCTGCAGGCAGCTAGACAGTACCACTGTGACATCACAATGCATTCAGCTGCAGGCATCTAGAAAGTACCTCTGTGACATCACAATGCATTCAGCTACAGACAGATAAACAGTACCTCTTTGACATCACTATGCATCAAGCTGCAGGCAGTTGGACAGAATCTCTGTGACTTCATAAGTACCACTGTGACATCCCAATGCATTCAGCTGCAGGCAGCTAGATAGTACCACTGTGACATTACAATGCATTCAGCTGCAGGCAGCTAGAAAGTACCACTGTGACATCACAATGCATTTGGCTGCAGGCAGCTAGACAGTACCACTGTGAAATCACAATGCATTCAGTTGCAGGCAGATAGACAGTACCACTGTGACATCACAATGCATTCAGCTGCAGGCAGTTACAAAGTACTTCTGTGACATCACAATGCATTCAGCTGCAGGCAGCTAGACAGTACCACTGTGACATCACAATGCATTCAGATGCAGACAGACAGTACCTCTGTGACATTGTAAGGATGTGCCCTGTGGGCACATCCATGCTTGGTGCGTGGCGGCGGGTGTCCGGTGCAGGGATTACCTTTTTCCCTGCACCGGACCAGAGACTGCGGAGAGCGGCGCGGCGGCGCTTTGAACTTGGCGCCGCTCGGGCCGCCAATCAGAAGCGCCGCCCGCGGCATTTGAATCTTGTCGCCCTCCGGGAGCCAATCGCGGCTCCCGGAGCGGCAGCCAATCGTGGAGAGACGCGGCGAGCCAATCGGCGCTCGCCGCGTCATAGGCCCCGCCTCCGGCGTCTGACGTCAGACGCCGGGCGGGACGCAGAGCAGGAGGCCGCGCCGAAGAGCGGCGAGGAGAGAAGTCACGGCGGGAAGCAGCGGAGGAGGTCGTCGGCGCGCCGGAGCGCAGAAGAGGATCCGGCGCCGAGGAGAAGACGACGACCGCGGGGAGAGGAGGTCCTGAGGCCGCGGAAGAGGCCAGAAGACGTCGGCCTGCAGAAAGAAGATGTCCAGCGGCGGCTGGACGCAGGGAAAAGACGGAGGCGCCGCTGGCCAGGACGGGTCAGCGGCAGAAGACGGTGGAGGCCCCCGGGTTAGGTAAGGCCTCAGTGAGGCATCCTTCCCCCCCTCCCCTTTTCCTCCCTCGACCACCAGGGACGGGCATTAGGCCCGAGGACACAATTCAGGCGCTAGGCCTGGGCACAGTTAGGAGTTTGGGCCCCCAATATTGATGAGGTGGTTTGGGCATTAGGCCCAAGCCACCCCACCCATGCGGCACCAGTTAGGCGGGCACTAGGCCCGGGGGACAATCTAGGCACTAGGCCTGTGGCTAATAGAGGGCGTTAGGCCCTAGGGTATTTGTGGCCAAATTAGGGATACATTAAGGTGACCCTGGGCACAAGGCCCAGGTCACCCAACGGACAGCAAGGTAGGCGGGCGCTAGGCCCGTGGGCAAAGTCAGGCCTCCGGCCTGTGGGCAGTTAGGGGGCGCTAGGCCCAGCGAAGCAGTGTTTCCCTGAGGTGAGTAAAGGTGGCGCTGGGCGCTAGGCTCAGGCCACCCTGAGAGTACGGTAGGTGGGTGAGCTGTGCGGTCCCCACTACTGGGTGTTCTGGGTCGGGTAGATAAAGGGACAGCACCGTTTTATGTTGTAACTCCGATAGTGTGATATATGTTACCGTGCAGGGCAAAGTGTATGTGTTTAAGTTGTGCCTAGTTGTGTTGCACCACACCCACAGAGCTAGTTTGAGGGCTCGGCTGTTGTATTTAGTGTAGGGTGTGACACTAGGGTAGAGTTAGGCCCTGCACGGCTGTTTCTCTTTGCCTCCTTACAGGGACCTGTAAGTGGAGAAGATCGGAGTGCAAGACTTGTGACGGTGAGTAGCATCCGTGTACGTCTGTCCCTTGTTTGTCCCCGAGCGCCGGAGTTAGGATTGCTCACGGACGTGAGAATCCCTTTCATCACACTACGTGCGAAAGCGCGAGTGTGTGAAAGCTGGGTAGCTGAGGCTTTGTGCCGGTGATGACCATTCACCCAGCCGGTGAAGGTCGCAGCCACCCCTGGGGTATCCCCTGTTCCACCGGAAGCAGGGTCGATACCCCCTTTAATGTAAACCCTTCTCTCCTCAGCTAGGTCGTCGGTCAGCTCCGAGGGGGAATCGCCGTGTCCGGATCCGACTGAAGAATTCCAGGTCCGTTGAAGGTTCCGGTACCTGAAGGTGAGAGAGAGCGGCGCCTGGTGAGTACAGAGTCTACACCTGCACGACAGCAGGCACCACCACACGCACCGCACCTCTCACACTTGGCGTAGTCGGCAGGATAAAAGAGACCGGATCACGGACACGATGTGGAACGCCACCAAGAAGACCTCCCTGCGGACGGCTCCGGAGAAGACTCACCCCCGGATGTGTGCGGACCAGAGCGACTGGGTGACGGTGTCTGGGGCAGACATCCTGAAGATGGTGCAGCGGTCGGTCCAGCGTGAAAAAGAAGAGCGCCGGGAGAAGGGGCGCAAGAAAGCCGCTGTGACGCCCTGCAAGAAATGTCGGCAAACAGGTCACTTTGCCGACGAGTGTACTTGGCGAGAGACGTCCCCAAAGAAGGTGGTCCAGGAAGCGGACCGAAGACGTCAGAAGGGCCAAGCGAAGAAGGAGTCCTGGTGTTTGCTCTGCGGAAACTACGGGCATGAGCACAACAGTTGTCCTTGGGACGAAGAGTTGAGCGAAGACGAGGTTGATTCCCGGTGTGAAAGCTGTGGAGATCCCCGACATCGGCTCCTGGAATGTCCATGGACGGAAGACAGGACGGACTACGAGGCCACGGTGAAGCAGATGACGGAGTCTCGTCAGCAGCTTTGGGACCGGGTGGCTGCAGAGCCTGTGTGTGCGCTCTGCGAGGAGAAAGGACATGCGCTTCCCGATTGTCCGTGGAACGAAGACCGGATGATTGCGGATGGTCGCGCCCAGAGATGGGAGGAGGAAACCAGGGAAATGGAGCTGAAGGCCTTGCTTGAAGTTAGTTCGCAGGTGCCCAATTCCTCTGAGCCGGAACCAACGGGTGAAGATTCCCCAGTGAAGGAGGTGGATCAGGAACCCGTCTTGGAGAAGGTGGCAGTGGCCCTCCCTTGTTGGAAGTGTCGGCGACCAGGACATGCGGCCAGTGAGTGCCCTTGGGAAGATGCCGCGGACCTACTCTGTCCCAAGAAAGTGACCCCAGTAAGGCAGAATCCTTTCCCGCATGAGGCGGAGGTGGACGACTGGGAGGTGAAGAGACCACGCTGCGAAGAAAAGCGTGAAGACCCAGTGACTGAGATGTCCGGAATCTCCCCGCGATGGAACCGTCCACGACCAGGACGTGCGGAACAGGAGTGTCCTGGGTACCAAGAGATGCCAGCGGAAGCGAAGGAGTACGCTGAGGAAGTAACGATGCCAGCGGAAGCGCAAGAGTACGCTGAGGAAGCAGAGGTGCCAGCGGAAGCGAAGAAGTACGCTGAGGAGGAAAGTAATGCCCCAGTCCGGATATCGGAGGAGGACTCGGACTACGGTGAGCTGTCCGCTGACGAATCCCTCCTAGAACAGATGGAGGACGACTCTGGCATCGGAAGCGCCGACGAGAGTGACTGGCAGGATCGGGTGGAGTCATGCTCCCAGTTGAATGCCCTCCGTGAAGAGGAGGAGATAGTCCTGGAGCAAGAATACCTGCCAGGAGTGCCGAAAGGGACCGACGTACGGGGACAGGACTGCGATGCCGTGGGAGGACCCGTTCCAGAGGAAGAGATAGGACCTTTGGAGATGCCCCACGAGGAAATGCGACATGTGGTGGCTGTTGCCCGGGAGGAAACGGATGCCCCGGAGGATTCCGCTGTTGGGTGGTGGTCGATACCACACCCGGACGACAGGGACGAAGCCACAGACGGTATCGGAGGCCAAGAGTGGGTGACTGTTGTCCCCGTGGAGGAAGATTCCCCTTGGTGGCCAACGTCGAGTGGCCGTGAAGAGATGGCACTCCCCCAGAGGATCCGCCGATGGAGGTCAGGACGCAAGAGGAACCCGGAGCTGGAGGAGGAAGGATGTGGGGTCACAGCTGGTCCAGGCTGGGCCCCCGAATGCACCCTCGCCGGAAGGACCTTGGAATTCCCTGACCCGCGGACGATGGACGTCGTGAGGAACTTTGTAGGGACTACAAAGGAAAAAGGGGGGGGAAATGTAAGGATGTGCCCTGTGGGCACATCCATGCTTGGTGCGTGGCGGCGGGTGTCCGGTGCAGGGATTACCTTTTTCCCTGCACCGGACCAGAGACTGCGGAGAGCGGCGCGGCGGCGCTTTGAACTTGGCGCCGCTCGGGCCGCCAATCAGAAGCGCCGCCCGCGGCATTTGAATCTTGGCGCCCTCCGGGAGCCAATCGCGGCTCCCGGAGCGGCAGCCAATCGTGGAGAGACGCGGCGAGCCAATCGGCGCTCGCCGCGTCATAGGCCCCGCCTCCGGCGTCTGACGTCAGACGCCGGGCGGGACGCAGAGCAGGAGGCCGCGCCGAAGAGCGGCGAGGAGAGAAGTCACGGCGGGAAGCAGCGGAGGAGGTCGTCGGCGCGCCGGAGCGCAGAAGAGGATCCGGCGCCGAGGAGAAGACGACGACCGTGGGGAGAGGAGGTCCTGAGGCCGCGGAAGAGGCCAGAAGACGTCGGCCTGCAGAAAGAAGATGTCCAGCGGCGGCTGGACGCAGGGAAAAGACGGAGGCGCCGCTGGCCAGGACGGGTCAGCGGCAGAAGACGGTGGAGGCCCCCGGGTTAGGTAAGGCCTCAGTGAGGCATCCTTCCCCCCCTCCCCTTTTCCTCCCTCGACCACCAGGGACGGGCATTAGGCCCGAGGACACAATTCAGGCGCTAGGCCTGGGCACAGTTAGGAGTTTGGGCCCCCAATATTGATGAGGTGGTTTGGGCATTAGGCCCAAGCCACCCCACCCATGCGGCACCAGTTAGGCGGGCACTAGGCCCGGGGGACAATCTAGGCACTAGGCCTGTGGCTAATAGAGGGCGTTAGGCCCTAGGGTATTTGTGGCCAAATTAGGGATACATTAAGGTGACCCTGGGCACAAGGCCCAGGTCACCCAACGGACAGCAAGGTAGGCGGGCGCTAGGCCCGTGGGCAAAGTCAGGCCTCCGGCCTGTGGGCAGTTAGGGGGCGCTAGGCCCAGCGAAGCAGTGTTTCCCTGAGGTGAGTAAAGGTGGCGCTGGGCGCTAGGCTCAGGCCACCCTGAGAGTACGGTAGGTGGGTGAGCTGTGCGGTCCCCACTACTGGGTGTTCTGGGTCGGGTAGATAAAGGGACAGCACCGTTTTATGTTGTAACTCCGATAGTGTGATATATGTTACCGTGCAGGGCAAAGTGTATGTGTTTAAGTTGTGCCTAGTTGTGTTGCACCACACCCACAGAGCTAGTTTGAGGGCTCGGCTGTTGTATTTAGTGTAGGGTGTGACACTAGGGTAGAGTTAGGCCCTGCACGGCTGTTTCTCTTTGCCTCCTTACAGGGACCTGTAAGTGGAGAAGATCGGAGTGCAAGACTTGTGACGGTGAGTAGCATCCGTGTACGTCTGTCCCTTGTTTGTCCCCGAGCGCCGGAGTTAGGATTGCTCACGGACGTGAGAATCCCTTTCATCACACTACGTGCGAAAGCGCGAGTGTGTGAAAGCTGGGTAGCTGAGGCTTTGTGCCGGTGATGACCATTCACCCAGCCGGTGAAGGTCGCAGCCACCCCTGGGGTATCCCCTGTTCCACCGGAAGCAGGGTCGATACCCCCTTTAATGTAAACCCTTCTCTCCTTAGCTAGGTCGTCGGTCAGCTCCGAGGGGGAATCGCCGTGTCCGGATCCGACTGAAGAATTCCAGGTCCGTTGAAGGTTCCGGTACCTGAAGGTGAGAGAGAGCGGCGCCTGGTGAGTACAGAGTCTACACCTGCACGACAGCAGGCACCACCACACGCACCGCACCTCTCACACTATCACAATGCATTAAGCTGCAGGCAGCTAGACAGTACCACTGTGCCATCACAATGTATTCAGCTGCAGGTATATAGAAAGTACATCTGTGACATCACAATGCATTCAGCTACAGACAGATAAACAGTACCTCTGTGACATCACAATTCATTAAGCTACAGACAGACAGTACCTCTGTGATATCCCAATGCATTCAGAGACAGACCGATAAACAGTACCTCTGTGACATCACAATGCATTCAGCTACAGACAGATAAACAGTACCTCTGTGACATCACAATGCATTCAGCTGCAGGCATCTAGAAAGTATCACTATGACATCACAATGTATTCAGCTGCAGGCAGCTAGACAGTACCTCTGTGACATCACAATGCATTCAGCTGCAGGCAGCTAGGCAGTAACACTGTGACATCACAATGCATTCAGCTGCAGGCAGTTAGAAAGTACTTCTGTGACATCACAATGCATTCAGCTGCAGGCAGCTAAACAGTACAACTGTGACATCACAATGCATTCAGCTGCAGGTAATTAGTACGTACCTCTGTGACATCACATTGCATTCAGCTGCAGGCAGACAGTACTTCTGTGACATCACAGTGCATTCAGCTGCAGACAGACCGTACCTCTGTGACATCACAATGCATTCAGCATGAGACGAAGCAGGAAGTGTTATAGAGGCACGATCTGTGCGCTGTAATACATTTACCCCATTGCCCCCTTAATGTCAATGTCCTCAAGGTTACAGTCATGGCCAAAACATTACACTTACTTTTTCCAATAAAATTTGCTACAAATGACATTTCATTATTCACTCCCCCACCCCAATCACAAATGGATGTATGATGCTACCCACAACTCTGACACAGTATGAAAAGCACAAACAGTATCAAAAACTTTATTTATTTATTTATTTTGGGTAAAATTAGCTGTGATAAAACAACATCATAAGTTTTCCTGCTAGGTTTGGTAAAAAAAAATACTAGTTTTTTTATTTGTTTTTTTTTGCATTAATGTTTTAATGGAAAAAAAAATGTAAGCCTTATTATATTAATACTGTGAAACATTGCTATGTATTATAAACCTTAATCAACCATGTTTTAGTGCTTTCTAACATTAACTATCCAAAGTTATTAGGATTTGATATGATTTATTTTACATCTTTCAATTAAACCAATTTTTAAGTGTTTTTATTCCGATTACATCTCAATATAGTGTATGTAGATAAACTGAACATATTAAAACATACAAAGTACTAAGCAATAAGCGATTGATTAAATCAGGGTCAGAACTCCTGGAGGCATTGGGGTCAGTTGCCACCAGCTCGGAAGGGGACACCTGGCTCCTCCATTGTACCCTGACCAAGTCCTAACTGCTTTAATAGAACAGCCAACAAGTGAAGGTGGAGCGCCGATCATCATCAGCATGGCATCCCCCCTCGGTGCTCTGCTCAGTTGGATGTGCTGTACCTGACTGAGAAGCCGGTTGGGAGACAGAGTGCAGTGAGGAGAGTGACGCGCTGTCGCTGCCTTTGGAGGAGGGAGTCGAGACAGCAGCAGGCGCAGCAGTGGGCACTGGCAGTCCATAATAAATGTTGTGACCCAAAAAAGAGGGGGCGGGGTGGGGGTGGGAAGGAGTTGTGATATCACTCACACGGGAGGGGGTCATGACTCATACAGGGGAAGAGAACATGGGTCATAAAAGGGAGATAGGGTGATCTCACTCACACAGGGGAAGGGTGGGACATGGCTCACACCAGGGATGTGCGGTGAGCTAAATAGCTCAGGAGGCACTGGCTAGCACCAGAGCCAGATTTACATGCAATATATGAGCCAAAGCGTACATCTGGTCATTATACACAGGTGTAGCAATATAAACTCTTAGAAATTTGGTGAGTTTTGATCAGGGCATGGGGGGCCATGGCTCACACAGGGGAAGGGTGAGCCATGCCAAAAGGGAGAAGGGGTGGTTTCACTCACACAGTGGAAAGGGAGGGGCATGGCTCACACAGGGGATTTGAGAAAGGCTATGGCTCTCATGGGGGAAGGGGTGATATGGCTCACACAGGGTATATCGGGGTCAGTGATGTAGTGGCAGGTATAGAGGCGTCAGTTAAATTACTAATCATTTTTTGTAGGGACACACACACACACACACACACACACACACACTATATTTATCTTACCTCTGGGCCACTGGGATGAAGTTATGCCACTTGATTGAAAATAAGAATATGTTAATGTTAAGTATAAGTCATACACAAATACACACACACTTAAGCATTAGCACTGGGTATGCCATTGGCACTAAACAGAGCCGGCCATAGGCAAACTAGGCAATTGCCTAGGGCATTTGATATGCCTAGGGGCATCATCAGCTTCTGCTGATTAAAATGATATGCGGCATGCCTATATTCCGTGTGTAGCATTTCATATGCAGATACAGCCACAGTCTCACACAGTATATAGGCATGCTGCATATCAGTTTAATCAGCATAAGCTTCTTGTGCATCCTAGCCACATAGCAATGCAAATAAGATGCATTTTCATTAAAAAAAAAAGGTGCCCGACGTTAGCATTGATGCAAGATTTGTGAGGACACATCTGTATCCAAGCAGAGGCAGAGGTCACAGTGTTAGTGGAAGTGTGAGTGCTGTGTGCATGTGAGTGGGTTGGTTGTGCAGTAGTGTTCAGAATATGTTTAAGGAGCATTATGTGTGTCATGTAAAAATGCATTAATAATGTGCAACATATGTGTAAAGGGCCACTATGTGTGTCATTATGTGTATAAGGGCATTAATAATGTGCGGCATATGTGTAACAGGGTACTACTGTATGTGTGTCATTATGTGTATAGGTGCACTAATAATGTGCAGCAAATGTGTAGGGGCACTATGTGTGTCATTATGTGTATAAGGGCATTAATAATGTGCGGCATATGTGTAAGGGACATTATGTGTAAAAGGGCATTAATAAAGGTTGTCATAATGTGTAAGGCGCATTATGTTTATAAGGACATTAATGTGTCTTATGTGTAAGGGGCATTACTGTGTGGAATTGTGTATAAATGCATTACTAATGTGTGGCATTATGTGTATAAGGTGCTCTACTATGTGGCGTTGCATATAGAAAGGGCACTACTGTGTCGTCTAATGTGAATAAAGAGCAATAAGGTGTGGTGTAATGTGAATAAGGAGCAATTCAGTGTGATGTAATGTGAATAAGGGGCTCTACTGTGAGGAGTAACGTTTATAAGGTAAAGTGATACTACTGTGGGATGTAATATGAATTATGGACATTATCGCAAGATAAAATGTGAATAAAGTTGCAGTACTGTGTGGCGTAATTGGAATTGGGGTTACTATTGTGTGGCCATGCCCCTTCCCAGCAAGAAGATGCCCCTTTTTGGGCTGTGCGTTGAATGTGCGAACTGTTCCTATTTAAAATATAGGGGGTACAATGACTGCTATGGGTCAGGGGTGATGGTGCTGGGAAAGAGGTGCAAGGTCAGAGGCAGGGGATCAGTACGTAATCCCGCAGGACGGGATCCCTACGGTCGAAATACCGACGCCGGAATCCCAGCCACACAATCCCGACAGGGGTGGCGAGCGGAACGCAGCCCCTTGTGGGCTCGCTTCGCTTGCCACGCTGCGGGCACGGTGCCTCGCTACGCTCGGCACACTATTATATTCTCCCTCTGTGGGTGTCGTGGACACCCACGGAGGGAGAATATGTCGGGATTGTGGCGGTCGGGATTCCGGCGTCGGTATTTCGACCGCCGGGATCCCGTCCAGCGGAATGTTGACCGCATCCCAGAGGCAGAACCAGCGGTGGTGCTAGGGGGCACCAGCCAAAATCTTGCCTAGGGCATCATATTGGTTAGGGCCGGCTCTGGCACTAAACATATGAAATAAACACACTAGTGTAGAGTCATTTTCAGTTCCCAGTCTGTTTTAAAGCTCTGAATGAACTAAACCAAAAGAAGAAAAAAATATTTATGCCTGTAGTCATAGCATAATAAAAAAAGTTTTTTTTTTTTTTTTTTAACCATTTGATTTAAACCAGTCATCCCTGTTTCCTGCCTATGCTTCATGGGGGGAATTCAATTGTTAGAGCCGGCTGTTGTCAGTCCTGGGCACCTGATGGAGCAATTCAGTTGTTGCTCTGTTCGGGTGCAAACAGCCACCGACATTTCTGCTTACAGTCCCCCATGCTGGCGAAATGACACCTTCGCACCGCGCCCAGCACTTTAGGTGGGTTTAGCTGCTTTACAGTTTTCAGTCTGTTTGGCATGATAAGCACGTAAAAAAAACCAAACCGTATTGAATTGCACACCTTGATCTCCTGTCATTTTAGACAGGAGATATATTTATCTTCATGTGAAGTTAGCCCCTCAATGGCAAAGCTTAACATTTCCATTATGAATGGTATATATATTTTGGAAAATATATTTTGTATGTCTCTACCAATCTGTATTGTAGAGATCTTTTTTGTTACCTAGTACTAGTTTGAGGTGCCAATCACAGAAGGTAATGCCCCGGAACTACCCCATAGTAATGAAACATAAAGAAACACCATACTCTCAAGCAATTTCTGCTTTCCCTAAATAAAGAACATACTGGAGATATATCATACAGTACCTTTCAGAGTGTGAAGAAGTTGCCCATAGCAACCCATCAATTTTTAGCTTTCATTTATCAAGTGCATTATATAAAATTATAGCTAGAAGGGTCATTCCATAAAATATGTGATACAGTACCTGAAACTTACATTTTACATAACTGCTAACATTTTTGTATATTTTTGTTGCTACAAGATAGTATATTGTGTGATAATTGAAAATAAAATAAATACTGTATATGTTTATTGCATGTGTAAACATTGAACATATATGGAAGTTGTTGAAATGAATGCAAAAATGGCTAATTTCTACATATTTTATAAATGTACAGTATTTTACATGGCCAGCATCACCAGATTAAATATTTTATACATCTTCACAGTTAATCAGGAAGATAAATGGCCCAACATTGATTAATTCACGTGGATTCTACAGGTTTGAGTATTTTGTATCAGAGCCCTTTGAATGGGGACAGACATGTAACTCGAGTCACATCCGTATGTAACATGAGTCACATGTCAAAATTGATTTAAGTATACTGTAATTTGTTTAACATTCAGTTTTTTGTTTGTGTATCAATCATAAGTTTAGGATCTTATAAGTGTATAGTATCATAATCATATTGTAAAAATAATCGGGAGAGCAAGTTTAAATAAATATATAAGTCCCCTAAGTTCCTATGTCCATTCTGTTGTAACATGAGTCACGCATATAAACACTTAGCGGAAGTATCCAGGTTTAAATCTCCAAGTGATTAAGTTAACAATGGGTTGGATGTAACTGTGAATTGTATTTGGATGTAACTGTCAGAATTGTATTAGCGGGTTAGCAGCTCTTGCAGCACACACATGGAGGGGCTGCCCATTTTTATTTTGGGGTGTTGCCAGCAGGGACGTGCAGTCAGGGTAGGCAGGGAAGGCAGAGCCTCCCCTGTCAAACGCCTGAGATTTTATATAAAAATAATTATCATAACACAATGAAGATATAACATAAACATCTTCTTTGTTTATTGTAATCTTTTTTATAGCTAACACTCACCAGCTTTGTGGAGATCCCTGGAGCTGCAGGGAGATGAGAGATGAGGCAGCAACAGCTCTGCCTCAGTTCCACAGTCAGACACTGCTTTCCAAAGCTGGGGCGGGGCCACACCATTGGCAGTAACGCTGCACAGAATGGGAACTAGTAGAGGCATGCCTCTGAGTGTGGAGGCGGGCCTTATGCTCTGATGGACACGTGGGTGTGTCATGTGACCAGGAAGAAGACTGTGGGTAGGAGATTCAATGGACACTGCAGCTTAGTGTACTGAGGGGAAAGTTACAGCGAGTAGGGGGTGAGACAGGCTCCCAGCATTCAGACCCATCCCCATGTGTGCCTTTCCAGATATTCACCTCACTGGTTGCCAGTAGCCCTAATCCCCAGGTTTCCTTTTTGTTCAGTTTTACAATCACTTTTTCATTGCGAAATAGGTTTACATTTTTCCTTCCGTTATCAATGATGCTATTCCAAGGCTTTTGGGTACATAATATTTTTTGTCTTCCCACATCCATTTCTGTCAGTTATAGCATACCGACGCCAGGATCCCGGCGGGGAGGGGCGAGTGCAGCAAGCCCCTTGCGGGCTCGCTGCGCTCGCCATGCTGCGGGCTCGGTGGCGACCTGCGGTCGCCACGGGTTCTATTCCCACTCTATGGTTGTCGTGGACACCCACGAGTGGAAATAGTCCCTGTTGGTCGGCATGCCGACCATCGGGACAGTGACCCGTCGGGCTGGTGGAGGAGGTCATGTGACTGTCGGTCAGCTGACGGGCGGTCACATGAATACCACCCGTCTGTCTTATTACAAAAAAATGCATTTGCAGACTCGCACTTACAGATGTGTCCTAACACTCTTGCTGTCGTAGCCTCCCGCAGCTAACAAAGGGCCTAATTCAGACCTGATCGCAACAGCATATTTTTTCTCTAATGGGCAAAACTTGGTGCAGTGCAGGTGGGGCAGATATAACATGTGCAGACAGTTAGAGACAGTTAGATTTGGGTGGGGTGTGTTCAAACTGAAATCTAAATTGCAGTGTAAAAATAAAGCAGCCAGTATTTACCCTACACAGAAACAATATAACCCACCCAAATCTAACTCTCTCTGCACATGTTATATCTGTTCCTCCTACAGTGCACATTGGGGGTAATTCTGAGTTGATCGCAGCAGCAAGTTTGTTAGCAATTGGGCAAAACCATGTGCACTGAAGTGGTGTGGCAGATATAACATTTGCAGAGAGAGTTAGATTTGGGTGGGTTATTTAGTTTCTGTGCAGGGTAAATACTGGCTGCTTTATTTTTACACTCCAATTTAGATTTCAGTTTGAATACACCCCACCCAAATCTAACTCTCTCTGCACATGTTATATCTGTTCCTCCTGCAGTGCACATGGTTTTGCCCATTAGAGAAAGATTTTCCTTTTGCGATCAGGTCTGAATTAGGCCCAAAATCCATTGATACGCTAATAGTCACAGGTGTGTGTATATGCACGCACTTGCTAGCGGCCTGAACATTACTGCAATAACTACGGGTATCAGGAGCATTGCTAACCCCCAGGGGAGCAAGTAGAAAAAAATGTCTTAGTGGTACTGTGCGCGCGTGCCATAGGTGCGTGCCGAAAAGATGGATGTGTCCATGTGCCACAAAAGGGCGTGATCAGTGAACATGGGGCTTGTCGACATGACACCCCCCCCATTTCTCGTCACTCTGGGAACATTAATTTACATTCCATATGCATCTTACCTTTATGGTGGTTTCTCTGAAGAATGTGGAACCTGTGAAGAATTGTGTCCTCCCTGGTCAGAAAGCATCTCCGTGTCCGTAAGATGCCTGTTTGTGTAGGAATATAACTAAAGTCATAGTCATACAACAGAGGTTCAACCAGATTCATGCCAGCTGTGTCCCCTTCTACACCCTGTGTCCCTCAGCTACACCATTATCTCTCCCCCTGCGTCTCTTAGCCACACCATCATCTCCCCCCTGCATTTCTAAGCCACATCGTTGTCCCCCCCACCCGATACTCTCAGCCACACCATCATCTCCCCCCAGCGTCTCTCAGCCTTTATTCCTCCACTCCTTCATTCTGTGTCTCTCCGCCTGCGTTCCCCCCTCCTTCATTTTGTGTCTGAGCCTACGTTCCCCCTCTTTAATTCTGTGTCTCTCAGCCTTCATTCCTGTCTCTCAGCCTGCGTTCCCCCCTTCATTCTGTCTCTCTCACCCTGTGCCCCCCTTCATTTTTTCTCTCAGCCTGCGTGTCCCCCCCTCCCTTCATTCTGTCTCTCAGCCTGCGTCCCCCCTCCCTTCATTCTGTCTCTCAGCCTGCGTTCCCCCCTTCATTCTTTCTTTCAGCCTGCGTCTCCCCCCTTCATTCTGTCTCTCAGCCTGCGTGTCCTTCCCCTTCATTCTGTCTCTCAGACTGCATCCCCCCCATTCATTTTGTCTCACAGACTGCGTCCGTCCCTCCTTCATTCTGTCTCTTAGCCTGCATTCCCCCCCTTCATTCTGTCTCTCAGCCTGCGTGTGTCCCCCCTTCATTCTGTCTCTCAGCCTGCGTGTCCCCTCCCTTCATTCTGTCTCTCTCAGCCGGCGTTTCCCCCCTTCATTCTTTCTCTCAGCCTGCGTCTCCCCCCCCCCCCTTCATTCTGTCTCTCAGCCTGCTTGCCCCCCCCCTTCATTCTGTCTCTCAGACTGCGTCCCCCCCTTCATTCTGTCTCCATGCCTGCATTCCCCCACCCTTCATTCTGTCTCTCAGCCTGTATTCCACCCTCTTCATTCAGTCTCTCAGCCTGCATCCCCCCCTTCATTCAGTCTCTTAGCCTGCATCTCCCCCCCCCCCTTCATTATGTCTCTCAGTCTGTGTGTGTCCCCCCCTTCATTCTTTCTCTCTCTCAGCCTGCATCTCCCCTCTTCATTCTGTCTCTCAGACTGCATCCGTCCTCCCTTCATTCTGTCTCTCAGCCTGCATTCTCCCCGCCCCCCCCCTTGATTCTGTCTCTCAGCCTGCATTCCCCCCCCCCCTTCATTCTGTCTCTCTCAGCCTGCATTCTCCCCCCCCCCCCGTTCATTCTGTCTCTCTCAGCCTGCGTTAACCCCACTCCTTACCTCTATCTCTCCCAGTTTCCCTCCACTCCAGGCGCCGGCAGAGGGAAAGCAGGAGGAAACAGCGGCTCTTCCTTCCTGCTGTGACGCTGCGCTCCCAGCACACAGCGCTGAAGCAGGGAGAGCCACTGCTTTTGGCTGTGTGCCCATCAGACAGACCCGGCCGCGGTGGTGATGTGAGGGCGGGTCACTGTGTATAGCTAGTTTTGAAAGTAGCTATACAGTCGGCGGGGGTGCGGGCGTGATTACGCCGCCGCCGTGGACGTGTCCCAGGTCAGTAGATGGGATGGGGGTGCGGGTGTGAGTGCGCTGCTCTATTTGGTGTCACCCCATGGAAGAGTGACACTCGGGTGCGGGCCGCACTCCCCGCACCCCCCTCATGACGCCACTGGTTGGAAGGATCCTGTCACTTACTACTCTGCTTAGCAGAGCAGCGGTGAGTAGACGCTGTGCGCATGTGCACAGTGTCTATTCACTGGAGACAGAGGGAGAGGGTGCATGCCAGCAGCTCACAGAGCGCCGGGCATGCCCCCTCAGCGATGAAAATGGGGGCATGGCTTGTGATCCCGGCACCCCTGCAAAGCCACACCCCCTTTTCTGTATTCCCTCTTTCCCTATCTGAAATGTTGGGAGGTATGCAACTGGAACAACCTTGTGTTGGTTTCATCCCAGTCGGTGCAGGGGTGTCTGAATGCATAACCAGATAGGCAAACAAACACAGACCACTGAATTTCATATATAAGATAACATTTAACTACTAAGAGTGTACATTTTTCTGCTTCTAAGCATTAAGTATGACTACCTACAGTACCTACTGTATATATTATTGACATTTTTAAAATGTTGAAATTCAACTTTATTTTTGGGTGTGGTGCATTTAAACTTACAAACATTAACATGCATTGTAACATGAGTCACATGGAATCATCAAGAAGCTGATTGGTTGGGATATCGCCCTTATATAGGGTGACCATATTATCCCTGTTACCTGGGACGCTCATGGATTACACAGGTTCTGTGGCTGGCTGACTTCAAGCCTACATTTCAGCTGTTTTTAATCAGCCACAGAACCTGTGTAATCCATGAGCGTTCCAGGTAAAAGGGATAATATGGTCACCCCACCTTATAGTATACAAAGTATACTGTATTCAGTTACTGTATGTATAATCACGTCCATTATTATTGACACCCTATTTGCTTAGTGTTACAAATGATTTAATATAATACTGTACATGTGTAATACACATGACTGGGTTTGTCTGTGGTATTGCTGAAAATAGCTCATATCACAAACACATCACAGTTTACAAAAGTGGCTTTGCTGCTTCACTGGCTCTGTGATAATAAGTGGCTAATAGTGCATAGTCCATTTTTCTTTCACACAAACCCTGCTAGCACTAAGTTGCAACAATATTACTATGACATCTCTGTCACATACTCACAAGGCTAGTCAAACACTCCACTGTCACTCGGCTAAAAAAAAAAAAGTTAACATTTTTAAATTCTAAAAATGTAATTTATGTTTTTGCACAATGCAACATAAATAAAAAGTAATAAACCATAATTGAAATATAATATAGCAAATGCTGTCCTATTAGAAAGATAAAAAGACGCAAAGAAAAAGTGTAACGTTTTATTGAAAGGTGGCTTGTCTCCGTAGCCAAGGTGACCTGCACAATAGGAGTAAAATGTACTTTTCATTGCATCCCACACCATTGTAATCCCAGTGTTTTGTGTTATGCTTGTGTCTTTATTAAGGTATTTTAAATTGGCATCAAAGTTTATTTCATCTGAATAGTTTAGTCCACATTTATATTGAACTATTTCTTCATGAAACTCTTGCTTGTACAGCTGCTTCTTGATCATGGCAGTATGGTATATTAGTAAGGGATGCAGTATAATAATAATAATAATAATAATATCTATCTATCTATCTATCTATCTATCTATGTAGAATATATGTGTATATCAGTCTGGCACTAGGGGGTTCATTCCGGGTTGACCGCTCGCTAGCAGTTTTTAGCAGCCGTGCAAACGCATTTGTCGCCGCCCACTGGGGAGTGTATTTTCACTTTGCAGAAGTGCGAACGCTTGTGCAGCAGAGCGCCTGCAAAATCTTTTTGTGCAAAACAAGACCAGCCCTGTAGTTACTCTTCGCGTGTGTTGTTTCTAACGACGGAGGGACGGTATTTGACGTCACACACCTGCCCAGCGAACGCCCAGCCACGCCTGTGTTTTTTCTGCCACGCCTGAAAACGGTCAGTTGACACCCAGAAACGCCCTCTTTCTGTCAATCTCCTTGTGGCCGGCTGTGCCAATAATGGTCGACCTAATGGGTGTCGAACTAAATAAGGTCGACCCAACAAACCCATTCCATTAAATAAGCGTAAGAGTCACTTATTTCTTTGGAAAATAAACAGCAGCACCCATAGGATTTTATAAAGATGAAAAACTGTTTATATATTTGCAATGATTCACAGCACTCCTGAATAAATAATAAGATTTTACTCACCGGTAAATCTATTTCTCGTAGTCCGTAGTGGATGCTGGGACTCCGTAAGGACCATGGGGATTAGCGGCTCCGCAGGAGACTGGGCACAACTAAAGAAAGCTTTAGGACTACCTGGTGTGCACTGGCTCCTCCCACTAAGACCCTCCTCCAGACCTCAGTTAGGATACTGTGCCCGGAAGAGCTGACACAAATAGGAAGGATTTTGAATCCCGGGTAAGACTCATACCAGCCACACCAATCACACCGTATAACTCGTGATACTATACCCAGTTAACAGTATGAAATATAACTGAGCCTCTCAACAGATGGCTCAACAATAACCCTTTAGTTAGGCAATAACTATAAACAAGTATTGCAGACAATCCGCACTTGGGATGGGCGCCCAGCATACACTACGGACTACGAGAAATAGATTTACCGGTGAGTAAAATCTTATTTTCTCTGACGTCCTAAGTGGATGCTGGGACTCCGTAAGGACCATGGGGATTATACCAAAGCTCCCAAACGGGCGGGAGAGTGCGGATGACTCTGCAGCACCGAATGAGCAAACTCTAGGTCCTCCTCAGCCAGGGTATCAAACTTGTAGACTGTTGCAAAAATGTTTGAACCCGACCAAGTAACAGCTCGGCAAAGTTGTAAAGCCGAGACCTCTCGGGCAGCCGCCCAAGAAAAGCCCACTTTCCACGTGGAATGGGCTTTTACAGATTTAGGGTGCGGCAGTCCAGCCGCAGCATGTGCAAGTTGAATCGTGCTACAGATCCAGCGAGCAATAGTCTGCTTAGAAGCAGGAGCACCCAGCTTGTTGGGTGCATACAGGATAAATAGCGAGTCAGTTTTCCTGACTCCAGCCGTCCTGGAAACATATACTTTTCAGGGCCCTGACTACGTCCAGTAACTTGGAATCCTCCAAGTCCCAAGTAGCCGCAGGCACCACAATAGGTTGGTTCACATGAAAAACTGATACCATCTTAGGAAGGAATTGGGAACGAGTCCTTAATTCCGCCTTATCCATATAAAATACAGATAAGGGCTTTTGTATGACAAAGCCGCCAATTCTGATACACGCCTGGCCGACGCCACGGCCCACAGCATGACCACTTTCCACGTGAGGTATTGTAGCTCCACGGATTTAAGTGGCTCAACCCAATGCGACTTCAGGAAATCCAACACCACGTTGAGATCCCACGGTGCCACTTGAGGCACAAACGGGGGCTGACTATGCAGCACTCCCTTAACAAAAGTCCGAACTTCAGGCAGTGAAGCCAGTTCTATTTTGGAAGAAAATCGATAGAGCCGAAATCTGGACCTTCATGGAACCCAATTTTAGGCCCATAGTCACCTCTGACTGTATGAAGTGCAGAAATCGACCTAGCTGAAATTTCTCCTTTGGGGCCTTTCTGGCCTCACAGCACGCAACATATTTCCACCATATGCGGTGATAATGGTTTGCGTTCACTTCTTTCCTAGCTTTAAATAGCGTAGGGATAACTTCCTCCGGAATGCCCTTTTCCTTCAGGATCCGGCGTTCAACCGCCATGCCGTCAAACGCAGCCGCGGTACATCTTGGAACAGACAGGCCCCTTGCTGCAGCAGGTCCTGTCTGAGCGGCAGAGGCCATGGGTCCTCTGAGATCATTTCTTGGAGTTCTGGTTACCAAGCTCTTCTTGGCCAACCCGGAACAATGAGTATAGTTCTTACTCCTCTCCTTCTTATTATTCTCATTACCCTGGGTAAGAGAGGCAGAGAAGGGAACACATACACCGACTGGTACACCCACGGTGTTACCAGAGCGTCCACAGCTATCGCCTGAGGGTCCCTTGACCTGGCGCAATATCTTTGTAGCTTTTTGTTGAGGCGGGACGCCATCATGTCCACCTGTGGCCTTTCCCAACGGTGTACAATCATTTGGAAAACTTCTGGATGAAGTCCCCACTCTCCCGGGTGGAGGTCGTGTCTTCTGAGAAAGTCTGCTTCTCAGTTGTCCACTCCGGGAATGAACACTGCTGACAGTGCTAACACATGATTTTCCGCCCATCGGAGAATCCTTGTGGCTTCTGCCATCGCCATCCTGCTTCTTGTGCCGCCCTGTCGGTTTACATGAGCGACCGCCGTGATGTTGTCTGACTGGATCAGCACCGGCCGGTGTTGAAGCAGGTGGTCTAGCCTGACTTAGGGCATTGTAAATGGCCCTTAGTTCCAGAATATTTATGTGTAGGGAAGTCTCCTGACTTTTCCATAGCCTTGGAAGTTTCTTCCCTGTGTGACTGCCCCCCAGCCTCGAAGGCTGGCATCCGTGGTCACCAGGACCCAGTCCTGTATGCCGAATCTGTGGCCCCCTAGAAGATGAGCACTCTGCAGCCACCACAACAGCGACACCCTGGCCCTTGGAGACAGGGTTATCCGCCGATGCATCTGAAGATGCGACCCGGACCACTTGTTCAACAGATCCCACTGGAAAATCCTTGCATGGGACCTGGCGAATGGAATTTCTTCATAAGAAGCTACCATCCTTCCCAGGGCTCGCGTGCATTGATGCACCGACACCTGTATACGTATTAGGAGGTCTCTGTCTAGAGACGACAACTCCTTGGACTTCTCCTCCGGGAGAAACCCTTTTTATCCTGTTCTGTGTCCAGAACCATACCCAGGAACAGTAGACGCGTCGTAGGAACCAGCTGCGACTTTGGAATATTCAGAATCCAGCCGTGCTGTTGTAGCACTTCCCGAGATAGTGCTACTCCGCCGAACAACTGCTCCATGGACCTCGCCTTTATAAGGAGATCGTCCAAGTACGGGATAATTATTTCGGCCATTACCTTGGTAAATACCTCGGTGCCGGGGACAGACCAACGGCAATGTCTGGAATTGGTAATGACAATCCTGTACCACAATTTTGAGGTACTCCTGGTGAAGAGGGTAAATAGGGACATGCAGGTAAGCATCCTTGATGTCCAGTGATACCATGAAATTCTCCAGGCTTGCAATAATCGCCCTGAGCGATTCCATTTTGAACTTGAACCTTCGTATATAAGTGTTCAAGGCTTTCAATTTTAGAATGGGTCTCACCGAACCGTCTGGTTTCGGTACCACAACATTTTGGAATAGTAACCCCGGCCTTATTGAAGGAGGGGTACCTTGATTTCACCTGCTGGAAGTACAGCTTGTGAATTTCCGCCAGTACTACCTTTCTCCGAGGGCAGCAGGCAAGGCTGATGTGAGGTAACGGCGAGGGGGAGTCGCCTCGAACTCCAGCCTGTATCCCTGTGATACTATTTGCAGAACCTAGGGATCCACCTGTGGGCAAACCCACTGGTCCCTGAAGTTCCCGAGACGCGCCCCTACCGCACCTGTCTCCACCTGTGGAGCCCCAACGTCATGCGGTGGACTCAGAGGAAGCGGGGGAAGATTTTTGATCCTGGGAACTGGGTGCTGGTGCAGTTTTTTCCTTCTTCCCTTGTCTCTGTGCAGAAAGGAAGCGCCTTTGACCCGCTTGCTTTTCTGAAGCCGAAAGGACTGTACCTGAAAATACAGTGCTTTCTTAGGCTGTGAGGTAAAAAAAATTCTTCCCAGCTGTTGCTGTGGATACGAGGTCCCAGAGACCATCCCCAAACAATTTCTCACCCTTATAAGGCAGAATCTCCATGTGCCTTTTATAGGCAGCATCACCTGTCCACTGCCGGGTTTCTAATACCCTCCTGGCAGAATGGACATTGCATTAATTCTTGATGCCAGCCGGCAAATATCCCTCTGTGCATCCTTTATATCTAAGAAGAAGTCTTTAATATGCTCTATGTTAGCAAACTATTATCCCTGTCTTAGAGTATTAATATTATCTGACTGGGTATCAGACCACGCTGCAGCAGCTCTATTTATGCTGAGGCAATTGCAGGTCTCAGTATATAACCTGAGTGTGTATATACAGACTTCAGGATAGCCTCCTGCTTTTTATCAGCAGGCTCCTTCAAGGTGGCCGTATATTAAGACGGCAGTGCCACCTTTTTTGACAAACGTGTGAGCGCCTTATCCACCCTAAGGGATATCTCCCAACGTGACCTATCCTCTGGCGGGAAAGGGTACGCCATCAGTAACTTTTTAGAAATTACCAGTTTCTTATCGGGGGAACCCACGCTACTTTACACACTTCATTCATTCATCTGATGGGGGAACAAAACACTGGCTGCTTTTTCTCCCCAAAAATAAAACCCCTTTTATGTGGTACTTGGGTTCATGTCAGAAATGCGTAACACATTTTTCATTGCCGAGATCATGTAACGGATGTTCCTAGTGGATTGTGTATATGTCTCAACCTCGTCGACACTGGAGTCAGACTCCGTGTCGACATCTGTGTCTGCCATCTGAGGTAACGGGCGCTTTTTTGAGCCCCTGATGGCCTTTGAGACGCCTGGGCATGCGCGGGCTGAGAAGCCGGCTGTCCCACAGTTGTTTTACGTCATCCAGCCTTCTATGTAAGGAGTTGACATTGTCGGTTAATACCTTCCACCTATCCATCCACTCTGGTGTCGGCCCCACAGGGGGCGACATCCCATTTATCGGCCTCTGCTCCACCTCCACGTAACCTTCCTCATCCCACATGTCGACACAGCCGTACCGACACACAGCACACACACAGGGAATGCTCTGACTGAGGACAGGACCCCACAAAGTCCTTTGGGGAGACAGAGAGAGAGAGTATGCCAGCACACACCAGAGCGCTGTATAATGCAGGGATTAACACTATAACTGAGTGATTTTTTCCCCAATAGCTGCTTGTATAAACAATATTGCGCCTACATTTAGTGACCCCCTCTCTTTTTAACCCTTTGAGCCTGAAAACTACAGGGGAGAGCCTGGGGAGCGGTCTTCCAGCTGCACTGTGAAGAGAAAATGGCACCAGTGTGCTGAGGGAGATAGCTCCGCCCCTTTTTCGCTGACTTTTCTCCCGCTTTTTTATGGATTCTGGCAGGGGTATTTATCACATATATAGCCTCTGGGGCTATATATTGTGATGATTTTGCCAGGCAAGGTGTTTATATTGCTGCTCAGGGCGCCCCCCCCTCAGCGCCCTGCACCCATCAGTGACCGGAGTGTGAGGTGTGCATGCAATGGCGCACAGCTGCAGTGCTGTGCGCTACCTTGGTGAAGACTGAAGTCTTCTGCCGCCGATTTTCCGGAACACTTCTTGCTTCTGGCTCTGTAAGGGGGACGGCGGTGCGGCTCCGGGACCGAACATCAATGGCCGGTTCCATGCGGTCGATCCCTCTGGAGCTAATGGTGTCCAGTAGCCTAAGAAGCCCAAGCTACCCCCAGTTAGGTAGGTTCGCTTCTTCTCCCCTTAGTCCCTCGCTGCAGTGAGTCTGTTGCCAGCAGATCTCACTGTAAAATAAAAAACCTAAAATATACTTTCTTTCTAGGAGCTCAGGAGAGCCCCTAGTGTGCATCCAGCTCAGCCGGGCACAAGAATCTAACTGAGGTCTGGAGGAGGGTCTTAGTGGGAGGAGCCAGTGCACACCAGGTAGTCCTAAAGCTTTCTTTAGTTGTGCCCAGTCTCCTGCGGAGCCGCTAATCCCCATGGTCCTTACGGAGTCCCAGCATCCACTTAGGACGTCAGAGAAAAATACATACATACATACATACATACATACATACATACATACCCCATTCAAAAGGTGAATGTTTCAGTGGGACTAGAGCCCGCTTTTCTCAGGAACAAAGAGAGTATTTGTCTCAGCATAAGCATACATTGAAGCATGAATCTTACCTCACATATTCCGCAGTGCTTTACAGAGAGAATATTTGGCCATTCACATTGGTCCCTGCCCCAGTGGAGCTTACAATCTATATTCCCTACCACGTGTACACAAGCACACATTCATACTAGGGTTAATTTTGTGTTGGGATCCAATTGACCTACCAGTATATTTTTGGATTGTGGGAGAAACCAGAGTACACGAAGGAAACCCACGCAAGTACGGGGAGAATATACAAACTCTGCACAGGTAGAGCCATGGTGGGAATCAACCCCATGACCTCAGTAATGCTAACTATTATACCATCCGTGCTGCCCCACCATGTGAGATTACCTGGAAGGGAAGAAATGTGACCCAGAAGTGACATCATGGGAGCCAGCATCAATGTTGCTAGGCAACTGAGCTGGGCTGTCCCACTGTGGAAAATAACACCTGTGTCAGTGCTGGGTTAGTGAAAGAAATATACAGAGGGAAAAGAACAAAAGTAAATAGAGACCAAAAAAACCAAAATGAGGATATATAAACAAAATAGCCTAGTTGGTCCTGAGAAAAGGGGGCTCCAGTCCTCCTGAAACATTGCTCTTTCGCTTGGGATGATGTATATATGCATCTATTACTTTTGTTAATGGTATTCAGAATTGCTGTCAAGGGACTAAGGGGGTCATTCTGACGTGATCGCTCGCTGCAGTTCTTCGCAGCGTTCAGGTCAGAACTGCGCATGCGCTGGCGCTGCAGTGCGCCGGCGCATTGCTGACAGCCGACGGCTGTCATTGCCTAGCGATCGCCTCTGCCTGGTTGACAGGCAGTCGCTGGGCGGCACGGCGGCGTTTGGCCGCCATTTTGTCGGCGCGGCCCTGCAGGCGTGGCAGTACTGTGGGGGGGGGGGCCGCAGTGGCTGCGTGACGTCACACGCAGCTGCTGCGACCCAGGGCAGCAACGAGTAACTTCCGGTCAGCCGCAGGAGCTGCGCTGGCCGGGAGCTACTCCTGAAGTACAAAAGCATCGTCACTGTGCGATGCTTTTGTACTTGTGCAGGGGGGGGGGGCGCGGCCTTACATGCGGGGTAGACCAGCCGTGTGCTGGGCGTCCCTCCGCATGTCAGTGTAAGTGATCGTAGCTGTGCTAAACTTAGCAAAGCTACGATCGGGTTGGAATGACCCCCTAAGTGACTATATATATATATAATTTATTTATTTATTTATTTTTGTCTGACTGTCAATCTGTTTGTTCTGGCATCACACAAAAACTACTGAATGGATTTGGATTGTGTTTTAACTGTTGTGTAGTTTAGTGACATAGAAAGAAACTGACGTATGTATGATCACAATGTGACATCAGGGAGAGGAGCAATAAAGGGGCAAACACTCAGGGCTGCAGGCGTAGATCTCAGGACCAGCTGCTTCTCCCATGGGCAGCTTTACGTGGTTTACTCACGAGGGCGTAGCCCTAAGCATATTTTTGTGTTAATCCCTGAAGAAAAAAATGCAAATATTTTTTACAAAGAAATTTGTAATTAATATGTACAATATAAAATGTACAATACAATATCAGATGGCACTATTGTCTTTGTAAAATCAGTTCTACTGAGCAATAACAGACATCCACCCGAGTGAAGCCTAATATATATATATATATATATATATATATATATATATGTATATATACACTGTATATGCAAAGATATTTATGTAAGTCCTGTGAGTGCCGCTCGTTCATCTTTGCATATGATTCGGGGTGCTATCCCTGTTTGAGAAGGCACCAGGCATTATAAAAGAAGTATTTGGAGTGCCGAATGCATGCTTATTTATATACTGTATATATATATATATATATAAAATATTCTTTGTACAAAGCTTCAACTGATAATGTTTCTGTACTTCTCTCAAGTTAAGACATATGCTAAAGAGTTGATCAATCTTATATCCCAGGGGAGACTTGCTTTTTTAATCTTACTGATGTGCGTTCATTACTCATCTGTATGATCTCCTAAGCCAGTAACTTCTCTAAATTCCCACACCAAACTGTTTCAGTTTGCCTACACATATGAATCTTTGCATGAGAACACACACACACACACACACACACACACACACACACACACACACACACATACACACCACTGTTTATCAATGTTTAATTTGCTGCTAGTACCCAAGTCTTTGTGATATCAGTGGTATATGAGTACTTATACACAACGTTAAAGCAAGTTGGTAGCTATATGAATCTTTGTGTGTGTGTTAATTGATCCATGGTGCTTCACTTTTGTTATCATTATGTCAGCGAGATTTTTTTCCACCTATTACACCACTTCCATTTTTAAAAAGTAGTGTTAAAAAGTAAATTTTACTTCCTTTCCTTGAGTGGTAGGGAACATCCATTGGGTACCCCTTTCTCTGTGCTAGTTGGGATCCTTGATGACTTAAGACTTACATCAAGCAGAGACCTATTTCCATGGCAAGCCACAGTAAAGCTGACCTGGTGTGATTCCAATACCCAGTGGCGTAACTATAAATTAGGCACTCGCCTGGCCAAAAAGTTTCATCCCCCCATCCTATGGCACCTGCTTATTGTCAGGGGATTCCCCGGCCACATCCTGTGTCTGTCCTGCTCATTGTCAGGGGTTCTGTTTGTTGTCAGGTGATTCCCCTCCATAACCACCACCACAGGTCTGTGTTCCTGTCACGCCTGCCCCCGTTAAAAATGTCCCTTTCAAAATGCCATTTTCTCTGCAAAGGGACCGCAGAGAAGTTTCTCTAGGTCCAGCCATTTGTATAACAATAGCTCCCTGCTTTCTCTCTCCTGCTTTCAACACTGTTGATCATCCTCTTCCATATTTACCTACTCTCCCGGAAGTTGCAGGAGACTCAAGATTTTTTGAGTATTCCCCCTCACCCCCAAGAGTAGGCGAATCTACGGTATCCTGCCCCCTCCCCCTAGTGAAACAGACAAGATGAGAAGAAAATGACTGGAATCGCAGTGCCGTATTGAGGAGGCAGGGCTAAATGGAGTGAATCATGTTATTTAGTCCCATCAAACTGTCCACGGACCCACGAATCATAGCTTTTTTCCTGTGGTGGGGGCATTGCCTAATGATGTGACAGCTCGGTTCCATCCCTTGAAGAAGCAGACACCCGAGGAGGAGACAGAAAACATAAGCGAGTATGCCTTCTTCTCTTGCACAACCGTCATTCCATTCATGCCTTTGCTGTACAGTTCTTTTCTGGTTCACCTCCTACATTTCAAGTGTTTATGGGGTCAATTACATTGACCTTGAATTTGGACTGCGTACAAAAATCCAAAATTCAGTGGCGAGATCAGGACATGAGGAGAGCAAGATACAGCTTTCCATGCCGTTATAATGGCAACTTGCCCCCGTCCCGTCTAATTGAATTGACCCCTTAATGTCTCTCTATTTCTAGCAAATCCTCCTCTCCAGTACCACTATGTTTTGGTGTCCCATAAGTCTGTGTTCTCTTTTTCAGCTTTTCTCATGTGTACAGTTATTATACACCAGTGGTCTCTAACCAGTCTGCCGCCGATTTGTGGAGCTGACTGAAGAATTTTTCCACAGACACCACCTGTATTTTGCAGACAGTCCGTGGGAGGGGGGAATGTGTTTCTTATGTATAGGTATAACAAAACAGTGTTTCTGATAATAACATCGCCCTCTCCACTGTGTGTATGTGACTAACCTCATTGTAAAGTAATTTTTCCTTGTGTCTTGGTGTTTTAGATTATAAAAATCTTTGTGCTTTAGTTAGACTTCTATACAAGTGCAATGCTCTCCCTGTATTGTTATGACATATAACACGCATGTGTATATGAGTTGAGGATACAGCTGTGAGGCATATTGTGGACTGGGGCACTTCTATGAGGCATATTTTGTCTCTCCTTAAAAAAAAAAAAAAACAACTGATAGTGTGACTAGGCATTTTTAGTATCTTGTTCAATGAGCCTTGGTGAAAAAAGGTTAAAAAACAAAAACAAAAAACATGATATACTGTACACCTTCTTTTGGTGAAGTAATTTGCTAATTTTGCCCAGTTACTGCCTCTATGCTGCTGATACCAACATTTAAGTCTCCTCCCCTTACCTCTCCCTTTCTGTCCTATCTTGCCTGGCCAATTTTCTCCCTGCTTACTCCACGGGGATGTAATAATGCTACCTAAAGTTCTGCATGACCTGAACATAGCTTATCATCTTCCCACCTCCATATTAATCCTGGTCACTGACAATACCAACACACTTTCCTCAAACTCCATTCTTTATTAGCACTTACCCTATATCCCACAGTCCACACTATGTACCATCATAACTCTGCCAATTTCCAATCTTAGCCACACTCCTGTTCAGGACTAGCTGGCAAATTTTAGCACTGGTCCATGAGTAGCAGACAATCCTTAATGTAACCCCGTTGACAGTATCTCGTTTTTAGCTATGAAGGTGGTAAAAAACAAAGCCTGGGCCAATGCAAGTTTTCTAGGTGCCATAGGAAAAGTTACTTAATACAGACTTTCCTCCCCCCTTCATCGTGAGGGTATCCGTTCACATGGTCGACCATGTTATGGTCGACAGTCATTAGGTCGACCACTATTGGTCGACATTGACATGGTCGACATGGACACATGGTCGACACATGAAAATGGTCGACACATGAAAAGGTCGACATGAGGTTTTTTTAACTTTTTTTCTTTTGGGGAACCTTTCCATACTTTACGATCCACGTGGACTACGATTGGAACGGTAATCTGTGCCGAGCGAAGCGGTAGCGGAGCGAAGGCACCATGCCCGAAGCATGACGAGCGAAGCGAGCCAATGCGAGGGGACGCGGTGCACTAATTGGGGTTCCCAGTCACTTTACGCAAAAAACGACACCAAAAAAAGTTAAAAAACTCATGTTGACCTTTTCACGTGTCGACCATTTTCATGTGTCGACCATGCGTCCATGTCGACCATGTCAATGTCGACCAATAGTGGTCGACCTAATGACTGTCGACCATAAAATGGTCGACCATTCATACCGGAACCCATCGTGAGAGGGGTCTCAGGGGTACTGCACTGTGTCCTGACATTTTTAAATTAAAATTAGAGCATTTTTCCTACTTTTTTACCCTGGAGTTGTGAACATAAAGCTGAGATTTATTTGTGTTAATGTAACATGATTTTCTAATTGAAAATCCTCCCCTCCCCGATTTGCCTACTGTGTTGCAGATTAAATATTTGCTATTGGAGTTGAAGGGGGGGTATGCAGACATAGAAATATGTCTACATGTCATAAATATCCTTGGACTGACAAGAAAATGACTTGCTACTTGTTGGTACCAATAAATAATAAAGAGGAATCAAATAAAAATAAAATTGCAAGGGTACTCCTGTGTACAGATGATCTTGCCTACCTTAGATCGCATGCTTGCATGCAGAAATCAGGTCTGGATTATTTTGTTATTTTTCTTTAGGAAGGTTGCAATGTGATGGGAGAGAAAGGTGGCTGCATGTTGATTTCCGGAAACATAGATATTAAGCCCTGTTGTGTTAAGGCTGATTGACTGGGGTAGTCACAGCAGAGCCATAACTAAACATTTTGGTGGTCTGTGCCAAAAAAAGCACTGGTGTTTCCCCCTATATTGTGAATAATGACAGTGCATGATGAAAAAAAGGGGCGTTGTCTCACAGGGAAGGAAGGTAGCCACACATTAGTACCCTAATTTAAATTACTCCACAGAGTAGTGTCCCTTATTCACATTATGCTATACTGTAGTACCCCTTATTCTCATTATGACACACAGTAGTACACCCTTATAGATATTACGCAACAGTAGTACCCATTTTCACATTACGCCACACCATAGTACTTCTTATTCATGTTACACCACACTGTTGTAACCCTTATTCACATGGCAAACAGTAGTACCCCTAATACACATTATGCCACACAGTAGTACTCCTTATTCACATTACGCCACACCATAGTACCCATTATACAGGTCACACCACACCATAGTACCCCTTATTCACATTTTGGCACACAGTAGTGCCCCTTATACGCGTTATGCCACACCGTAGTGCCCCTTATTCACAGTTAGCCCCAAAGTGAGTATTGTACGCAAATTGCTTCATGTTTTCTTACTGCGTATGCATATGAGCCACAGTGCGTATGCACAGCAATTGAATTGCGATGGTGGTCGCAACGAGGAATTAGTCACAAAGTGAGTGACAGGTAGACAGCGTTTGGGGTGGTAACGGGGAGTAGTTGGGTAA
The DNA here is from genome assembly GCF_028390025.1 of Pseudophryne corroboree. Lineage (NCBI taxonomy): Eukaryota > Metazoa > Chordata > Amphibia > Anura > Myobatrachidae > Pseudophryne > Pseudophryne corroboree. The sequence goes on along the minus strand of NC_086448.1, from coordinate 652,320,427 downwards.
ACACAGGCGTATAATGGCTGCTTAGACGGCGTTTGTTGTGTCTATAGATTAGCAGTTGCAATCTTACTTGCTACTTAAGAAATGTAAGCGTCCGGGGAGAGCAGCTCAGTCTGCGTGTCAACAGATGCACTCAAACTCTGCGACATGACCGATTTGCGATGATGGTACCAACGTATCAGCAGTTGTACGCCGTTGGACTGAAATTATGCAATTGCAGTGGGCGTCCCTATGCTCAGGTTAGCTTCTGCTCATATTAGCATATAATCGGAATTGCGAACAGCAAAATATAACAACAGCAATCACAAGATCAACCGCATCAGTCTGCCCATTATTCTACTCAGTAGTACCCATTATACAAGTTACGCCACAGTAGAGCCCCTTATTCACTTTATGCAAACCATAATGTACCGTAATTCACATTATCTCACACAGTAGAATCCCTTAAACAATAATGTCTTCTTGTTAAATTGCCATCATCTTATTTAAATGAACTCTGTAAATAATCTAAGCCCTCATGTGTGATATTCTAAGCAGCTTTCAATATAAAAAATAGGAATTTTTTATCTGAAATGTGCGAACAAATGAAAGTGCTATATACATCAAGAATGTACCAATATATGCAATTGTGGAAAACATGTGAAAGTTGCAATAATATATATGAATGAATGAGTACAGAACACACTTAATGTAAAGAGTGGATGCTCTGCTACTTGACACAGAAAATGACAAAACACACAACAATGTTTATACTCTTATAACTAGTACATTGGATTCCCGCCTGTTTGCGGTGTGCTGACACTGTCCCTAGCTTACCCTGCAGCCATTGGTACAGAGAGACAGTTCATGGCTACAGATCTTTTTATAAGCTGCTCTCCACAACACGGTCAGGCTGCGAGCAGGGAGGTGGTAATAGAGCAGTGATCCTAGTGGCACCTTCCAGCTGTGTTTGGGAATAAACCCAAATCCCCACGCTGTTTGTCCTGATACAGCATGAGTTACAAGCCGACCTCCCTACACCAGAGCCGGATTATCCTAGGGGCGACAAGGGCGATCGTCCTGGAGCCCCCACACACTGCGTTATAAATCGGAGCAGTTTCACTCAGCAGCCGCCGAGGAGCTCCGTGTACAGAGTGTACATGGAGCTCTGTAAACTGAGCTCCTCGGCGGCTGCTGACAGAGACTGCGCCCCCACAGACAGCGATTTAAAACGCTGTCTGTGGGGGCCCCTAACGTGTGACTCCGTAACGCGCGCCAGCGGCTCAGTCAGTGTCTCGCGGGATTTCACTTCACTACCCCGCGAGACACTGACTGAGCCGCCGGCGTGCGCTGCTGTGAAGATGCTGCTCCGTATGTATGTGTGAGTCATTGTGTTTTCAGTGTGAGTAAGTGAGTGAGTGTGTGGGAGTGCCCGCCGACCTGCCCGCGCACGGGGGGGTCTTTGGCCGCAATATTTAGTGGTGGGGGCCCCCCACACGTTCGTTGCCCGGGGCCCCCACCAGCCTTAATCCGGCCCTGCCCTACACATACCCAGACCGCAGCCGCAGAACTGTCAGCACGGCCCCAGCACTACATGCATACAGCAGCTGAGAAGAACCAGGAGAGTGGCTGTACAATTCTGACTGGAGCTCAGGACAGTTACTGCCCGCACTATAGCATTTCTAAATCAGTCACTAATACAGTGCTCCTGTAGACTACACTGTTGGTAATCCACACAAGCAGGCCGCTGCTACATTACAAAGCCCTGCTAAGCAGCCTAATTACCACTGGTACTGGTCCCATAAATCATCCAAGAGGACCAAACAAGGGGGTCGATTCTATTCGGCAACTTAAGAATAGCGCCGGGAATTAGCTCCCGACGCTATTCAATTCAGCTGCTAGTGACCCGCAATTGTCGGGAATTCTTCTCTCATCCCCGGGGGATGAGAGAAGAAACCCGACAAAAGTGCTGCCTCGCGGCCGGCGCGAGGCTGATTCTGTCGGGAATCAGCATCGCCGCGGGTAGTTAAGTCGGAGAATGCCCGTTCTCCCGACAAAACTACCTGTTAAGTCGGCGAGAACGGGACATCGCCGACTTAACTGGAGCTGAATTGAATAGCGTCGGGAGCTAATTCCCGGCGCTATTCTTAAGTTGCTGAATAGAATCGACCCCCTTGGGTCGAGATACCTGGTGTGCAGTCGCAGTGTGGGCTTGCAGCCATGCGTAGCAGTAGCTGTGTCAGTCACTGTCATGGCGACGCCTGCGAACAAGAAGAAGGAGGACCGGCCTGGCGAGAGAAAACCGGTGGAGAGTCATAGGGGGCGGGGCCAGATGTGTGCGCTGGCGGCTGTAAAAGGGCCAGGGCAACCAATGCATGTGTGCTGCCTCTGGGCCTTGTTTTCATGTAGGTATTTAGTTTGTCTACCTTTTATGCAGGGTTGGTCTGGCTCACAGGGAAACAGGGGAAACCCTGCTCCAGTCCGACATTGCTTTCATGTATTGTTTTATGTGTGCCCTGGTTTCTCATCATTCTGCACTGCAGAGCACTTCCAAACCAACAATAATAAAAAATACTAATAATAATACTAAACATGTTGAAGGTAAAGAGAATAACAACATTCCAAGATGTTTGGAACTACCTCCCTGTCGAGTTCCTTCAAAAACTCTGTGCAAGTCTACCTAGAATTGATGCTGTTTTGAAGGCACACCAAATATTTATTTGATTTAGGATTCTGTTCATTCACTTTGCATTTTGGGAATTGATAAAAATAAACTATTAGCACTTCTATTTCTTCTATGCTTGAAGCATTCTTACTTTGCATCATTTTTTCCACACCTGTCTAAAACTTTTGCACAGATATATATATATATATATATATACAAACAAATCTAGAAAACCACAGCACTCGCCACCCCAGAAGCGGGGTGCAATATCTGCACTCACCACTCATAGGGTGGGGTGCATGCAGCCCATAGCCACCAAGCCAAATATATACAAACAGAAAGTTCAGCACTCACCAAAGCAAGCTCACTTATCCTCACAACATCAATAAATAAATGATGGGGGTTTAGTTAGTGAATTGGCCAATGCATGGAAGCCTGCATTGGCCAATTCACTAACTAAACCCCCATCATTTATTTATTGATGTTGTGAGGATAAGTGAGCTTGCTATGGTGAGTGCTGAACTTTCTGTTTGTATATATATATATATATATATATATACACATACAGTATATAGGTACGGGATGGACTGCACCCGGAGTCCCACAGTGTAGATAAGTCACAGCTAGCATATATCTATACTACAGGGCTCTGAGTGCCATCCAACCTGTTCCTGCTTACCTACAGCATTTCTGGGAAGGGTACCTGAGCAAGTTGTACATTTCTCTTCACTGTACACCATACATTCGTCTATCTACAATATTTTGCCACACTTTATTAAAATAACTCTATTCCTTCAAAGGCCTAGACCAATATATTTTCCTTCAGATATTGACTGTGTGTAAATATATATATATATATATATATATATACACTGCTCAAAAAAATAAAGACAACACATCCTAGATCTGAATGAATGAAATATTCTTATTAAATACTTTCTCTATCGTCCTAGTGGATGCTGGGGTTCCTGAAAGGACCACGGGGAATAGCGGCTCCGCAGGAGACAGGGCACAAAAGTAAAGCTTTCCGATCAGGTGGTGTGCACTGGCTCCTCCCCCTATGACCCTCCTCCAAGCCAGTTAGATTTTTGTGCCCGGCCGAGAAGGGTGCAATCTAGGTGGCTCTCCTAAAGAGCTGCTTAGAGAAAGTTTAGCTTAGGTTTTTTATTTTACAGTGAGTCCTGCTGGCAACAGGATCACTGCAACGAGGGACTTAGGGGAGAAGAAGTGAACTCACCTGCGTGCAGGATGGATTGGCTTCTTGGCTACTGGACATCAGCTCCAGAGGGACGATCACAGGTACAGCCTGGATGGTCACCGGAGCCTTGCCGCCGGCCCCCTTACAGATGCTGAAGTAAGAAGAGGTCCAGAATCGGCGGCAGAAGACTCCTCAGTCTTCTAAAGGTAGCGCACAGCACTGCAGCTGTGCGCCATTTTCCTCTCAGCACACTTCACACGGCAGTCACTGAGGGTGCAGGGCGCTGGGAGGGGGGCGCCCTGGGAGGCAAATGAATACCTATTTTGGCTAAAAATACCTCACATATAGCCTCCGGAGGCTATATGGAGATATTTAACCCCTGCCAGAATCCGTTAAGAGCGGGAGACGAGGCCGCCGAAAAAGGGGCGGGGCCTATCTCCTCAGCACACAGCGCCATTTTCCCTCACAGAAAGGCTGGAGGGAAGGCTCCCAGGCTCTCCCCTGCACTGCACTACAGAAACAGGGTTAAAACAGAGAGGGGGGGCACTAATTTGGCGTTAGAAATATATAAAAAAGATGCTATAAGGGAAAACACTTATATAAGGTTGTCCCTATATAATTATAGCGTTTTTGGTGTGTGCTGGCAAACTCTCCCTCTGTCTCTCCAAAGGGCTAGTGGGTCCTGTCCTCTATCAGAGCATTCCCTGTGTGTGTGCTGTGTGTCGGTACGTGTGTGTCGACATGTAGGAGGACGATGTTGGTGAGGAGGCGGAGCAATTGCCTGTAATGGTGATGTCACTCTCTAGGGAGTCGACACCGGAATGGATGGCTTATTTAGGGAATTACGTGATAATGTCAACACGCTGCAAGGTCGGTTGACGACATGAGACGGCCGACAAACAATTGGTACCGGTCCAGACGTCTCAAAAACACCGTCAGGGGTTTTAAAACGCCCGTTTACTTTAGTCGGTCGACACAGACACAGACAGGGACACTGAATCCAGTGTCGACGGTGAATAAACAAACGTATTCCTTATTAGGGCCACACGTTAAAGGCAATGAAGGAGGTGTTACATATTTCTGATACTACAAGTACCACAAAAGAGGGTATTATGTGGGATGTGAAAAAACTACCATAGTTTTTCCTGAATCAGATAAATTAAATAAAGTGTGTGATGATGCGTGGGTTCCCCCCGATAGAAAATTATGGGCGGTATACCCTTTCCCGCCAGAAGTTAGGGCGCGTTGGGAAACACCCCTTAGGGTGGATAAGGCGCTCACACGCTTATCAAAACAAGTGGCGGTACCGTCTATAGATAGGGCCGTCCTCAAGGACCAGCTGACAGGAGGCTGGAAAATATCATAAAAAGTATATACACACATACTGGTGTTATACTGCGACCAGCGATCGCCTCAGCCTGGATGTGCAGAGCTGGGGTGGCTTGGTCGGATTCCCTGACTAAAAATATTGATACCCTTGACAGGGACAGTATTTTATTGACTATAGAGCATTTAAAGGATGCATTTCTATATATGCGAGATGCACAGAGGGATATTTGCACTCTGGCATCAAGAGTAAATGCGATGTCCATAACTGCCAGAAGATGTTATGGACACGACAGTGGTCAGGTGATGCAGATTCCAAACGGCACAAAGGTGTATTGCCGTATAAAGGAAGAGGAGTTATTTGGGGTCGGTCCATCGGACCTGGTGGCCACGGCAACTGCTGGAAAATCCACCGTTTTTTACCCTAAGTCACATCTCTGCAGAAAAAGACACCGTCTTTTCAGCCTCAGTCCTTTCGTCCCTATAAGATCATATCTGCCCAGGGATAGAGGAAAGGGAAGAAGACTGCAGCAGGCAGTCCATTCCCAGGAACAGAAGCGTTCCACCGCTTCTGACAAGTTCTCAGCATGGCGCTGAGACCGTACAGGACCCCTGGATCCTACAAATAGTATCCCAGGGGTACAGATTGGAATGTCGAGACGTTTCCCCTTCGCAGGCTCCTGAAGTCTGCTTTACCAAGGTCTCCCTCCGACAAGGAGGCAGTATGGGAAAAAATTCACAAGCTGTATTCCCAGCAGGTGATAATTAAATTACCCCTCCTACTACAAGAAAAGGGGTATTATTCCACACTATATTGTGGTACTGAAGCCAGAAGGCTAGGTGAGACTTATTCTAAAAAAATTTTTTGAACACTTACAAAGGTTCAAATCAAGATGGAGTCACTCAGAGCAGTGATAACGAACCAGGAAGAAGGGGACTATATAGTGTCCCGGGACATCAGGGATGCTTACCTCTATGTCCCAAATTTGCCCTTCTCACTAAGGGTACCTCAAGTTCGTGGTGCAGAACTGTCACTATCAGTTTCAGACGCTGCCGTTTGGATTGTCCACGGCACCCCGGGTCTTTACCAAGGTAATGGCCGAAATGATGATTCTTCTTCGAAGAAAAGGCGTCTTAATTATCCCTTACTTGGACGATCTCCTGATAAGGGCATAGTCCAGGGAACAGTTGGAGGTCGGAGTAGCACTATCTAGGATACTGCTACAACAGCACGGGTGGATTCTAAATATTCCAAAATCGCAGCTGATCCCGACGACATGTCTGCTGTGCCTAGGGATGATTCTGGACACAGTCCAGAAAAAGGTGTTTCTCCCGGAAGAGAAAGCCAGGGAGTTATCCGAGCTAGTCAGGAACCTCCTAAAAACAGTGCATCATTGCACAAGGGTCCTGGTAAAAATGGTGGCTTCCTACGAAGCAATTCCATTCGGCAGATTTCACGCAAGAACTTTTCAGTGGGATCTGCTGGACAAATGGTCCGGATCGCATCTTCAGATGCATCAGCGGATAACCCTATATCCAAGGACAAGGGTGTCTCTCCTGTGGTGGTTATAGAGTGCTCATCTTCTAGAGGGCCGCAGATTCGGCATTCAGGATTGGATGCTGGTGACCACGGAGCCCAGCCCGAGAGGCTGTGGAGCAGTCACACAAGGAAAAAAAATTTTTCCAGGGAGTGTGATCAAGTCTGGAGACTTTTCTCCACATAAATATACTGGAGCTAAGGGTAAATTTATAATGCTCTAAGCTTAGCAAGACCTCTGCTTCAAGGTCAGCCGGTATTGATCCAGTGGGAAAAACATCACGGCAGTCGCCCACGAAAACAGACAGGGCGACACAAGAAGCAGGAGGGCAATGGCAAAAACTGCAAGGACTTTTCGCTGGGCGGAAAATCATGTGATAGCACTGTCAGCAGTGTTTCATCCCGGGAATGGAAACTGGGAAGCAGACTTCCTCAGCAGGCACGGCCTCCACCCGGGAGAGTGGAAACTTCATCGGGAAGTTTTTTCCACATGATTGTAAACCGTTGGGAAATACCAAAGGTGGACATGATGGCGTCCCGTCTGAACAAAACGGGACAGGTATTGCGCCAGGTCAAGAGACCCTCAGGCAATAGCTGTGGACGTTCTGGTAACACCGTGGGTGTACCAGTCGGTGTATGTGTTCCCTCCTCTGCTTCTCATACCTAAGGTGCTGAGAATTATAAGACGTAGAGGAGTAAGAACTATACTCATGGCTCCGGATTGGCCAAGAAGGACTTGGTACCCGGAAATTCAAGAGATGCTTACAGAGGTCTTATGGCCTCTGCCGCTAAGAAGGGACTTGCTTCAGCAAGTACCATGTCTGTTCCAAGACTTACCGCAGCTGCGTTTGTCGGCATGGCGGTGGAAAGCCGGATCCTAAGGGAAAAAGGCATTCCGGAAGAGGTCATTCCTACCCTGGTCGAAGCCAGAAAGGAGGTGACCGCACAACATTATCACCACATGTGGCGAAAATATGTTGCGTGGTGTGAGGCCAGGAAGGCCCCACAAAGAATTTTCAACTCGGTCGTTTCCTGCATTTCCTGCAAACAGGAGTGTCTATGGGCCTCAAATTGGGGTCCATTAAGGTTCAAATTTCGGCCCTGTCGATTTTCTTCCAGAAAGAATTGGCTTCAGTTCCTGAAGTCCAGAAGTTTGTCAAGGGAGTATTGCATATACAACCCCCTTTTGTGCCTCCAGTGGCACTGTGGGATCTCAACGTAGTTCTGGGATTCCTCAAATCACATTGGTTTAAAACCAGTCAAATCTGTGGATTTGAAGCATCTCACATGAAAAGTGACCATGCTCTTGGCCCTGGCCTGGACCAGGCGAGTGTCAAATTGGTGGTTTTTTTCTCAAAAAAGCCCATATCTGTTTGTCCATTCGGACAGGGCAGAGCTGCGGACTCGTCCCCAGTTCTCTCCCTAAGGTGGTGTCAGTGTTTCACCTGAACCAGCTTATTGTGGTGCCTTGCACCTACTAGGGACTTGGAGGACTCCAAGTTGCTAGATGTTGTCAGGGCCCTGAAAATATGTTCCAGGACGGCTGGAGTCAGGGAAACTGACTTGCTGTTATCCTGTATGCACCCAACAAACTGGGTGCTCTTGCTTCTAAGCAGACTATTGCTAGTTGGATGTGTAATACAATTCAGCTTGCACATTCTGTGGCAGGCCTGCCACAGCCAAAATATGTAAATGCCCATTCCACAAGGAAGGTGGGCTCATCTTGGGCGGCTGCCCGAGGGGTCTCGGCTTTACAACTTTGCCGAGCAGCTACTTGGTCAGGGGCAAACACGTTTGCTAAATTCTACAAATTTGATACCCTGGCTAAGGAGGACCTGGAGTTCTCTCATTCGGTGCTGCAGAGTCATCCGCACTCTCCCGCCCGTTTGGGAGCTTTGGTATAATCCCCATGGTCCTTTCAGGAACCCCAGCATCCACTAGGACGATAGAGAAAATAAGAATTTACTTACCGATAATTCTATTTCTCGGAGTCCGTAGTGGATGCAGGGCGCCCATCCCAAGTGCGGATTATCTGCAATACTTGTACATAGTTACAAAAATCGGGTTATTATTGTTGTGAGCCATCTTTTCAGAGGCTCCGCTGTTATCATACTGTTAACTGGGTTTAGATCACAAGTTGTACGGTGTGATTGGTGTGGCTGGTATGAGTCTTACCCGGGATTCAAAATTCCTCCCTTATTGTGTACGCTCGTCCGGGCACAGTATCTAACTGGCTTGGAGGAGGGTCATAGGGGGAGGAGCCAGTGCACACCACCTGATCGGAAAGCTTTACTTTTGTGCCCTGTCTCCTGCGGAGCCGCTATTCCCCATGGTCCTTTCAGGAACCCCAGCATCCACTACGGACTCCGAGAAATAGAATTATCGGTAAGTAAATTCTTATTTTCTTTACATAGTTCTTTACAAAGTTCTTTACATAGTTGAATGTGCTGACTAAAAAAATCACACAAAAATTATCAATGGAAATCAAATTTATTAACCCATGAAGGTCTGGATTTGGAGTCACACTCAAAATAAAAGTGGAAAAACACACTACAGGCTGATCCAACTTTTATGTAATGTCCTTAAAACAAGTCAAAATGAGGTTCAGTAGTGTGTGTGGCCTCCACGTGCCTGTATGACCTCCCTACAACGCCTGGGCATGCTCCTGATGAGGTGGCGGATGGTCTCCGGAGGGATCTCCTCCCAGACCTGGACTAAGGCATCCGCCAACTCCTGGACAGTCTGTGGTGCAACGTGGCGTTGGTGGATGGAGCGAGACATGATGTCCCAGATGTGCTCAATTGGATTCAGGTCTGGGGAACGGGCGGGCCAGTCCATAGCATCAATGCCTTCGTATTGCAGGAACTGCTGACACACTCCAGCCACATGAGATCTAGCATTGTCTTGCATTAGGAGGAACCCAGGGCCAACCGCACCAGCATATGGTCTCACAAGGGGTCTGAGGATCTCATCTTGGTACCTAATGGCAGTCAGGCTACCTCTGGCGAGCACATGGAGGGCTGTGCGGCCCCCCAAAGAAATGCCACCCCACACCATTACTGACCCACTGCCAAACCGGTCATGCTGGAGGATGTTGCAGGCAGCAGAACGTTCTCCTTGGTGTCTCCAGACTCTGTCACGTCTGTCACATGTGCTCAGTGAGAACCTGCTTTCATCTGTGAAGAGCACAGGGCGCCAGTGGCGAATTTGCCAATCTTGGTGTTCTCTGGCAAATGCCAAACGTCCTGCACGGTGTTGGGCTGTAAGCACAACCCCCACCAGTGGACGTCGGGCCCTCATACCACCCTCATGGAGTCTGTTTCTGATCATTTGAGTAGACACATGCACATTTGTGGCTTGCTGGAGGTCATTTTGCAGGGCTCTGGCAGTGCTCCTCCTGTTCCTCCTTGCACAAAGGCGGAGGTAGCGGTCCTGCTGCTGGGTTGTTGCCCTCCTACGGCCTCCTCCATGTCTCCTGATGTACTGGCCTGTCTCCTGGAAGCGCCTCCTTGCTCTGGACACTACGCTGACAGACACAGCAAACATTCTTGCCACAGCTCGCATTGATGTGCCATCCTGGATGAGCTGCACTACCTGAGCCACTTGTGTGGGTTGTAGACTCCGTCTCATGCTACCACTAGAGTGAAAGCACCGCCAGCTTTCAAAAGTGACCAAAACATCAGCCAGAAAGCATAGGAGCTGAGAAGTGGTCTGTGGTCACCACCTGCAGAACAACTCCTTTATTGGGGGTGTCTTGCTAATTGCCTATAATTTCCACCTGTTGTCTATTCCATTTGCACAACAGCATGTGAAATTGATTGTCAATCAGTGTTGCTTCCTAAGTGGACAGTTTGATTTCACAGAAGTGTGATTGACTTGGAGTTACATTGTGTTGTTTAAGTGTTCCCTTTATTTTTTTGAGCAGTGTATATATATATATATATATATATATATATATAAATACATATACATGGTCGAGTTGCATTATTATGACCACCCCCTACATTTGACGTCGGCATCGCATAGCCCATGAAGTACGTCACATGTTGTGGACTGGCATGGTGGGTATATAAGGTGTGCAATAGGCCGTCTGCACACATATCACTCATTGCTGTCATGGTTAAAAGGGGCGATTTATCAGAATTACAAAAAGGGGTGATTATCTGCTTTCAGGCCAAGGGTGGCAGTATTTCTGAAACAGAGCAGTTTGTTAACTGTTCGTGTGATGCTGTGGTGAATGTGTATTGTGATTGGACAAATGGCACCATTGTGAATAACGGACGTTGAAACTGCGGAGCACCACATGATATTGAAGTGAGAGGTGAACATTGGCTATGAAGGTGCATGAGGGCCGACCAACAAGCTACAGTGGAGCGTCCCACCATCAAATTGAACCTGGGGGCTGCACATGGCGGTTACTCTGCACATGGCGGTTACTCTGGGTACTTGTAGCAGAGAAATCTATGCTATACTACTAATTTGAATCAGTGATCCGATACCAATGACCCATTACTGTTTTTACATCAGCGAGCCCTTCTACCTATTGATAATTTAGTGAAGCCAGAGAAGGGGAGATTTGCATTCTGCTAATAAGCTGACAGATTTGCCAACATGGTTCACACATGCGTGCCCAGGTTTGCTCTGTGCTTGTTTAGAAGGGGATAATATATTTAACCCAAATTGGCGTATTGCAAGAAGCAATCTTCTGTTGTGACCACGGAAGGTATGACTTTCCTACACAGATTCAGGGGGGGTTTCATTGAAGCGTCAAGAGGTTAATAGAATTGCTGTAAAGGAAATTATTATCATAGCCAGTTTATTTATGAGGCGCTTCTGCCTTGTTGTGAGATAAGTCTGACTGAGAGTCCCAACATAAGCCACTATGATAAGCAGTGTTTTTCCTTTGGCTATGGGATTCCATCTGCAGCAGGGTCATGGAAGAAATCACGTCCCCACAACGAAGTGCCTACATTGTAATAAACTGCAAAAACAAATTTAGCAGCAAATCCAAAACTGTACCAGATTTGTAGCCTTCAACATGTCCCATTAAATCCTGATCCTAAATATGTGGAAGGAGTTTCTGCTGTCTGGAATCAAGTGGGAATGTAATATTTTCCCTTTTACATTGAGTAGGTTGTCATTAAACAGTATATTTAATTTTAAGATTTATGACTGAAAATTAATTTTTTTTGATTTTTATTGGTCGTGCAAATGAAATTGCTCCCAAAAAATAATATTTACAGTCTATAAGGTCTATGTACAGTATGTTCGGCATTGTCATAATTACAGTAATAGTAATAGAGTAACCAGAACTTATCTTGTGACATAGAAAACAAAGACGAAAAAACAACGATGTACAGATGTACTCTGTTAGCGCCGGGCATCTTTTTTTTGCAGAAAATGTGTCTTATTCACATTGATATGCAAATAGGACACACAAGCAGACTGTTTAAAATGATATGCAGTATGCTTATATTTTTTGTGTGCTTGCTACTGTAACTGAGGTGGTCATTCCGAGTGGTTCGCTCACTACCAGTTTTTAGCAGCCGTGCAAACGCTATGCCGCCTCCCACTGGGAGTGTATTTTAGCTTAGCAGAAGTGCGAACAAAAGGTTCGCAGAGCTGCTACAAAGTTTTTTTGTGCAGTTTTAGAGTAGCTCAAAACCTACTCAGCGCTTGCGATCACTTCAGACTGTTCAGTTCCTGTTTTGATGTCACAAACACACCTTGCGTTCGCCCAGCCACACCTGCGTTTTTCCTGGCATGCCTGCGTTTTTTCGAACACACCCTGAAAACGGTCAGTTGACACCCAGAAACGCCCACTTCATGTCAAGTTATGGCAACCAGTGCGACTGAAAAGCTTTGCTAGACCCTGTGTGAAACTACATCGTTCGTTGTAACAGTACGACGCGCGTGTGCATTGCGCCAAATACGCATGCGCAGAAGTGCCTTTTTTTGCCTCATCGCTGCACAGCAAACGAATGCAGCTAACGATCAACTCGGAATGACCACCTGAATACGAAATGGTATGATACAGTGTTTTCTAGGAAAACACTGTAGTGTAGCATTTTAAATGCAGATACAGCCACGATTGCACACAGAATATAGGCATGCCACATATCATTTTAGACATATATAGTGTGGCAGATGCTCAATTAGCTTAGTGATATCATTCAGGTGCTTGAAAGGGAGGGGTGTTTCTAAGCAAAAAAAAAAAATGCAATTGGTTTCGCCCAGCACCCTGAATGATAACAGTAACCAGATTTAAATCCCACACAATATTACAATTCAGAGATCTCGGTTACATATATTTGCGCAAATATATGAATAAGCCCCAAAGCCGCATCAAGGCGTCTCTGTATATTTGGGGTCCCTAGCACTATATTTAGGTGCAGGGTGTGGCACCCCAAAAACACCAGCATAAGCCAGAAAGCCCAGGGCAGCATACCAGTTAAAAACTATAGTGTTAATAAATTAGTGTAAGAAAGACGAAGAAATAGTGTTAAAGAAATTAGTATGTAAAAAGTGTTAATAGAATGTAAAGGTATGCCACACTAAAGCCATCCAGCTCAGCCAGTCCAGAGGCACCCCAAGGGTGTGGCACCCCAAAACACCAGCATAAGCCAGAAAGCCCAGGACAGCATACCAGTGAAAAAACTATAGTATTAATAAATTAGTGTTAGGAAGCCGAAGCTATAAAGAAGGTGATATAAAAATGAGATGTAATTAAAATGGAGAAATAGTGTTAAAGAAATTAGTATGTGACAAGTGTTGATTGAATGTAAAGGTGTGCCACACTAAAGCCATCCAGCTCAGCCAGTCCAGAGGCACCACACCCCACACCTCCATTACCCCAATCTGGGTCTATGATTAACCAGCAAAGAGCCACATGATAATTAATGGCTCCTTACTTAAATATATCTAAGCTAAGAGCTACCTACCTTGGAGCAACCCCATAATGCTCCATATGACATGTCAGGGCCTGCACCTCCTCCTAATGCAGGAACCTCTCTGACTCTCACAACAGACATATATAGTGTGGCAGATGCTCAATTAGCTTAGTGATATCATTCAGGTGCTTGAAAGGGAGGAGTGTTTCTAAGCAAGGACAAAAAGGTAATTGGTTTCCTCCAGCACCCTGAATGATAACAGTAATCAGATTTAAATCCCACACAATATTAGAATTCAGAGATCTCGGTTACATATGTTTGTGTAAATTTATGAATAAGCCCCAAAACCGCATCAAGGCGTCTCTGTATATTTGGGGTCCCCCAGAAGTACTCTGTTAGTGCCGGGCATCTTTTTTTGCAGAAAATGCGCCTTATTTACATTGATATGCAAATAGGACACGCAAGCAGACTGTTTAAAATGATATGCAGTATGCCTATATTCTTTGTGTGCTTTCTTCTGTAACTGAATACGAAATGGTATGATATACAGTAGTGTTTTCTAGGAAAACACTGTAGTGTAGCATTTCATATGCAGATACAGCAATGGTTGCACACAGAATATTGGCATGCCACATATCATTTTAATCAGCATAAGCTGATTGTGTGTCATGTTTGCATTTTAATGGAAAAAGTTGATCGTAAAGACACTCAGTGGTACTGAGTCACGGCATGGCGTGACCAGTAGGGCTGTTTAATGTTCAGGGATGCTAGATGTAAATGAACACATGGAAGTTTTTTCTATAGGATGATATGTATGCCAGATATATTTACAATACTAACTTTTGCCATAATTTTTTTAATTTAAGTTGCTTGGTTATTAATAAAAGTTTTTAAATACTAAATAAGTAATATATATATATATATATATATATATATATATATATATATATATATATATGTACAGTATATGTTCAACATGTCAACCTTGACAATATGCTGACTTGTTCATTATGTAAACATTATACATGTCTACATTATGATCATATGAGTGTTAGATTTAGGCTGTGGTTATGGTTAGGATGTGGTTAGTGTTAGGCTGTAGTTAGGGTTAGGCTGCAGTTAGGGTTAAGATGCAGTTAGTGTTATGCTGTAGTTAGGGTTAGGATTATTCTGCAATTAGGGTTAGGATGCGGTTAGTGCTATGCTGTAGTTAGGGTTAGAATGCGGTTAGTGTTAGGCTGCAGTTGGGGTTAGGATGCGGATAGTGTTATGCTTTAGTTAGGGTTAGAACGCGGTGAGTGTTAGGCTGCAGTTAGGGTTAGGATGTGGTTAGTGTTAGGCTGCAGATAGGGTTAGAATGCGGTTAGTGTTAGGCTGCAGATAGGGTTAGCATGCGGTTAGTGTTAGGCTGCAGATAGGGTTAGCATGCGGTTAGTGTTAGGCTGTAGTTAGGATGCTGTTAGGGTTAGGCTGCAGTTTGGGTTAGTATGCATTTAGTGTTAGGCTGCAGTTAGGGTTACGGTGTGGTTAGGATTAGGGTAAAATAGTGCTGTCTACATTCGTACTGTCGATATTCATAGTGTCAACATTTTAAACATTTCAACACGAGGTATGGCTAGTAAATAACGAGACTGTACTTGTAAAAAATAAATCTTACTGCGTGAATCATAAGGGAGCGGGGGAACATTGACCTTGGACTTTTCCAAAATAGTTTATCTTGCAACATTTAAAGAAGTTGTATTTTTTTTCCATGCGTCATAAAAATGGTTAGTTCAAAAGTAGAGCAACATGTTACTTTACATTTTTTTAGTTAAATTAAACAAAACACCCACCGAATCTTTCCGTATGCTAACCGAGGCTTATGGAGCAGATTGTATGTCACATGCATGTGTGTTTGAGTGACACAAAATATTTATTGATGGTCGTGAGGATATTGAAGATGTTGAAGGCCTTGCACATCAAAAACAAACGAAAATGTGGAAAAATTTTATAAAACTGTTCGAATTGACCATTGACTCATTTGAATGATAGCAGAAATGGTAGACATCGACAAAGAAACTGTTAGGCAAGTTTTGCATCAAGATTTTAACATGACAAAAGTTTGTGCGTATATGGTTCCAAGGCTTCTCGCTGCCGAGCAGAAAGAAAATCGAAAGCAAATTTGTACAGACATTTTAGAACAAATTCATATGGATTCACATTTTTTAGATAATGTGGTCTATTCATGAAGCAGTGAAGAGTGGAGAAGTGAGCCCATGGCAACCATTCAGCTTTGAAGTAACATTTATCAAGTGCATTCTATAAAATGATAAATATTAGTTAATTGGTTGCCATGGGCACTTCTCCACTGGCTCACTTCTCCACTCTTTTCACTGCTTCATGAATAGACTTGATAGTTATCACCTGCGATGAAACATGGATCTTCCAGGTCGATCCTGTGATAAGACGCTAGTCCATGCACTGGAAAACACCATCATCACAAAGAATGAAGAAAGCATGTCAAAGCAAATCCAAATCTAAAGCCATGTTAATTGTTTTCTTTGACATCAATGGTGTTATTTTGGCAGACTAGGTAACAGAAGGCGCAACAGTGAATCAACAGTACTTCAAAAATGTTCTAGAAACTTTGCAGGAAAGAATCAGAAGAAAGACATAGCACCGCGGGACTTCTTTCTTTTCCCTAAAGTCAAATCTATAATTAAGGGAACCCGTTTTGCATCAGCTACTGAGGTAAAGAAGAAAACGACGGAGCTGTTGAGACATCTGAGAGATAATGAGATACAGCACAGCTTTGACCAATGGAAAATAAGAAATCTATGCTATGTGGATGAAGAAAGGGAGTACATAGAAGGGGAACAGAGCTAAAATGTTCTTAATGTAATTTAACTTCAAATTATAGCATTAGTTTCATTATTTAATACCTACACCTTGTATGTTAGTGGTGACATTGTGCTTTATGAAATGTCAAATGTAGACATTGTGATCTTGTTGACATTCTGAATGTCAGCATTCTATATGTTGTCTACCACACCCGAGTATACAACGTGTTGCCAGATCTAGAAGGCGGAGAGCCATAAATAGTGAACAAATTCAGCCCACACTTGATTGCATACAGTTAGACGAATATACTGTGCTAACTTTTATACCCCAAGGTGAGTGACAGCACAATTAATGTATATAATGTAAGTCTCAGTTGTTAAATTATAATAAAACATGTAATTGAGATCACTAACACTTTTTAGATACAAATTGATAATCCAACTTGCGCTCATGAATGTTTTAAAAGTCAAATTGCAAATTTGCTGTTTTTTTTCTGTACCAGTAGCTTCAATTATTATTATTATTATTATTATTATTATTATTATTATTATTAATAATAATAATAATAATAAGCCTTTCACAAGCGAGCAGAAACAAGTGAAGACACCCTATTTGAAGTGACTCTGATTATTCTAATTGAATTCCTCTTGGGCTCTTCAGCCAATGAACCTCATGGCTAATTAAATAGGCCACTGATTGTTCAAGCCCACTAATGAAATTGTTGTCTTGGGCTCATTGGGGGTAATTCTGAGTTGATCGCAGCATCAAGTTTGTTAGCAATTGGGCAAAACCATGTGCACTGCAGGGGGACAGATATAACATTTGCAGAGAGAGTTAGATTTGGGTGGGTTATTTTGTTCCTGTGCAGGGTAAATACTGGCTGCTTTATTTTTACACTGCAATTTAGATTTCAGTTTGAATACACCCCACCCAAATCTAACTCTCTCTGCACATGTTATATCTGCCTCCCCTGCAGTGCACATGGTTTTGCCCAACTGCTAACAAATTTGATGCTGCGATCAACTCGGAATTACCCCCATTGTCTTAAAGCAGTAATGAATAGTAATGATGTACGTACAGTACTTCAAATACACTGCTGTATTTTGGTCCATCAAACACATAGCCAACCAACATAGTAGACCTACTGTGTTTTCTTAAGGTGCTTTTGCCAATACTGTGAGTGCTTTACTGGTGCTCAATCTTTTTCTTTAACTCATCCATGATTTTCTTACCTTGGATGTGGCTGTGAATAGGGCAACCTGCAGACACCATGATAGTCAGAATAGTTATAGGAGTATAAGAGGAGTGTACAGTGACCAGTCTACCAGTCTACTAGTGTAATTATGTTAGCAAGAACAGGGCTGCATGTGACAGTAACAGTGCCCTGACTGAGAGTACAGCAATGGAGGCGAGGCTCATATCAGTCTTTTACATGAAAACTGTGGTATCAAATGCAACTCCATATGAAACATACTGCACAGCCATCATTTCACATTACAGGTTGAGTATCCCTTATCCAAAATGCTTGGGACCAGAGGTATTTTGGATATGGGATTTTTCCGTATTTTGGAATAATTGCATACTATAATGAGATATCATGGTGATGGGACCTAAATCTAAGCACAGAATGCATTTATGTTACATATACACCTTATACACACAGCCTGAAGGTCATTTTAGACAATATTTTTTATAACTTTGTGCATTAAGCAAAGTGTGTCTACATTCACACAATTCATTTATGTTTCATATACACCTTATACACACAGCCTGAAGGTCATTTAATACAATATTTTTAATAACTTTGTGTATTAAACAAAGTTTGTGTACATTGAGCCATCAAAAAACAAAGGTTTCACTATCTCACTCTCCCTCAAAAAAGTCCGTATTTCGGAATATTCCGTATTTCGGAATATTTGGATATGGGATACTCAACCTGTATCAATAATTTGCAATAACTTTTCAGTGATAATTAAGAGAGTATTTCCATACTTTTGAAAACCAGTTTGCGCGGCATGCCATTGATGGGGTGTGTCACGCTGTGCCCAAAGGGCATGTCTAGCTCCGCATATGGGCGTATCCATCCTTTATGGTATCCTCCAAATCATTTTGTACACCAGATACTCTGATTAAACAAATGTGTTTAACTAAAGGTTACTAATACAAATTCTTTACCTTAGTCACAGCACACTAGCAATAGCAGCATATGCTATGGCTCACTGCGTGCGAGCACACACACACATCAGAGATAAGAAGACTTTGAGCGACCATGCTGCTCTCTTCTGCCAGGGGACCAACAAGGGGCTAATGAGATGCGTCAGCAGGGACTCCTGAGCAACTGCAGCTTGCATTCTAGTGACTGCAGCAAATCAGTACCCCTGCCCAGAAATTTCTTGGTGGCCCCCTGGCAGCCTAAGTTGAGCTTTAGTGAAGAATCTGAAGAATACGGGGTTTTTAATTTACAGTCCGGGGCAGCAAGATATTACACACTGAAACCGGGGTCTCCCACAGGATGCTGGAGTGTAGGCAGCTATGAGTATTTAACTTGAATAGGGTTACTTACAAGTGAAGGCTACTTAATTAATAACTTTCTTTATATTATTCAGCACTCACAGTGTAGTTAGCACATGTATAGTATGTTGCCCCTTTCCGTGTTAATGCAAGGGCTGAACTCCATTGTTGTAAAAATAATCGAGAAATAATTTCTAAAATGTCAAGCCTAAACAAGTGAGCCCTATAAATAAAAGCCTTATTTTTTCTATGAATGATAGTTTTGTGTTTTTAAGTTTAAAAAATTTGTTGGAAATTCTGAAAGCGATATAAAGTGTTTGGCTTGATAGAACATAAGCAGGCCAAGGTAAGAGGTAGCACTCCACTAATGCTGGTTATGCAAAAGCATCGCAATGTGCTGGCCTACAAGGTTGGCATGTACTGACATCCAGCATGTTCACAAAAATCACTTTGTATTTCATCCTGACAATGGTTTGTTTAGTTTTGCTGTCATTCAAGGTTGCAATCAAAGCTTTTTGCTAAAATACTTTTCATTTTGTACTTTATTTTTTTTAATTTAAAGGCTTACAAGTGCAAGATGTTAGGTTTTTATTAGAATGAAAAAATTGTTTATGGTCTACATGCTGAGAAAAAATATCAGCCACATTCTGTACATGCATATGTTAATGGTTTTTTTTTATATTATGATTATTTTTTTTATTGCTGTTAATATGGTTGTTGGTATGAATGTGTTTTTTTAATTAGTATTTTCTTTAAAATTCTCATGTTTTTGAGTTATATTACTGTATTTATTTTTCATGTATACATACTTATGTGTCCTTTTCAGGTCCCTTTATTGAAGAGGTCAAATCAGTTCTCAGGGATTCATGCAAATTCGCACTTTGGCAATAATTACAGTAGTGTGCCATTGCACATTTTCTTGCACATACTCAGGCAGCAGAATGTTTGTGACCGCAATTTGCTGGTGACATGGTCCGAAAGCAGGCAAATTACGACGAGGCTCTTAAAAAATATATCTTTGCATATCCTCCTTTGGTCTTTTTAGTTCTGAAAAGTAACTGTTGGGGGTCATTATGCTGAATGCATCTACTACTTCGGTTAACTGTGGCTTTCACCCTTGAAAAGTGTTTTAGCAAGAGTAGGCCCAGGGTCAAGATCTAGCAGGGGAAAAAAAAAACCCTGTTGGGGGAATTGGAACTGTATCCCATTTTGCTGAATGGAGCAGTATAAGACAGGATGGATATACTTTTCTTTAGTGCCCTCATTTATAAAACCTGCAGGGTTTGGATCGAAGCTCTGTTAAGACTAAAGATAGATTGAGAACGTACAGTTAAGCTTTACAGTGGTACTTCTAGTGGTACTTCTAGCATTAAAGTTTGGCATAGTTGTAGACATAGGACCTACCGAATGTTACAGATCTTCAGCAAAGCAATCATAGGAAAATGTCTCCATCTATAAATTTAGGCTTGTCACTCAACAGAATGGCTAAATTTACATGGTGGCTGTATTGTGATCTGTTCTAGATTTCGGAGACCTATGCCTTCCTTCCCAGAGAAGCAGTGACCAGATTTCTAATGAGCTGCTCAGAATGTCAGAAGAGAATGCACTTAAACCCAGATGGAGCAGATCACAAAGGTGAGAGCAATGACCCCCAAGTATGTTATATACTCAATAATGCGTGTCATTGGTCATAGCCTTGCAGAAGACACATCATGACCGTGCATCACATTGCGTTATATATTGCTGATGATAGTTGCTATCTCCTCCTGATTTATTGGTTTCCATGAATTGTCCTTTCAGTACTTATGTACTGTTTCCCTGTCTTTTGTTACTTCCAGTTTTTAGCTTTGTCATGTTTGTGGAATTAGTCACCCTTCAGTATCTAAGCATCACACTGCACTACGGTCCTCCAGGTATATCTCAGAGGCTTTTGTTTTTGTATTGTGAAGAAGACATTGCACTTATGCTGTTCATTTGTCTGGCACTCTCAAAGGACACAACAGACTCCTGCCCCCAGCACTGCATCTTTCTACTTAACAGTTGTCCATAAAAGGATCTATAAATACATCTGTGAAACCAAAGTGGACACATATAAGGGTAGTACTACAGCTAACCAGCTTAAGCCCAGTAACACTCTTACTTTTGTTAGATCTCTTTTCTTGCAGTTCTGTAATATGGAGTAGCCCTTAGGAAATGCACACTATACCATAGCTGTAAAGGTAACTAATATAGAAGCTAATATACTACGCACCTGAGGACCATACTCATATTAAAGAGAATAAACTAAAGTCTTAGTAAATGGGAAAAAACCTACATGTATCAAGCCATTAAATAAAAACACCATAATGTGGCTTCTATTAAACAGAAATAAAAAAAATCTAAAATAAAACCCCCCAATAGTAAACGTTGCTAAAATATCCTACCTGTATTAGTAAAGAAACAACAACTATACATTTAAATATAAAAAATAAATATGTAAACATAGAAAGGGAAATTATTACATTTACTGACTGCTGCTATTTGTTTTGTTACAGATAATGGAAAACCTCCCACTCTAGTGACAAGCATGATCGACTATAATATGCCAATTACCATGGCTTACATGAAGCACATGAAACTGCAGCTCTTAAATTCGCAGCAAGATGAGGTAATGCATGACAGGAATCGTGCGACTGGCTGAGCACTGACCATCCAGATGTTATTGGACTGCAACACCTGTCAGCACTCATTTATTTCCATTGACATTTATAGTCATCGAAGACCAATACCCAAGTCATTACCAAAGTTACTTACTATTGGGAAATAGATCAAAGCTTCTAAAGAGGACAAGGGAGGTTTTGCCCTTAGTTACCAATCGGATTCCATCATTTTATAGAATGTGCTAGATAAATTAGAGGAATTTCTTGGTTGCTTTGGGCACTTGTCCACTAGAAGATTTGATAAATCTCCCCTTAATTTATGTTTAGTTGCCAGAAAGGGCTATCACGTTTTAGTTCCATCCTTTTCATGATATTATCAATGACTTACACATTGCTCTTATACAGATGCATCCTCATAAATCCAGCCTCAATAAACCATGCCGTGGGAGATGCCTGGCGTGAGTGAGCCGCCAAGTCCGTGCAGTTCTGCTAACGTCAGGTATCTTTTCTTTTTTTTTGCCAAGATGCATCTTAGTCGCAACACAATGCAACGAAGACGCACGAGGAGACTGTGTTGATTCATTTGATATATAACACACTATACAAGTGTCGCTCCTTGTGCATCCTAGTCACATTGAGTTGTGACTAAGAGGCATTTTCGTCAAAAAAAGAAGTGAGAAAGACGTTCGACGCTAGAAAATTCTCACACGACCTGGCGTACCAAGAGGGGCTGTTTGACGTGACTGCAGCAAAGATGAATGAGGACACATCTGTAGGTATCTGTATGTATTGACAACATTTTCATGAGGGAATTTGTTTTTTTATCAGTTCGTTAAGGAGCCATACAAGGCATCTATTGATGGGTATTGGTGTTAAAGCTGGCTTACACACTGTATTGACTGTTGCTGCATCAGGCAGAATCATGAATGAAAACAGATTGCATGCTCATGTCTCTGATGTCAAGGTGTCTTTGTGGATTAGCCTGACTGAGAGCTCCCAGAAATAAGAGACTAGTTCAGAGCTACTCATCTGTCAGAACCAATAACAATAAATGTGCTCTTAACAACCACTAGACAGATGCTATGGCCTCTGCTACTACTATATGCATGCTGGTTAATTTATCTGTACAACACTTTAAGGCCCCTGCATATAGTAGGGAACAGAGCCCTAAATCCAGCGATAACTGATGTTTTCCCCAGAGGCAGGGCTTACCAGTGCTCAGTCACTATTCCTGGAATAACTTTCAACGGCCACCTCCGGCAATAGCTTCCCCTTGCAAAGCTTCTATCACATCTCAGGATGGCAGCAGTACAGGTGATTTACAGGGGGAAAAAAACAAAATTAAAATGAATCGTTATATCCATTGGTGAATTTATTAATATATTTTTGTTAATTTAAAAAGATATATATATATATATATATATATATATATATATTTAAAAATATAGCATTATTAAAATTATTATTATTATTATTATTATATTTTTTTTTTTTAAACTGCTCCTGGAAGATCGAGCCCTGTCAGCTGGCTCCGATTTCCAGGAACAGATCCAGATTTTAGAGATCTGTCTGTGGAAACGTTTCTGCAGTATTTTTCATGGTTCGCTAACTTTGCAGCACAAATCCTCTCTGTATACAGGATCTACTGTATACTATCGATTTTTACTATTCTATTTTCATTGAAGGGTAGTATCAACACTCATTGGAGAATAGTATTTAAAGTGCAAAACAAATGTCATTATGACACGGTTAATGTAGATAGTACTGCATATAACATGCTTTTTAACAAAACTTTAGTAAAATACATTTATTATAAAAACTAATTAAGACAATCATGAAGCGAAGCCTCCTTTAATCACTTTATTATGCAATTCTCAAACTGCCCCAAGAAATCTCTCTGCTTGAATTATCACCTGACGTTGCAATTTGTTAATGCATCCAACAGTAAAACTCTTGTACTGTATGCAGAAAAGCTGACATCTTGGATTGCACAGTGCCATGCTCTATCTACTACTGTGTTACTGTTACTTCACAGCGAACGTGTACACTAAGTTAACCTTTAATAGTGAAGTATTCCTATAGGATGATGCAGAATCTCACAATGTGAACCCTATATCTATGTCGGCAGGATGAAAGTTCCATAGAAAGCGATGAATTTGATATGAGCGACTCCACCAGGATGTCAGCTGTGAACTCTGACCTCAGTTCTAACCTTGAAGAAAGGATGCAGAGCCCTCAGAATCTTCATGGACAACAAGATGGCAAGTTTCAAATGTGTTCTTTCCTGTCATAACTGGATGGTCATCTACAATTGCTGTGTAGTGTTGTATGTGGAGGCAAGTGTCTATTTTGACACTCACAATTGTAATATACATAATCAATTTAAAATAGATGGATATGGCTGGGCAAACAGGCTAGAAGAAGGGAATTATTATGGAGACACACACACACAATTCCCATTTGTACCTGGCTTTATGTTGTGTAGGATAGTAATTATAAGACAATCATTTGTGGTGGAGCAAAATCTACGCACACGCTATTATTCTATACTCACTGTCATTCTTAGTTGAGATCCACTCACATCTTTCCTACTAGAACACATAAATCCAACCCTCCCACTTCAAACATTTAGGGGCAGATGTATTAACGTGGAGAAGGCATATGGAAGTGATAAACCAGTGATATGTGCAAGGTGATAAAGTCACCAGCCAATCAGATCCTAACTGTTAATTTACATATTGGAGGTGATTGGCTGGTGCCTTTGTCACCTTGCACATATAACTGGTTTATCACTTCCTTATGCCTTCTCCAGGTTAATACATCTGCCCCTTAGTTAGATGGGGGACAACTATCCCCATCACAGATTGGTACTTGATCCTCAACTAGGGTCCGCCTTGCTTTTAGTATTCCTCACAATAGTCCTGATTTACAGGATAATCCCTACTTGAAGGGGCTGTCAAACCAGTTAACATGTTTGTCCTGGGAAGTCTGGTCTAGAAATCACCATACTGATGGGCAAAGTGTTTTGGAGTGCAGGGATGGTGTTGGTGGAGCTGGCACTAGACATGCCGCCTGGTTGATGTAGAAATGTCACCTCTTAGCTCATGTTGCCCTGATTACCTTCATGATAGTGGGGCTAATTCAGACCTGATCGGTTGCACAGCAGCGATCAGGCCTGAACTGCACATGTGCCGACACCGTACTTGTGCGGGGGAGAATCGGCCCTGACATGCGTATGTCAGGGAAGCTGATCGTAGATGTGCTAAATGTAGCACATCTGCGATCATGTCTAAATCACCCCCAGTATTGGGAGGTGCGCTTCAGGACCTCATTACACTGCTACACTACAGGCCCAAAAACTGATATCTTGCAGCTGTCTTTTCCTAGAATTTCTTAGTAAAATTAATGAAAAACAAAAATAAAAAATGTATTATATAAATTGCCAGATTTCATTGTGATTTAGATTCGGAGCAGTCATTTTTATAGTTTCTGTGACTATAATGTTAGCCTTTGGGCACTGACAAATTTGTGCTGGGGTTCAGCTTCTCAAGCATATATGCATCTTTCTTCCCGGCTGCATGTGTTTGTCCACCATTACTGTATGTCTGCATAGGAGCACCCGCTGATGATGGCGTGCACAAAGCCAAATCACTTAATTTCTGCAATGCAAACTAGTGTTATACTCAGCCTGCATCAAGCCCATTGCATTTTATGCTTCAAAAATTTCTTTGCTTGATAGTTTGTCTTCAGGCCATGTTTTAATTTATTAATTTTGTTTAACATGGATGTATTCCTTCACACAGTCTTTTAGATCTGTTTACCTAGTGCCTCAATTCAGTAAATTCATATCCAACATTTATGTTGTGCAGATTTAATGATTTATGGTTATTGCTCTTGTAGTCTTAAATATCTAAGTTAACTAAAAGAAGTACTTACATATATGAAAATCCACTACTCATGCAATCAAAACTCATGTTTATGCTAAAACGTTGGAACATATTGTACAAGATGTCTTTGTGATTCAATAGTATTGGCGTGATTTAATAAAGTCCATGCTTTGTACATGATTTCCGAGTTCAGCTGGCATCCCGCACGCCCACCAAACTCGGACTTCATTACATCCGTCCTTTGTCTTGTTTTTCAGTATAGTCAGGGGCGGATTGGGATGGGGTGTGGTCTAATAAGGGGGGGGAGGGGTCTGTTGAGGGGGGCAGGATCCCTCCTCATAGGTCCTGATTGTCTGGTGCTGCCTTCCTTGCATCTTTTGCTGCAGTTGTGTCTGAGACCAGGGGCGGATTGGGAACTAAAAGTGGCCCTGTAAAATTTTGTAGAAGTGGCTCGACACGGGCAGCACAAGCGGTATAACACATAGTGTAACCATGGCAGCATCACTGGATGACAGAGTTGCTGTACTGCAGTGATGGAATTACAGAATGAATGGGCCAATGTAGTGTACTGAGTGTGGTGGGCTGCCTATTATGTGGGAGGATGGGGACACATGACAACACACAAAACAGGCCCCATAGACACGTTAGCCTACCAGGAATCCTCCTTGTAAGACCGATGGTCAATACGCTCCTGAGTATAGTTGTGATGTAATAAGTGGCAATAATGCGCTATAGAATGTTCTAAAATATATTGATTTAAAAGTAGATTTTACTAATGGGTCTTCATAAATGCAATAGTCGCCCAGATGAGGACACACATTAATCTATAGTTCATAGCTATAATACATACATTATAGTTCAAAGCTATAATACATACATTATATTTCAAAACTATAATATATATATATATATATATATATATATATAAATCCAAAGTTCATAGCTCTGTAAACGGACAACGATTATTTTATGACTCCCTCCCATGGAGCACAGTGGGAACTTGGGTCTTTGTGTTTAACTTCAATTTGTAATAATTACCTAGTAAACTGTAAGCATTGTTAAAACTACCATATTAATCAGTTCTGTCCAAATAAAATGGAGAAGACAACAGTGCCCAGCTGTACTGATATAGCATGTGTGTGTTATTTCTTAAACCTGAGCTTTGGGAAAATGATGTGACCTTAAATCAGAAGCAGCATATGGTAAGTCAATGAGAAGACATTGATCACTGTCATGGTAACAGTAATCTCTTGAAGTTTGACACTTTGCACAGAACAAGACACCTTTTTATTATGTATGATTAGGAATCAGTCAGTAAATACTCTCTAGCAGAGAAAAATCTCTTCCTGCCCACTGAAGTGGCTCCGCTCTGTTACTTGGTCATAGTGAATTTATAATCTACATTCTCCTGTATTTATGAGAACCTAACATTGCTGTCCTTAAATGATCGAAGTTTCAAATTTAAGGATGCATCTACTAACTGAATAATAGCCCACTGTAAAAAAAAAATAATAATCCGACACTTGAATCTACTGTAAGTAAACTTTCATTTAGGCAAAGCATTTTTCCCCAGATCTGTATAATGTGTTACATACAAACCCACCTGGCCATCACATTGAGCCTTCCTATGTTTAGATGTTCAAAGTTTCCCTGAACTATAAGTTTTGGGAGCAATGGAAGTGGCCAAGAAGCTACAGCATTATTGTGATTAATAACGGTAACTAGAACTCGCAAGACCTAAATTGCAGAATTGCAGTAGTCTGATAATTTTAATGGATTTTCTCTAACGTCCTAAGTGGATGCTGGGGACTCCGTAAGGACCATGGGGGATAGCGGCTCCGCAGGAGACTGGGCACATCTAAAGAAAGCTTTAGGACTATCTGGTGTGCACTGGCTCCTCCCCCTATGACCCTCCTCCATGCCTCAGTTCGATCGTTGTGCTCGAACGAGAAGGGTGCACACTAGGGGCTCTCCTGAGCTTCTTAGTGAAAGTTTTAGTTTAGGTTTTTTATTTTCAGTGAGACCTGCTGGCAATAGGCTCACTGCATCGAGGGACTACGGGGAGAAGAAGCGAACTCACCTGCGTGCAGAGTGGATTGGGCTTCTTAGGCTACTGGACATTAGCTCCAGAGGGACGATCACAGGCCCAGCCATGGATGGGTCCCAGAGCCGCGCCGCCGGCCCCCTTACAGAGCCAGAGAAGAGTCCGGAAAATCGGCGGCAGAAGACATCCTGTCTTCACCAAGGTAGCGCACAGCACTGCAGCTGTGCGCCATTGCTCCTCAGCACACTTCACACTTCGGTCACTGAGGGTGCAGGGCGCTAGGGGGGGGCACCCTGAGCAGCAATAAAAACACCTTGGCTGGCGAAAATACATCACATATAGCCCCCAGGGCTATATGGATGAATTTTAACCCCTGCCAGAATCCATAAAAAAGCAGGAGAAAAGTCTGCGAAAAAGGGGCGGAGCCTATCTCCTCAGCACACTGGCGCCATTTTCCCTCACAGTTCCGTTGGAGGGAAGCTCCCCTGGCTCTCCCCTGCAGTTACTACACTACAGAAAGGGTTAAAAAAGAGAGGGGGGCACTAATTAGGCGCAGTATTAACAATACAGCAGCTATAAGGGGAAAAACACTTATATAAGGTTATCCCTGTATATATATAGCGCTTTGGTGTGTGCTGGCAAACTCTCCCTCTGTCTCCCCAAAGGGCTAGTGGGGTCCTGTCCTCTATCAGAGCATTCCCTGTGTGTGTGCTGTATGTCGGTACGTTTGTGTCGACATGTATGAGGAGAAAAATGATGTGGAGACGGAGCAGATTGCCTGTAATAGTGATGTCACCCCCTAGGGGGTCGACACCTGAGTGGATGAACTGTTGGAAGGAATTACGTGACAGTGTCAGCTCTGTATAAAAGACAGTGGTTGACATGAGACAGCCGGCTACTCAGCTTGTGCCTGTCCAGACGTCTCATAGGCCGTCAGGGGCTCTAAAGCGCCCGTTACCTCAGATGGCAGATATAGATGCCGACACGGATACGGACTCCAGCGTCGACGGTGAAGAGACAAATGTGACTTCCAGTAGGGCCACACGTTACATGATTGAGGCAATGAAAAATGTTTTACACATTTCTGATAATACGAGTACCACCAAAAAGGGGTATTATGTTCGGTGAGGAAAAACTACCTGTAGTTTTCCTGAATCTGAGAAATTAAATGAGGTGTGTGATGATGCGTGGTTTTCCCCCGATAACAACTGATAATTTCTAAAATGTTATTGGCATTATATCCTTTCCCGCCAGAGGTTAGGGTGCGTTGGGAAACACCCCCTAGGGTGGATAAAGCGCTCACACGCTTGTAAGGGCTCTACCCTCTCCTGAGATGGCCGCCCTTAAGGATCCTGCTGATAGAAAGCAGGAGGGTATCCTAAAATGTATTTACACACATACTGGTGTTATACTGCGACCAGCAATCGCCTCAGCCTGGATGTGCAGTGCTGGGTTGGCGTGGTCGGATTCCCTGACTGAAAATATTGATACCCTAGATAGGGACAGTATATTTTGCCTATAGAGCATTTAAAAGATGCATTTCTATATATGCGTGATGCACAGCGGAATATTTGCCGACTGGCATCAAGTCTAAGTGCGTTGTCCATTTCTACCAGTAGAGGGTTATGGACACGTCAGTGGTCAGGTGATGCGTATTCCAAACGGCATTTGGAAGTATTGCCTTAATAAGGGGAGGAGTTATTTGGGGTCGGTCTTTCAGACCTGGTGGCCACGGCAACAGCTGGGAAATCCACGTTTGTACCCCAGGTCGCCTCTCAACATGAGAAGACGCCGTATTATCAGGCGCAGTCTTTTCGTGGACAAGCGGGCAAAATGTTCCTCATTTCTGCCCCGTGACAGAGGGAGAGGAAAAAGGCTGCAGAAATCAGCCAGTTCCCAGGAACAGAAACCCTCTCCCGCCTCTGCCAAGCCCTCAGTATGACGCTGGGGCTTTACAAGCAGAATCAGGCACGGTGGGGGGCCCGTCTCAATGAATTTCAGCGCGCAGTGGGCTCACTCGCAAGTAGACCCCTGGATCCTTCAGGTGATATCTCAGGGGTACAAATTAGAATTCGAGACGTCTCCCCCTCGCCGTTTTCCTAAAGTCGGCTTTACCGATGTCTCCTTCTGACAGGGAGACAGTTTTGGAAGCCATTCACAAGCTATATTCCCAGCAGGTGATAATCAAGGTACCCCTCCTGCAACAGGGAATGGGGTATTATTCCACACTGTTGTGGTACCGAAGCCGGACGGCTCGGTGAGACCGATTCTAAATCTAAAATCTTTGAACACTTACATACAGAGGTTCAAATTCAAGATTGAGTCACTCAGAGCAGTGATTGCGAACCTGGAAGAAGGGGACTACATGATGTCTCGGGACATCAAGGATGCTTACCTTCATGTCAAAATTTACCCTTCTCACCAAGGGTACCTCAGGTTTATGGTACAGAACTGTCACTATCAGTTCAGACGCTGCCGTATGGATGGTCCACGGCACCCCGGGTCTTTACCAAGGTAATGGCCGAAATGATGATATTCCTTCGAAGGAAGGGAATTTTAGTTATCCCTTACTTGGACGATTCCCTGATAAGGGTAAGATCCAGGGAACAGTTGGAGGTCGGTGTAGCACTATCTCAGGTAGTGTTGCGGCAGCACGATTGGATTCTCAATATTCCAAAATCGCAGCTGGTTCCGACGACTTGTCTTCTGTTCCTAGGGATGATCCTGGACACAGTCCAGAAAAAGGTGTTTCTCCCGGAGGGGAAAGCCAGGGAGTTATCCGAGCTAGTCAGGAACCTCCTAAAACCGAGCCAAGTCTCAGTGCATCAATGCACAAGGGTTCTGGGTAAAATGGTGGCTTCCTACGAAGCAATCCCATTCGGCAGATTCCACGCAAGAACTTTCCAGTGGGACCTGCTGGACAAATGGTCCGGGTCGCATCTTCAGATGCATCAGCGGATAACCCTGTCACCAAGGACAAGGGTGTCCCTCCTGTGGTGGTTGCAGAGTGCTCATCTTCTAGAGGGTGTTATGCACACCAGTGCCTGCAGGAAAGTACTAGTGTCAGAACTGTTATGCACTCCAGTGTCTGCAGGAATGTACTGGTGTTTGAACTGTTATGCAAAACAAATGGACTCACAGACAAACTGGGGAATATGACATAACGTACACAGAAGGTGATAGGGTAACAAAATACACACACAGTGAACAGAGAAGCCCAGAGGCTAAGGAACTGGGTATCTCCCTTGTATTAGAACTGCTCAGATGTAAAAAGCAAGATGTTGTGTTTTAATACGTAGAGAACCCGAAATGCTGTTGCTAAGGGCAACAGCAAAACCCTAAAGGGTTACCAACGGGTGTGGCAGTAAACTCCTTGGTCAGAGATGGAATGATAGACACAAGGAGAGCCTCCACAATCCTGATTCTCACTTGCAGTGCACAGGTTTAAGCTTACTGCCACTAAACTGACCCCTGACACCTAGCACAGTGAGACAGGATTAGACAGGCAAGTGTTAGAATACAGCCGCAAACTTGCTAAGTTCACAGAGTAATAACAGAACCCCAGCAAGCTAAACGACTGACTCCAGTCTTACTGCTAGGGCTGGATTGGCAGAGTGTAATACCAAATCCCCAGGCCTATTTGCAGTAAGCAACAAACAAATACAAAGCTACACAGTACTGGCTAACTTTCATGAACTGACTAACCAACAGAGATTCAGCAGCATCTGCTTACCCTGAAAAGAGGCCTTATAAAGCAGGTGCTGTCCACGCCCCACTCAGACCTCACAGACTGTGAGCACAAAAACCAGCACCGGATCCCCTGCCGTGCACAGAGCCTATAACCACTGCACAGCAAAAGACCCGAACCGGAGTATCAGCTGCGCTCAGGTTACTCCACTAGCACTTGTCTCCCGGTTGCCATGACGACGTGGCAGCACAGGGCAGGAGACCCTAACAGTACCCCCCCTCTGACGAGGGGTCAAAGAACCCCTACCACCGGGTTTATCGGGGAACTGCGAGAAGAAAGAGCGTATCAGTCTGGGGGCATGAAGATCACAACTGCGCACCCACGACCGCTCCTCCGGGCCATACCCCTTCCAGTGCACCAAAAATGACAGCCGACCCCGAACCACCTTGGAGTCAAGAATCCTTTCAACAACAAACTCCCTCTGGCCACGTATCAGAAGAGGGGAAGGTCTTCCACTGGTAGAAGGATTACTAATCGCCCGTTTTAAAAGGGAACAATGAAATGTTTTATTGATACCCAAAGAACGGGGCAGATCTAACTGAAATGCCACCGGATTGATAACCCTGGTGATCTTATAAGGGCCGATGAACCGGGGCCCTAACTTATGAGATGGCTGTCTCAACTTCAAATTCTTGGTAGACAACCAGACGAAGTCTCCTAATTTGAAGCTGCAGGGTCTTTTCCGCTTATCAAAAACCCTTTTGGTCACTAATGACACAGACACAAGGGCTTTCTTCACTTTCCGCCAAATACCCCTAAGGACCGAAACCACAGAGGAACCACCAGGCGTGGAGTCCAGGGGGTCAAAAGAATTGGCCTTAGGATGATGCCCATACACACAAAGGAAGGGAGAGATCCCTGTAGCAGAGTGAGCCGCGTTGTTATAGGCAAACTCCGCCATGGACAGATGAGCAACCCAGTCAGTCTGACACTTGGAGACATAACACCTGAGGAACTGCTCCAAGGACTGGTTCACCCTTTCAGTCTGCCCATTAGACTGCGGATGGTAGCCTGACGACAAGCTGACAGAAATCTGGAGATCGGAACAAAATGCCCTCCAGAATTTGGCCACAAACTGGGATCCGCGGTCAGAGACCACATCAAGTGGCAACCCGTGGAGACGCACAACATGCAGCATAAATAATTCAGACAGGCGTCTGGCTGATGGCAGCCCAACCAGTGGAACGAAGTGCGCCATCTTCGAAAACCTGTCAACGACAACCCAGATGGCTGTCATCCCCGAGGATTTGGGCAAGTCCACCACAAAATCCATTGAAATATGGGTCCATGGCTTAGATGGGATAGAGAGTGGATGTAATGGGCCAACAGGAACCCCTCTAGGAGTCTTATTTCGGGCACAGATGTCACATGCCCGAACCCACTGATCCACATCCTTAGCCACCGAGGGCCACCACACCGCCCTAGATAGCAACTCCCGAGTTCTGGCAATACCCGGGTGACCTGCCGACTTCTTGGCTTGGAATTCCAGGAACACTCGCTGTCTTAACCTAGGAGGCACAAACAAAAGACCTACCGGAAGGTCTGGAGGAGCCTGCTCCTGTGCTCTAAGGACTAATGATAAGAGGTCCTGGGTAATGCCCACTTTAATACATGATGGGGAAACAATGGGCAACGGCTCCTCGGTGGTCTCCTGGATTGGAGCAAAACTCCGCGAGAGCGCATCAGCCTTGATGTTTTTTGACCCAGGGCGATATGTTATCAAAAAATTAAAGCGAGCAAAAAACAAAGCCCATCGTGCCTGCCTGGCATTGAGACGCTTCGCTGACTCTAAATATGCCAGATTCTTATGGTCAGTGAGAATTGAGACCACAAACTTAGCCCCCTCAAGCCAGTGTCTCCACTCCTCGAGTGCATCCTTAATAGCCAACAATTCCCGGTTACCCACGTCATAATTCATCTCGGCAGGCGAAAATTTACGGGAAAAGTAAGCACAGGGATGAAGGCGATTATCAGACACTCCCATCTGAGAAAGCACTGCCCCAATACCCATCTCAGAGGCATCCACCTCCACCACAAAAGGACGCTCTGGATCTGGGTGTCGCAGCACCTTGGCCGAAACAAATGCCCTTTTGAGACGGGCAAAAGCCGCTTTAGCCTCACAAGACCAGTGAGCAACATCCGCCCCTTTCTTAGTGAGTGCCACCAAGGGCGCCACTATAGACGAAAATCCAGCGATAAATCGTCTATAAAAATTCGCAAAGCCCAGGAAACGCTGAAGCGCCTTCAAACTAGTGGGCTGCACCCAATCCAGGACTGCCTGTACCTTGGAACCCTCCATTTGGAAACCTTCTGGGGAGATAATATATCCTAGAAATGCGATTTGCTGAACTTCAAATTCGCACTTCTCCAGCTTCGCCCCAAGCCGGTGGTCTCTGAGTTTCTGGAGGACTAAGCGTACATGCTTCCGATGTTCCTCCAGGGAATGGGAGAAGATTAGGATGTCATCTAAGTATACAACTAAGAATCTATCCAAATATTCCCTGAGCACATCATTCATGAAATCCTGGAAGACTGCCGGGGCATTACAGAGCCCAAAAGGCATCACCAAATATTCATAATGCCCTGAGTGGGTATTAAAGGCAGTCTTCCATTCATCCCCCTCTCTTATTCGGATTAGATTGTACGCACCGCGTAGGTCAATCTTAGAAAAAATGGTGGCAGTACGAAGCTGGTCAAACAAGACCGAAATGAGAGGCAGTGGGTATGAGTTTTTAATCGTGATACGGTTCAATTCCCTGAAGTCGATGCAGGGTCGCAACGAACCGTCCTTTTTACCCACAAAGAAGAACCCCGACCCAACTGGAGACTGTGAAGGTCTGATAAATCCCTTAGCCAAGTTCTCCTGAATGTACTCTGCCATAGCCTGAGTCTCAGGACGTGACAGGGAGTACAACCTGCTCTTGGGAAGCTTAGCATTTGGCAACAAATCAATGGCACAGTCATAGGGGCGATGGGGAGGTAGTACCTCTGCAACTTTTTTGGAGAACACGTCCGCAAAATCTGCATAACACCCTGGCAATCCTGGCAAACTTAGCTGCGAGAGCCTGACTGGAAGGCTCAAGCAACTCCTGAAACAATCAGTACCCCAACTAAGAATCTCCCCAGAGACCCAGTCAAATTGAGGATTGTGGGCCCTTAACCAGGGTAACCCCAACACCAATGGGGCAAAAGTACAGACAGTCACATAAAAGGACAATTTTTCAGAGTGTGTGGCTCCAATAAACAAAGAAATCTGGCTAGTGCAAGAGGTAATTTTACCTTGGGATAATGGTTCCCCGTTTAACCCACAAATCTCAATTTCCGATGCCAAGGGTACTAAGGGAACAGAGTGTTTTAGGGCGAATTGGCGGTCCATAAAAACCCCGTCGGCCCCACTGTCCACAAAGGCCTCAGTCTTGACAGTTTGACCGAGGATCTTCAAGGTCACCGGAATGATAAAAGTCTTCTTGGGAAATTCTGACTTCTGGCCTGACAGGATATTTCCCATCACCCTCAGGCCCTGAAGTTTTCCGGCTTTTCTGGGCATGATACTACCACATGACCTTTATTCCCACAGTACAAACACAACCCCTGCTGTCTCCTCCGCGTCTTCTCACGCGAGGAGAGGCGGGTAGCCCCAATCTGCATAGGCTCCTCAGAAAATTCCTCAGAGTCTGAGGTTCCCTTGGGAAGGAAGGAAATCTCAGTCTCCCTTTCAAGCCTACGCTCTCTCAGCCGTCTATCCACCCGGATGGATAACTGCATGAGCTGATCCAAGCTATCAGGCAAGGGATATTGTACCAGTTGGTCCTTTATCTGGTTAGAAAGACCTCTTCGGTACTGGTGTCTCAGGGCTGGGTCATTCCACTGGGTATCATGGGCCAACCTCCGAAACTCCGTACAGTAAACCTCAACTGGCCTTCGCCCTTGCTTAAGGATCGAAATCTGAGCCTCAGCTGAGGCCGTCTTGTCAGGGTCATCATACAACATGCCCAGTGCCGTAAAAAAAGCATCAACACTTTTAAGCGACGGACAGTCAGGCTGCAACCCATATGCCCAGACCTGTGGGTCTCCTTGTAGCAAGGAAATCACTATGCCCACCCGCTGAATCTCCGACCCAGAAGACTGAGGCATAAGCCGGAAGTATAGCTTGCAGCTCTCCTTGAAACAAAAGAACTGCGAGCGATCTCCAGAAAAACGATCCGGGAGATTTACTTTCGGCTCCTTAACCCCTGCAGGTGCTGCTGCTGCGGGAGCTCCGCCAGCAGCCTGGGAGGTGTGCATTTTAATGGACAAATCATTAAATTGCCGAGTCAGGACCTGCACCTGATCGACCACCTGTTGCAACGTATTTTGAGGGGTATGCTCCATATTCCCACAAAATTTCAACAGGAGTATTAGGCTGCTGAATATGTTATGCACACCAGTGCCTGCAGGAAAGTACTAGTGTCAGAACTGTTATGCACTCCAGTGTCTGCAGGAATGTACTGGTGTTTGAACTGTTATGCAAAACAAATGGACTCACAGACAAACTGGGGAATATGACATAACGTACACAGAAGGTGATAGGGTAACAAAATACACACACAGTGAACAGAGAAGCCCAGAGGCTAAGGAACTGGGTATCTCCCTTGTATTAGAACTGCTCAGATGTAAAAAGCAAGATGTTGTGTTTTAATACGTAGAGAACCCGAAATGCTGTTGCTAAGGGCAACAGCAAAACCCTAAAGGGTTACCAACGGGTGTGGCAGTAAACTCCTTGGTCAGAGATGGAATGATAGACACAAGGAGAGCCTCCACAATCCTGATTCTCACTTGCAGTGCACAGGTTTAAGCTTACTGCCACTAAACTGACCCCTGACACCTAGCACAGTGAGATAGGATTAGACAGGCAAGTGTTAGAATACAGCCGCAAACTTGCTAAGTTCACAGAGTAATAACAGAACCCCAGCAAGCTAAACGACTGACTCCAGTCTTACTGCTAGGGCTGGATTGGCAGAGTGTAATACCAAATCCCCAGGCCTATTTGCAGTAAGCAACAAACAAATACAAAGCTACACAGTACTGGCTAACTTTCATGAACTGACTAACCAACAGAGATTCAGCAGCATCTGCTTACCCTGAAAAGAGGCCTTATAAAGCAGGTGCTGTCCACGCCCCACTCAGACCTCACAGACTGTGAGCACAAAAACCAGCACCGGATCCCCTGCCGTGCACAGAGCCTATAACCACTGCACAGCAAAAGACCCGAACCGGAGTATCAGCTGCGCTCAGGTTACTCCACTAGCACTTGTCTCCCGGTTGCCATGACGACGTGGCAGCACAGGGCAGGAGACCCTAACAGAGGGCCGCAGATTCGGCATTCAGGACTAGGTCCTGGTGACCACGGATGCCAGCCTGCGAGGCTGGGGAGCAGTCACACAGGGAAGGAATATCCAGGGCTTATGGTCAAGCCTGGAGACATCACTTCACATAAATATCCTGAAGCTAAGGGCCATTTACAATGCTCTAAGCTTAGCAAGACCTCTGCTTCAAGGTCAGCCGGTGTTGATCCAGTCGGACAACATCACGGCAGTCACCCACGTAAACAGACAGGGTGGCACAAGAAGCAGGAGGGCAATGGCAGAAGCTGCAAGGATTCTTCGCTGGGCGGAAAATCATGTGATAGCACTGTCAGCAGTATTCATTCCGGGAGTGGACAACTGGGAAGCAGACTTCCTCAGCACGACCTCCACCCGGGAGAGTGGGGACTTCACCCAGAAGTCTTCCACATGATTATAAACCGTTGGGAAAAACTCGACAGGTATTGCGCCAGGTCAAGGGACCCTCAGGCAATAGCTGTAGACGCTCTGGTAACACCCTGGGTGTACCAGTCAGTGTATGTGTTCCCTCCTCTGCCTCTCATACCCAAGGTACTGAGATTGATAAGATGGAGAGGAGTAAGCACTATATTCGTGGCTCCGGATTGGCCAAGAAGGACTTGGTAACCGGAACTTCAGGAGATGCTCACGGAGGATCCGTGGCCTCTACCTCTAAGAAGGGACCTGCTCCAACAAGGACCCTGTCTGTTCCAAGACTTACCGCGGCTGCGTTTGACGGCATGGCGGTTGAACGCCGGATCCTGAAGGAAAAAAGGCATTCCGGATGAAGTCATCCCTATCCTGATCAAAGCCAGGAAGGATGTAACCGCAAAACATTATCACCGCATTTGGCGAAAATATGTTGCGTGGCCAGTAAGGCCCGACGGAGGAAATTCAACTGGGTCGATTCCTACATTTCCTGCAAACAGGAGTGTCTATGGGCCTGAAATTGGGGTCCATTAAGGTTCAAATTTCGGCCCTGTCAATTTTCTTCCAAAAAGAACTAGCTTCAGTCCCTGAAGTTCAGACGTTTGTAAAAGGGGTACTGCATATACAGCCTCCTTTTGTGCCTCCAGTGGCACTTTGGGATCTCAATGTAGTTTTTTAAGTTCCAAAAGTCACATTGGTTTGAACCACTTAAATCTGTGGAGTTAAAATATCTCACATGGAAAGTGGTCATGCTGTTGGCCCTGGCCTGGGCCAGGCGCGTGTCAGAATTGGCGGCTTTATCCTGTAAAAGCCCTTATCTGATTTTCCATTCGGACAGGCCGGAATTGAGGACTCGTCTTCAGTTTCTCCCTAAGGTGGTTTCAGCGTTTCACCTGAACCAACCTATTGTGGTGCCTGCGGCTACTAGGGACTTGGAGGACTCCAAGTTGCTAGACGTTGTCAGGGCCCTGAAAATATATGTTTCCAGGACGGCTGGAGTCAGAAAATCTGACTCGCTGTTTATCCTGTATGCACCCAACAAGCTGGGTGCTCCTGCTTCTAAGCAGACTATTGCTCGTTGGATTTGTAGTACAATTCAGCTTGCACATTCTGTGGCAGGCCTGCCACAGCCAAAAATCTGTAAATGCCCACTCCACAAGGAAGGTGGGCTCATCTTGGGCGGCTGCCCGAGGGGTCTCGGCTTTACAACTTTGCCGAGCAGCTACTTGGTCAGGAGCAAATACGTTTGTAAAATTCTACAAAATTGATACCCTGGCTGAGGAGGACCTGGAGTTCTCTCAATTGGTGCTGCAGAGTCATCCGCACTCTCCCGCCCGTTTGGGAGCTTTGGTATAATCCCCATGGTCCTTACGGAGTCCCCAGCATCCACTTAGGACGTTAGAGAAAATAAGAATTTACTTACCGATAATTCTATTTCTCGTAGTCCGAAGTGGATGCTGGGCGCCCATCCCAAGTGCGGATTGTCTGCAATACTGGTACATAGTTATTGTTACCAAAAAATCGGGTTATTGCTGTAGTGAGCCATCTTTTCTAGAGGCTCCTCTGTTATCATGCTGTTAACTGGGTTCAGATCACAAGTTGTACGGTGTGATTGGTGTGGCTGGTATGAGTCTTACCCGGGATTCAAAATCCTTCCTTATTGTGTACGCTCGTCCGGGCACAGTATCCTAACTGAGGCTTGGAGGAGGGTCATAGGGGGAGGAGCCAGTGCACACCAGATAGTCCTAAAGCTTTCTTTAGATGTGCCCAGTCTCCTGTGGAGCCGCTATCCCCCATGGTCCTTACGGAGTCCCCAGCATCCACTACGGACTACGAGAAGTAGAATTATCAGTAAGTAAATTCTTATTTTCTCAAATACTCTCTGAATTAGTGGCATTGGAGAAAAGACATATAATAACGTGAATTTCTACTGGATAGAAAGAGCATTTATTCTTTCTGACTTCGGGCACTATACCAACTTGTTCCCTAATGAGCCTGACTTGCTACTGTATTGTCCATTTGGAGTGTCAGTGACCCTTCAACAAAATGGAAAGTCTTTAACACCTACAAAGCTTATCTCATTTCTGTAACCCGCAATGACCAATGACTGCATAACTGGTTCGTCAGCCTTTTGCATTGGCATTTGATATTAAAATTCACTGCCCTGTAATATCAGCTTGCACTCTTTCCTTTACAATGGTAAATATTTCTTTAAAATTATTGCCACAAATGAGGTTCTATTTATTCTAAAAGAAACAAAGCTTTCCCCAGAAGATATTTATAGCCTCCTCTGCACTTGTCTTTTCTTCACCAGAATAAGCCCTGAAATATTCTTCTCCTAGACTAGACCGGTGAGCTAAAACGTCTTGCCCGCACAGATGATTGCGGGACAGTCGCCCCTTCTGATTGATTGATTTAATTGTACTTATCTTTTCCAGCTTGCTGATATCCCTTTTGCTCTAAGAAAGAAAATTGTGGTCCTCTGGTATCATACTCATACATTTTCACTCAAAGATATCTCTTGTATAAAGCAATGTAACACAGGTTAGCTCAGTCAATATCTAATTTTTATTAAAAAAATTGGGGGGGGCAGAGGGGACTGCGGCTGTCTCTAATTTGTCAACCCCCAAAACTCAAGGTTTTCAGTGCTTGATCCTCCAATAGCTAACACAGTGGTTCCCTAACTCGGTGTTCAAGGTACCCTAACAGTCCAGGTTTTAAGGATATCCATGGCTGAGCACAGATGGATAAATCAACTTGACTGAGGTACTAATAGTCACCTGTGCCCAAGCATGGTTATCCTTAAACCTGGACTGTTAGGGTGCCTTGAGGCAGAGTTTGGGTACCTCTGCACTATCATCATCTTGAGGTATTGTACAGGCTATATTGTATTTTTGTTCAGAGAAGGCTCTTTGGATCTCTCCATTAACTCACACATACACAATGGGAAAGCTGGGTCAGAAATTAGCTTTAATGTGATCGCTTACACTATCACTTTACTATAGGAGCCATTGTCCCAACAACAATATATTTGATACATTACCCCAAAAATGAATTTCTTATTTGTGCAATATGTGGTGATAAGGAATATTCATTTTCAAGGATGACACAGGAGTTTTAGTAAATAGGCATCTTGGTCTGAAAATTGCCTTTGTCTTCTAAATGATCCTTTCCTGAATATATAAAACACATTTTCCACTGGTCAATCTTGCGATCACTTGTAATATCTTGCAGAATGGTAAAGAACCATCATATTGTGTGACACACAGGTGCTGCTTGGAGCAATGTACTGACTATGGCCCTCATTCTGAGTTGTTCGCTCGCTAGCTGCTTTTAGCAGCAGTGCAAACGCTAAGACGCTGCCCTCTGGGAGTGTATCTTAGCTTAGCAGAAGTGCGAACGAAAGGTTAGCAGAATAGTGCTGAAATTTTTTCACGCAGTTTCTGAGTAGCTGCAGACCTACTCCTACCTTGCGATCACTTCAGTCTGTTTAGTTCCTGCTTTGACGTCACAAACACGCCCTGCGTTCGGCCCGCCGCTCCCCCGTTTCCCCAGGCACGCCTGCGTTTTTACCTGACACGCCTGCATTTTTTTAGCACACTCCCGGAAAACGGCCAGTTACCTCCCAGAAACACCCACTTCCTGTCAATCATTCAACTATCAACAGTGCGACTGAAAAGCGTCGCTATACCTTTTGTGAAATTGCATAGTTTTTTGTGAAAGTACGTCGCGCGTGCGCACTGCGCAGAAGTGCAGATTTTTAGCCTGAACGCTGCACTGCGAACAACGGCAGCTAGCGATCAACTCGGAATGACCCCCTATGGCTGTAGACAGAGCTTTCTTTTGGCTGTATCTGAAAGAAGCATAATTCATAATGGAATTTTGACAAGTTTCACTGCAAAAGCTGATAAGATAACTGATGTCTATTTCATTTACTTAGAACTATAATATTTTTTTCTTTTACTCCTGTGTTTATCACCTCCTAGACATTTACTTGTCCATACTTTTAAGTTCTTCACCACATAAATTACGGCCATTGCTGGATGACAAGTACTGTAGCTCAGATATTGAATATTATTCCATTTGATCATTTTTAATTCTTCTGCTTACGTGTCTGAAGCAACATATTGTATGATCGCTGCATTAACTACAGGAACATTTATGTTATGTGTCATTTGGAAACACTTTTTCCCAGATAACTTTTCTCCAACTTCTTCTATTCACCCAGAAACCTTTCTAGAAATGAAAAACGAAACTTCTTAAGATTGGGACAAGTCCATAATATCTAGTACACCTATATTCTTATCGAGAAGTAGTTTGTCAGTGTACATGCTGTCGATAGTCGGGTTATGGTCATTAGGTCGACACAATTTAGGTCGACACTCATTAGGTCGGCCACTGAAGGTCGACAATGCCATTAGGTCGACATGGTCGTTAGATCGACATGTACTAGGTTGACAGGTCAACATGAGTTTTTCTAATTTTTTTCTCATTCTTTTGAATTTTTCATACTTAATGATCCACGTGGACTACGATTGGAACGGTAACCTTGCCCGAAGCATGGAGAGCGAAGCGAGCCATGCGACGGGACATGATGCACTAATTTGGGTTCCCCGTCACTTTACGGAGAAAACGACACAAAAACAGTTAAAAACCTCATGTCAACCTTTTCACCTGTCGACCTAGTACATGTCGACCTAATACCCATGTCGCCCTAATGCATGTTGACCTAATGAGTGTCAACCTACGTTGGGGCAACCCAACGACCCATATCCCGATAGTCAGTTTGACGACAGGGTCATTAACAACACTGTTGTAAGATGTTTTATGAACGTGTTTCAAGTTATCACGCCGACACCATTACAGTGCTAAATGACGTCTCAACAATAATAGCATTGTTCTGTTGATGTCACACTGTCGATATATTGACTGTGAACAGCATGCACATTGACAAAACATAGGTATTGCCCCCCCATTCCCCCCATATCTGGGGGAGACCTCTGTGTCCCTGCTGTATGCACCTTATCACCCCTGCTGTTCAATGTATCCATTAAAGATTATTCTGAATTTTGGGGGGGAAACAGAGATGGATGCATCTGCTTTGCAGCAGTCATGTCCATCTGGTCTACGCACGCGCACCGGCCGCAGTGCGCGTGTGCGACCCTTCTCCTTGTGGGTTCATGTACGATAAATACAATTTATCCATCATGTTTTTTCAACATACGGGCACATGCACACACCTGAACACAGACACACACACCATATTTGTCCATGCTCTTGGAATTTAGGAGAAAGTCTCCCGGCTCCAAGATGAGTGTGGAAACCTCCCACATGGTGCCATTTCTCAGATGTAGTGGACAAGGCAAGATTTGCTGGTGTTTTTTCTAGCATTTAAATCTCCCTTTAAATCTCAATTTCTACAGTCTCCCAAACC
This sequence comes from Pseudophryne corroboree, assembly GCF_028390025.1. Classification (NCBI taxonomy): domain Eukaryota; kingdom Metazoa; phylum Chordata; class Amphibia; order Anura; family Myobatrachidae; genus Pseudophryne; species Pseudophryne corroboree. The sequence goes on along the minus strand of NC_086448.1, from coordinate 652,277,963 downwards.
TGCTGCCTTGGCATCTCACTTATCTCTGCTTTATTGGTTATATCGAATCTCTCTCCCTGTCTTCCAGCATTCATCTTAGAAATGTTGTTAGCTTTTTTCTTACCCATGGTGCTAACAAATTTCTTATCCACGTTCTTATTACATCACGTGACTACTGCAACCTCTTGCCATCTGGCATTCCCCTTGCCCGTCTATCTCTGCTGCAGACCACAGCAAGACCAGGTTTCCTCTCTCCACTCTACATCTCCTACACCACTTTATAATCCCTACATTGGCTGCACCCTAACCTATAAATCTCTCAGCAACACTGCCTCTCTAGTCTCATTAATTTCCATCTCAGCCTGTTAGATCTACCTCTGACCTTAACCTAGCCATTGTCTTTGGTATCCACTTTTCACACCCATTTTCACTGCCACCACCTCTGATAAGACTATTCCACAGCCTTCAGATCTTTGTACATATGTGTCCTCATACATCTAACCTCAATACGGCATGCAGCATGAGATGCCTGGTGTGGTTGAGCCTCCAGGTTCCTGTAACTCTGCTAGCTGGTGTATTTTTGCTGAGAATATGTCTTATATGATAAGTACAGATGTGTCCAATTACATCTTTGCTCTGTGCGCTACAAGTCACTTTACACAATGCATGAATGCCGTGTGACTCAATAGCGCAGATCATATTTTTTGTATTTTTTAACGCGAAAATGTGTTTTAGATGCAAAATAATGTAATAGGATGCACGAGCAGCTTCTGTTGATTAAAATGATATGCAGCATGCCTATATTGTGTGTGACTGCAACTGTATTTGCATACAAAATGCTATGCTACAGTATTTTCCTGGCATATCTGATGCAGAATAAGTATCCCCGGTATGTATAAAAGAGGGATCACAGCAGGTATCGCCAATACAAGTCAATGATGACAATAGTAAAACTATTATCTATACATATTAGTGTCACTCCTTGTTGAATTGACAATTTTGACATTTGGCAGCTCCTGATATGTTGTTTGGAATAAATGATACCTTATGAATTTGCCTTTAATAAAGTCCAAAGTAAGCAGAGGATTGAGAGATGTAAACATATATTTTGATCATAGAAAGCTGCTGACTGTTTGCTTGTTACACATCTAACCATGTATAATCCACAATATGACAAAAGTAAGGTTTTCCTCGAGCGTAAACACACATAACATAGAGGCCACACAGAAAGCACTTGTCAGACATCATTTTCCAGTGGCATTTCTTGTCAATTTTGACATATTACATTGACATACGGATGGTGCTTCAGGCGGGTTCACTACGGTACGCCGGCGGTCGGGCTCCCGGCGACCAGCATACCGGCGCCGGGAGCCCGACCGCCGGCTTACCGACAGTGTGGCGAGCGCAAATGAGCCCCTTGCGGGCTCGCTGCACTCACCACGCTACGGGCACGGAGGCGCGCTACGCGCGCAACGCTATTTTATTCTCCCTCCAGGGGGGCGCCGGTATACTGTGCGCCGGGATCCCGTCAGTCGGCATACTGAAGACCACCCCTTCAGGCTATTCTGTTAGACATCATGTGCATTTACATATTTACTGTAGCTTGTCCCATTGAAATTAATGCACATAAGTCCATGTTAAAGCACTGGCAATATATTGTTCACTCATCTGTTAATTGTGTCAGACACACCTTATTTTAAAACTTGGGCACATTACTAATATATATATATATATATATATATATATATACACACACACACACACACACCTACATACATACATACATACATACATACATACATACATACATACATATACATTCCAGAATCACAAAGTATACCCGCAGCACTCAGAGTCTTAATAATATATTTTATTTCTCTATGTTTCAGAAGACATGGCCCCATTCGTCAGGAGCTACTGTAGCATACAATACACAAACACAGTTTAAAAACCTTCACACACAGGTAGCACACCTGACATGAGTGGCTGATTAGGCATTCTAGAACAGATACAAAAGACAGTAGCTGCAAGAGCTCAAACAAGTAACAGTAAGTATGACATGGTACATACAAACTACACACTGATAAACCACATAATAAAAGCTATAAAATTGCCTCTTGAAAACATAACTCTGTATGTTGGTACATGTATTGATGTGTTTGTTGAACTGCTAAAATTGATCCTCACTTGGAACCATTTTTATTTCTACAAACAATTCTTTTTGCAACTAGCAGGCTGTGCCATGGGGGCCACTGTAGCACTATCTTGCGCTATTGCTTTTATGCACAATGGGGGTAATTCTGAGTTGATCGCAGCAGCAAGTTTGTTAGCAATTGGGCAAAACCATGTGCACTGCAGGGGAGGCAGATATAACATGTGCAGAAAGAGTTAGATTTGGGTGGGTTATTTCGTTTCTGTGCAGGGTAAATACTGGCTGCTTTATTTTTACACTGCAATTTAGATTTCAGTTTGAACACACCACACCCAAATCTAACTCTCTCTGCACGTTATATCTGCTCCCCCTGCAGTGCACATGGGCCCTCATTCCGAGTTGTTCGCTTGTTGCCGATTTTCTCTATATTGCAATTAGTCGCTTACTGCGCATGCGCAATGTTTGAGCGCATGCGCTTAGTTATTTTACTTAAAAGTTAGGTATTTTACTCACGGCTTTACGAGGATTTTTCTTCGTTCTGGTGATCGGAGTGTGATTGACAGGAAGTGGGTGTTTCTGGGCGGAAACTGGCCGTTCTATGGGTGTGTGTGAAAAAACGCTGCCGTTTCTGGGAAAAACGCGGGAGTGGCTGGAGAAACGGGGGAGTGTCTGGGCGAACACTGGGTGCGTTTGTGACGTCAAACCAGGAACGAAACTGACTGAACTGATCGCAGTGGCAGAGTAAGTGTCGAGCTACTCAGAAACTGCTAAGAAATTTCTATTCGCAATTTTGCGAATCTTTCGTTCGCAATTCTGCTATGCTAAGATACACTCCCAGAGGGCAGCGGCTTAGCGTGTGCAATGCTGCTAAAAGCAGCTAGCGAGCGAACAACTCGGAATGAGGGCCATGGTTTTGCCCAACTGCTAACAAATTTGCTGCTGCGATCAACTCAGAATTAGGCCCAATGTTTCAAAAGAGCTGTTTATTTTCTGATCCCAACATGGTCCAGCATGTCTTCTTCTGTAGAAGATACATAGATGATTTATTTTATTTATCAGCTTGACTGGTTGGGAAAAGCTGTTTATAGATTTGTTGGCTCATCATAATGCCACAGATTGTTCTACTAAATTAACATTTAATGTACATCCTTCTACAGTAAACATTTTTGGACGTACTGTATGTATTACTCTTAATGATGGTAAACTTGAAACCTCTTTATTTATTAAATCTACAGACAGGAATGCCATGCTTAGATATAATAGTCATCATCCTACTCCCACAAAAAGAAGTTTGCCATACTCTCAATTTATCGGAATATTCCGCATCTGTAGTTCTATGGGTGACATTTTACAAAAGCTTGATGTCACGTTTAATAATAAATGAAAGGGTGTTTTTTTCCTGTTCCTGCCTGATTTATTCTGGGTGTGTGCAATTACCTGGGCTAAGTATAGGGTTGTCTGTTTGCAACCAGAGTAAACCTAGTTAAAAGGAATGTTTTTCTTTTCTGGTTGCTGTTTTGGTTGTGCTTCCGACAGGTAATACACGACAGCCACTGCCAGCTAAGATTGAGAGTTTCAGAGACCAGCTTTTTGGTGTGTGTTAACTCCTTCAGTGGGGAGTTTTCAATTTAAAAACACACCTGGGGGGGTTTAAATTGGCATGGGAGTAGTGGGGAAGTTATAAGGGGGGGGGGGGGGGAGTGATGGGGCAGGACGAGGTTGTCACCTGGCAATTGCCAGCAGACATCACCCGCAGGGAACGCCAGCACCAGCCTTGCAGTGCCGGGAATCAGCATAAGCCATGATGATACAGCTAAGCTCACTCCCCCGGCCAATAGGAGTCCTGGGGGCGGGCTTAACTCCATAATGGAGTATGCTGATTTCCAGTCGCCGTGCACGCTGCACTGATGTCACCAGGAAATCAGCAGGTAGTATGCACGGAAATCTTCCGGGGTTGCCGGTGCTGGCTACCCCTGAAGATTTCCGGGCATACCACCCAAGGAGTTAAGCGAGGCCAAATTTTGCTAACCTATAGCCTCAGATAGCAATATGGAGGAAATCCTCCACGACTAACTCCAGGCCCTAACTAACACCTGTATCCTTCGATAGCCTCATGCAGAATGAACACGGAACAGCCTGTGTTTCTCCTATTTAAAACTCAGGCTGCATTCCTCCTTCAGCCCCCCTATTTTAAGATTCGTTTTAACTCCTCCAAGCAGGGTAGGTATTGAGTGTCTGCTCATACTGGGCTTCCCAGCCACTCTATCAGGGGCGAATGGCCTTATCTTCCAATAGCCTTTGAAGCTGTGGCCATGGTTCTTGTGTAAACAAACGGCCAGTTCTGAGAGACACAGGCCAGGAAGGGCTTAACACCTTTCTGGCCATAGCTTTGGTTCTTCTCATCTTTTATGGCTTACCTTTACAGCTGTAGTGTGAGGCCTTTGTGGATCCCAGGAAGGCCAGTCACACATTGCTGGCCAAAGCATCTCTGGTTCCCTGAATCAAAGGGTATCTGACACCTCTATACAGTAAACAGCTCTATACAAGCAGATCAATTAAGTCTCTACAATTTACAGCACCTTGCTAACGTATTCACGCTCCCTTGGCTTTTTACCTATTTTGATACAGTACAACCTGTAATTTATTTTTATTTTTTTTAATCTGAATTTTATGTGATGGATCTGCACAAAATAGTCTAAGTTGGTGAAGTGAAATGAGAAAATGTTTATATAAAAAATTATTTTTATAAATAAAAAGCTGAAAATTGGCATGTGCATATGTATTCACCCCCTTTGCTATGAAGCCCCTCAAAAGTTTTGGTGCAACCAATTACCTTCAGAAGTCACATAATTAGTGAAATGAAGTCCACCTGTGTGCAATCTGAGTGTCACATGATCTGTCAGTATAAACACACTTTTTCTGAAAGGCCACAGAGGCTGCAATACCACTAAGCAAGAGACATCACACCATGAAGACCAAGGAGCTCTCCAAACAAGTCAAGGACAAAGTTGTTGAGAATGAGAAGTACAAGACAGGGTTGGGTTATAAAAAAAATATCCAAATCTTTGATGATCCTCGGAGCACCATCAAATCCATCATCTTCAAATGGAAAGAACATGGTACCACAACAAACCTGCCAAGAGAGGGCCGGCCACCAAAACTCACAGACCAGGCAAGGAGGGCATTAATCAGAGAGGCAGCACAGAGACCAAAGGTAACCCTGAAGGAGCTGCAGAGTTCCACAGGAGAGACTGGTGTATCTGCGCATGTGAGCACAATAAGCCATACACTCCATAGAGCTGGGCTTTATGAAAGAGTGGCCAGAAAAAAGCCATTACTTAGTGTTAAAAATAAGAAGGCACATTTTGAGTTTTCCAAAAGGCATGTGGGCAACTCCCCAAATGTATGGAGGAAGGTGCTCTGGTCAGATGAGACTAAAACTGAACTTTTTGGCCACCAAGGAAAATGCTATGTCTGGCGCAAACCAAAAACATCCCATCACCCCAGGAACACCATCCCCACAGTGAAACATGGTGGTGTCAGCATCATGCTGTGGGGATGTTTTTCAGCAGCAGGGACTGGGAAACTTTTTCGAGTCGAGGGAAAGATGGATGGTGCTAAATACAGGGATATTCTCGAGCAAAACCTGTTTCAGTCTGCCTGGGATTTGAGACTGGGACAGAGGTTCACCTTCCAGCAGGACAATGACTCGAAGCATACTGCTAAAGCAACACTCAAGTGGTTTAAGGGGAAACATTGAACTGTGTTGGAATGACCTTGTCAAAGCCCAGTTCTCAATCCAATTGAGAATCTGTGGTCAGACTTGAAGATTGCTGTTCACAAGAGGAAACCATCCAACAAGAAGGAGCTGGAGCAGTTTTGCCTAGAGGAATGGGCAAAAATCCCAGTGGCAAGATGTGGCAAGCTCATAGAGACTTATCCAAAGCGACTTGCAGCTGTAATTACCGCAAAAGGTGTCTCTACAAAGTAATGACTTCAGGGGGGTGAATAGTTATGCACGCTGAAGTTTTCCGTTATTTTGTCCTATTTGTTGTTTGCTTCACAATAAACAAAAAAAAATACATCTTCAAATTTGTAGCCATGTTCTGTGCATGAAATGATGCAAACCTTCAAACACTCCATTTTAATTCCAGGTTGTGAGGCAATAAAACATGAAAAATGCAAAGGGGGGTGAATACTTTAGCAAGGCACTGTAGCATGCAAAGACATTTGACTGGTATTATACAATGGTACATTGAAATTTGTATTATTCTGATTAATGAATCAATCATGCCCATTTCAATATAACCCAGATGCATTGGTACCACATCCATTGATACACCACTCAGATATCCTGATATCACACTACTTATTAACAGGGCTATTCCTACTTGAAATAGCCTGGATCATGACATGGGGGGTGATGGATTCAGGCAGTGAAGTCATCTTGTCCAGTACTATAGTTCTGGAAGACCTGACGGTCACCTTAATTCGGGAAATTAGGTGCTTTTCTGGGTATCCACCCAAGATGCTGAATTGTGTGCACATGTGTAAGGCCTTTATGAGGTAATCTAGGCCAGTATGTTGTTAAGTACGGCAGTTAGGTAGATGGCAAAGGGAGATGGTTTGTCACATCAACTGGTTCAAACCGTGGGCGGGGGTCAAACCCCACCACAACAGACCACAGTGGGAGGAAAATTCGGTTGCCAAAGTTAACAAAGCTAAGTGAGGGGGAGTTGGGAAAAGGGAAATCTTTTCCAGAAAAAAGGTCCGCTCTGCCAAGTATGGCAATGTGAAGGATAAGGGAATGTGGCAAAGCGGGTTCTTTGCCACATTGTGATGCACAGAACAGGTATCACTCCATGAGACAAGGGACAAACAGGCTTAAGAGTTCTGCTCCTCACTACAAAAAATTAAATCATACACATGCATTATAGGGGGTGTCCGATTGCTGTGTGAAGGTATAAAGGTTTGTGGGAACCAGTGGGTGGGACCTCCGATGCGGATGAGCAGTCGGATGACAGAGAGGGCTGCTGTGTGTTAACTAGTGTTTAGGGAAACCATGTTTGGGAAAACAAATGCGATGTGTTAACAGTTAAAAAGAATACAGGAGCGGCCTGATAAAGCATCCAGAGCAGAGTGAAGAGTCGTTGTTTGTAAAGCAAACCTTTACAAAGTGGTGTTACAAAGGGGTCAAAGTTTTTTACAAGATATTTATGTACTATGGCCCTCATTCCGAGTTGTTCGCACTCTAGCCGCTTTTCGCAGCAGTGCACACGCTAAGCCGCCACCCTCTGGGAGTGTATCTTAGCTTAGCAGAATTGCGAACGAAGTATTCACAATATAGCGAAAAGATTTTTCTTTGCAGTTTCTGAGTAGCTCGAGACTTACTCTTCCAGTGCGATCAGTTCAGTGCTTGTCGTTCCTGGTTTGACGTCACAAACACACCCAGCGTTCGGCCAGCCACTCCCCCGTTTCTCCAGCCACTCCCGCGTTTTTCTCAGAAACGGCAGCGTTTTTTCACACACTCCCATAAAACGTCCAGTTTCCGCCCAGAAACACCCACTTCCTGTCAATCACACTACGATCACCAGAACGAAGAAAAAAACCTCGTAATGCCGTGAGTAAAATACCAAACTTCTTAGCAAATTTACTTGGCGCAGCCGCAGTGCGAACATTGCGCATGCGCAGTTAGCGGAAAATCGCACCGATGCGAAGGAAAATAACGAGCGAACAACTCGGAATGAGGGCCTATGTTACTACACAGTTTATGAAATGTAATATTACGAGTCCCTGGATATGTTCATTTCAGATTATTTTGGATTATTCAAGTGCATAAAATACACAGTGAGTTAATAAATATTACACACACACACACACACACACACACACACACACACACACACACACACACACACACAAAAACTAGTTTATTTTTATACCTTGTCCTTATATTACAGGAATGCCATTTTACATGAAATGTTCCTTTGAAATCCTTAGTATTCTGTTATAATATACTGTAATGTTACATCATCCGCTATGTAGTTGCAGACAATGAATCTGTCATGTTAATACATCTGGGCTTATGCCAGTTGCAAAAATGATCACAGTTACTTAATTGCAAAGAAAGATTTATATTATTCACATCATGATTTGTACAAGTTTATAATCATAAAAATAAACTGTTAACTTTTCAGACAGATAATATAAAAGTAATGACTGTGAACTGTCCTATGTTCAGCGCTATGCAAAAAGGAAATATTGGATTTGCTAATCACAAAATATTCTCTAAATTAAATTATAGATTGTAAAGTCATAAATGCAGGGCCTTCCCTCCTTTGTCTTCTCTACATTATTACTCTGCTCATTGTAATGATGTATCTATGTGAATGTATAAACTGTCTGCACTTATGTATCCTGTTGTCAGTTTTACCGTATTCCCTTGTACCAGAGAAGGATTAATACTCAACACTACATGGGGCCCTGCAAAAAAAACACATCTTCTAGATAAACTGGAAATGAAGGCAAAACTTAAAAATCTCTCTCTCTATATTTTTATATAAGTGGTTATGGACTCAACCAGCTGCCGCCGCACATACTAATTAGGTCATCGCACAAACTAATTTTATAATAAATGTGTATATACACCTATATGAAGCAAAATATGCTTTATTCAAGCAATGAGACATTTAAAAAAAATACTTTTAATGTAATTAGAATAGGTATTGTGGCGATACAAGTAATACTGCGGAAGCCTTCGCTAGCAGAAAAAGTAAATGAAAGATTGTGTGTACCTGCCATCCTCAGACTTCTGATTGCCGGACTGTAGGACTCCATTGCCTCCAGCAGGAGAAGCGGAGGGAGGATGGTGAGGGATGAATAGGACAGAAGTCCTGAAGCTAGAGATGATGGAGAGGATTTCACAGCAGCTCCAGCTCTGCCCATACCAACCCCACTGGAGTCACCAATGTCAGTGTCAGTCTGCTTTAGCAGGTGATCCCCCATCCCTGCACCCACCTACCGGGCAGCCATCAGTGGTGAGAGCCCACCGGCCTTACCGCATTTGTTTATAATCTGACCCTGTCTTGTACAGCACCATGGCACTTTTATGGCAACTTCTAAATAAAAGATAATAAAAATAATGATATTAATAATAAAAAGGTGCACCTGAAAATTAGGTCAGGATCGGATTCAATCAGCTTCGAATGCTTACCGCACGATAAAAAGAGTTGTAGCCTTTAACTTTATGAGCAGAGCAGTTACACAATACACAATGTGTTTCTTGCACAATATATCTGCGGCTAACAGGTTATCCCATAGGATCTGGGACAAGCACTATTAGCATGTTTGCAGCACCTGCAATAAAGGCATTTACTTTGGATTTCTGTTCCAGTCTTCCTCATGAAACAGAAATCAGTGCAGCCCACAGGATACTGCATGCTACAATTGAATAGCCCCAGCCACACTGCATGCTACAATTGAATAGCCCCAGCCACTGCATTGGCTAATTGAATGCAGCCCTAAAACTGTCCTCATTTGTTCTCTGCTATAATGCCTTAGGCATCATTTAAGATAGTTGTTACTAGGCACTATGCTGTGGGCAATATATCCAGCCACACTTATTTCTTGTAAAGCATACAAAGCAATTAAAAGCCTGTCAATGCCAGACCTGTAGTCTGATATCACTTAACGATTCTTCGAAGTACAGTGAGAATGCTTCTGCTAGTATACGACAAGCTCACAATCTCACACCTTATGATTTAATGCAAATATGTTCAAAATGAGTATAACAGAAACTGTACATCTATAGATACACCTATGTATGTGTTTTATATATCAGAACATAATTAACAGTCATCTAGTGCTTAGTTACCTTTTACTGGGAGACCAAGGTAGAAAGCATTGCAGTAGTCTAGATGTGATGATAAAAATGTACATATGACTTTAGGTCGATCTTCTTGTTGGCAGAGTGTTTTGGAAATGCCTGGTGCAGAGACGTCAGTCCACACACTTGATGACTTAAACAGTAATGCAGGTTTATTCAGTGAACACAGGTTACTCAGATGTAATACTGATACAGGCAATTAGGGGCCCTTATATCACACAAGGTAACAGCAGTGGTAGCGGTACTTATTAGGAGTTGTCTCCGGTGGTGAGGGACGGAGGACTGCACAGCCGTACAGTCTGACTCCCGCTGTAGAGAAGATGCGGCGCCCGGCTCAGCGTCAGCTCTGGAGCCGTGATACATGCAATGGAATGCTGTAAGTCTCTGTAGCTGAGATCCGCTCTCAGTCTCAGCTCTGCACGCTCGTACACACCAGGATTCTGTCTCTCTAACTCACTAACTCTAAGACGGAGGAACATCACATAGCTCCGCCTCCGAGTGACTCTTGGCACTAGGGGATTAACACTAGGGGATGCACCCATAGATTGCTGTGTAGAAGGAGACAGGCACAGAGTGCACCATATCCTAACACTTCTGAGAGAAGTAAGTGCTTGATTCTGGCTATATTCCTCAGATGAAAAAATGAGCATTTGATTGTGGCTGACACTTGATGTTTAAGTGTCAAGCCACGATCCAGGACAAAACCAAGATTCCGCACATGTTCAGTGTTTTGTAGTTCTGAATACCGAAGCGTAAATTCTGTTGGTTGGCTATGCTGCAGTCTTGTTCTGTGACATTTCATAAGGACCCCTTCTATCTGGCCAACTGGCGCTCATCCACTCCTGGAGCTCAGCTATACAGCCATTTAGGGTTGTTATTGGGTTATCAGTACCTGGAACAAAACACATGTACAGTTGTTTATCACCTGCATAGCAGTGCTGCATAGCACCTGCATACCAGGCCATTAGATCTGATTATTTCCCCCAGTGGTAGCATGTATACTGCAAAAAGCATGGGAGATAGTATAGAACCCTCTGGGACACCACATGGCAGTGGCGCTAATGATAAGGAGTATACTCCAGATGAAACTCTTTGGGACCTGCCGATGAAAAATGATTTGAGCCAGTTAAGGACTGTGCCATCCAGTCCACAGAAATTCTTGAGGTGCTCAAGTAGAATCCCATAATCCATGGTGTCATATGCTGCATAGAGATCCAGCCAGATTAAAGACTGAAGAGTCACCACTGTCTCTTGCCATTAGAAGATCTTTAAGCACACACACCAGGGTTGTTTCGGTGCTATGTCTTCTTCTGAATACTTACTCGAGTGGATCATAAATATCATGGGTTGACAGGCGTGTCTTTAGCTGATTTGAAACCACCTTCTCAATAACCTTTACTTAAAAAGGAAGGTGTGATACCGGTCTGTAGTTGGGATCTAAATTCGATTTTTTAAGAAGTGGTCTGACAATTACTTCCTTTAGTGGTTCAGGAAGAATGCCAGTCTGCAAAGAGCATTGAACTATTTTTGCAAATACAGGGCCAATTATTCCCATACATCCTAATAGAAACATGATTGAGTCAGGGTCCAGATCACAGGTGGTAGGACGCAACATTCGGGTAATTTCAGCAATGTCTTTTACTTCCATTTGGTCAAAGTTGTTCCATGAAGACAGGCGGCTTACATTGGCAGACTTGGTAGATTGGTACCCCTTTGGTGGCTCTGTGGGGATTCCAGCCCGGATAGTAGATTCTTTATCTGTAAAGAATTTAGCAAACTTATTGCATCTCGACTTGGAGATGGTTCCATAAGGCTGCAGGAATGCTGGCTTGCATAGCATCTCAACTGTACTGAAAAGCTGCGCTAGGCTATTGTTTGCTGCCGTAATCTAATTTTGTTTGATTAGTTTTAACTTATCCTTGACCAGGTTCATCTTCCTTCATCATCTTTCAAGTCTTCGACCCCTTTTCTTAGAGTTCACTTATACTGTTTGCGGTTTTCGGGGTCGAATATGGTACAATTGTCTTACCCTCAAACAGTAGTCCATGCTTTATCTCTACTATTGATGACACGCGCTCCCATTTTGCGGTACTGTAAGTGGAGCACTCACAGGGGAGAACATTGCCCCTGAGATCCCCCCATAGCTGCACTTACTCGAGTGGATAAGAACATCGGCTGTAATTGAATTGGCAGCAAAGTTTAAAAAAAAAGCAAGTAACTTTGCACCTGGACAAACCATGTTGCAATGCATGTGGGGCACATAAATTTTGTTATGCAATTTCATTACTTGCATGTACCTCACAAATGCTAGACAGCTCTATTTTACATTGCAATCAAATCTTTGCATTTGACCGCGCCCCTCTAGATTTAAATCTCTGCATATGTTACTTTTTTTATTATTATTATAATCCAAGGTGTGTGCTTCGGTTCACCCAGTGCAGTGCAAAACCTGTGCTGGGGGCTTGGTACTTCCGACCCTCTCCAAAACGTGAAGGGCCCTGTTTTTCTCCATTCCCTTGGCGCATAAAGGCCCCAATTAGGGAAAAAGGCAATCTTTGAGTCCCACTTTGCTGAAGCTAGGAGGGACCCCTTGAGTCCCTGAGCCTGACCCCCAGAGCCAAAACACCACATAGGGGCAAAAGTCTTTGTGGTTCCCTTTGCTGCAAAGGCCGGAGTCACCATTTTCTCCCCAGGGTTGACTGATGCATCTCCCAGGGAAACAGATTATTCAGCTATCACCAGAAGCAGAGAGCTATAGGAGACTTGTGGAGATGACGGCCCATAAAACATGACACACACAAAAAAAAAGGTGAGATGAAAGCTGCAAAAAAGTGCAATAATAAGAATTTACTTACCGATAATTCTATTTCTCATAGTCCGTAGTAGATGCTGGGGACTCCGAAAGGACCATGGGGAATAGCGGCTCCGCAGGAGACTGGGCACAAAAGTAAAAAGCTTTAGGACTACCTGGTGTGCACTGGCTCCTCCCCCTATGACCCTCCTCCAAGCCTCAGTTAGGATACTGTGCCCGGACGAGCGTACACAATAAGGAAGGATTTTGAATCCCGGGTAAGACTCATACCAGCCACACCAATCACACCGTACAACTTGTGATCTGAACCCAGTTAACAGCATGATAACAGAAGGAGCCTCTGAAAAGATGGCTCACAACAACAATAACCCGATTTTTGTAACAATAACTATGTACAAGTAATGCAGACAATCCGCACTTGGGATGGGCGCCCAGCATCCACTACGGACTATGAGAAATAGAATTATCGGTAAGTAAATTCTTATTTTCTCTTACGTCCTAGTGGATGCTGGGGACTCCGAAAGGACCATGGGGATTATACCAAAGCTCCCAAACGGGCGGGAGAGTGCGGATGACTCTGCAGCACCGAATGAGAGAACTCCAGGTCCTCCTCAGCCAGGGTATCAAATTTGTAGAATTTAGCAAACGTGTTTGCCCCTGACCAAGTAGCTGCTCTGCAAAGTTGTAAAGCCGAGACCCCTCGGGCAGCCGCCCAAGATGAGCCCACTTTCCGTGTGGAATGGGCTTTTACAGATTTTGGCTGTGGCAGGCCTGCCACAGAATGTGCAAGCTGAATTGTACTACAAATCCAACGAGCAATCGTTTGCTTAGAAGCAGGAGCACCCAGCTTGTTGGGTGCATACAGGATAAACAGCGAATCAGATTTTCTGACTCCAGCCGTCCTGGAAACATATATTTTCAGGGCCCTGACTACGTCCAGCAACTTGGAATCCTCCAAGTCCCTAGTAGCCGCAGGCACCACAATAGGCTGGTTTAAGTGAAAAGCTGAAACCACCTTTGGGAGAAATTGAGGACGAGTCCTCAATTCTGCCCTGTCCGTATGAAAAATTAGGTAAGGGCTTTTATAGGATAAAGCCGCCAATTCTGAGACACGCCTGGCTGACGCCAGGGCTAACAGCATTACCACTTTCCATGTGAGATATTTTAAGTCCACAGTGGTGAGTGGTTCAAACCAATGTGATTTTAGGAATCCCAAAACTACATTGAGATCCCAAGGTGCCACTGGAGGCACAAAAGGAGGCTGTATATGCAGTACTCCCTTGACAAACGTCTGAACTTCAGGAACAGAAGCCAGTTCTTTTTGGAAGAATATTGACAGGGCCGAAATTTGAACCTTAATGGACCCCAATTTGAGGCCCATAGACAGTCCTGTTTGCAGGAAATGCAGGAAACGACCCAGTTGAAATTCCTCTGTAGGGGCCTTCCTGGCCTCGCACCACGCAACATATTTACGCCAAATACGGTGATAATGTTGTACGGTTACATCCTTCCTGGCTTTGATCAGGGTAGGGATGACTTCATCCGGAATGCCTTTTTCCTTCAGGATCCGGCGTTCAACCGCCATGCCGTCGAACGAAGCCGCGGTAAGTCTTGGAACAGACATGGTCCCTGCTGGAGCAGGTCCTTTCTTAGAGGTAGAGGCCACGGGTCTTCCGTGAGCATCTCTTGAATTTCCGGGTACCAAGTCCTTCTTGGCCAATCCGGAGCCACGAGTATAGTCTTTACTCCTCTCCTTCTTATGATTCTCAGTACTTTTGGTATGAGAGGAAGAGGAGGGAACACATACACTGACTGGTACACCCACGGTGTTACCAGAGCGTCCACAGCTACTGCCTGAGGGTCCCTTGACCTGGCGCAATATCTGTCCAGTTTTTTGTTGAGGTGGGACGCCATCATGTCCACCTTTGGTTTTTCCCAACGGTTCACAATCATGTGGAAGACTTCTGGGTGAAGTCCCCACTCCCCCGGGTGAAGATCGTGTCTGCTGAGGAAGTCTGCTTCCCAGTTGTCCACTCCCGGAATGAACACTGCTGACAGTGCTATCACATGATTCTCCGCCCAGCGAAGAATCCTTGCCACTTCCATCATTGCCCTCCTGCTTCTTGTGCCGCCCTGTCTGTTTACGTGGGCGACTGCCGTGATGTTGTCCGACTGGATCAACACCGGCTGACCCTGAAGCAGAGGTCTTGCCTGACTTAGGGCATTGTAAATGGCCCTTAGTTCCAGGATATTTATGTGAAGTGACGTTTCCATGCTTGACCACAAGCCCTGGAAATTTCTTCCCTGTGTGACTGCTCCCCAGCCTCTCAGGCTGGCATCCGTGGTCACCAGGACCCAATCCTGAATGCCGAATCTGCGGCCCTCTAGGAGATGAGCACTCTGTAACCACCACAGGAGAGACACCCTTGTCCTTGGAGACAGGGTTATCCGCTGATGCATTTGAAGATGCGATCCGGACCATTTGTCCAGCAGATCCCACTGAAAAGGTCTTGCGTGGAATCTGCCGAATGGAATCGCTTCGTAAGAAGCCACCATCTTTCCCAGGACCCTTGTGCATTGATGTACTGACACTTGGCCTGGTCTTAGGAGGTTCCTGACTAGGTCGGATAACTCCTTGGCCTTCTCCTCCGGGAGAAACACCTTTTTCTGTACTGTGTCCAGAATCATCCCTAGGAACAGCAGACGTGTCGTCGGAATCAGCTGCGATTTTGGAATATTTAGAATCCATCCGTGCTGTCGTAGTACTACTTGAGATAGTGCTACTCCGACCTCTAACTGTTCTCTGGACCTTGCCCTTATCAGGAGATCGTCCAAGTAAGGGATAATTAAGACGCCTTTTCTTCGAAGAAGAATCATCATTTCGGCCATTACCTTGGTAAAGACCCGGGGTGCCGTGGACAATCCAAATGGCAGCGTCTGAAACTGATAGTGACAGTTCTGTACCACAAACCTGAGGTACCCTTGGTGAGAAGGGCAAATTGGGACATGGAGGTAAGCATCCTTGATGTCCAGAGACACCATATAGTCACCTTCTTCCAGGTTCGCTATCACTGCTCTGAGTGACTCTATCTTGAACTTGAACCTTTTTATGTAAGTGTTCAAGGATTTCAGATTTAAAATGGGTCTCACCGAGCCGTCCGGCTTCGGTACCACAAACAGCGTGGAATAATACCCCTTTCCATGTTGTAGGAGGGGTACCTTGATTATCACCTGCTGGGAATACAGCTTGTGAATGGCTTCCAATACCGCCTCCCTGTCGGGGGGAGACGTTGGTAAAGCAGACTTCAGGAACCGGCGAGGGGGAGACGTCTCGAATTCCAATTTGTACCCCTGAGATACTACCTGCAGGATCCAGGGGTCCACTTGCGAGTGAGCCCACTGCGCGCTGAAATTCTTGAGACGGGCCCCCACCGTGCCTGAGTCCGCTTGTAAGGCCCCAGCGTCATGCTGAGGACTTGGCAGAAGCGGGGGAGGGCTTCTGTTCGTGGGAAGAGGCTGTCTGCTGCAGTCTTTTTCCCCTTCCTCTGCCCCGGGGCAGATATGAGTGGCCTTTTGCCCGCTTGCCCTTATGGGGACGAAAGGACTGAGCCTGAAAAGACGGTATCTTTTTCTGCTGCGAGGTGACTTGGGGTAAAAAGGTGGATTTTCCAGCCGTTGCCGTGGCCACCAGGTCCGATAGACCGACCCCAAATAACTCCTCCCCTTTATACGGCAATACTTCCATATGCCGTTTGGAATCCGCATCCCCTGACCACTGTCGCGTCCATAATCCTCTTCTGGCAGAAATGGACATCGCACTTACTCTTGATGCCAGAGTGCAAATATCCCTCTGTGCATCTCGCATATATAGAAATGCATCCTTTAAATGCTCTATAGTCAATAATATATTGTCCCTGTCCAGGGTATCAATATTTTCAGTCAGGGAATCCGACCAAGCCACCCCAGCACTGCACATCCAGGCTGAGGCGATTGCTGGTCTCAGTATAATACCAGTATGTGTGTATATACTTTTAAGGATATTTTCCAGCTTCCTATCAGCTGGTTCCTTGAGGGCGGCCCTATCAGGGGACGGTAACGCCACTTGTTTTGATAAGCGTGTGAGCGCCTTATCTACGCTAGGGGGTGTTTCCCAACGCGCCCTAACCTCTGGCGGGAAAGGGTATAATGCCAATAACTTTTTAGAAATTAGCAGTTTTTTATCGGGGGAAACCCACGCTTCATCACACACCTCATTTAATTCATCTGATTCGGGAAAAACTACGGGTAGTTTTTTCACACCCCACATAATACCCTTTTTTGTGGTACTTGTAGTATCAGAAATGTTCAAAACCCCCTTCATTGCCGTGATCATGTAACGTGTGGCCCTACTGGAAAATACGTTTGTTTCCTCACCGTCGACACTGGAGTCAGTGTCCGTGTCTGTGTCTGTATCGACCTGAGGTAACGGGCGCTTTAGAGCCCCTGACGGTGTTTGAGACGCCTGTACAGGTATTAACTGATTTGCCGGCTGTCTCATGTCGTCAACAGTCTTTTGTAAAGTGCTGACACTATCACGTAATTCTTTCCATAAGACCATCCAGTCAGGTGTCGACTCCCTAGGGGGTGACATCACTAACACAGGCAATTGCTCCGCCTCCACACCATTTTCCTCCTCATACATGTCGACACAACGTACCGACACACAGCACACACACAGGGAATGCTCTGATAGAGGACAGGACCCCACTAGCCCTTTGGGGAGACAAAGGGAGAGTTTGCCAGCACACACCAGAGCGCTATCTATATACAGGGATAACCTTATATAAGTGTCTTTCCCTAATATAGCTGCTGTATATATTTATATGCCAATTTAGTGCCCCCCCTCTCTTATTTTACCCTGTTTCTGTAGTGCAGGACTGCAGGGGAGAGTCAGGGAGCCTTCCTCCAACGGAGCTGTGAGGAAAAAATGGCGCCAGTGTGCTGAGGAGATAGGCTCCGCCCCTTTTTCGGCGGCCTTTCTCCCACTTTTTTATGTAAAAATAGGCAGGGGTTAAATACATCCATATAGCCCAGGAGCTATATGTGATGTATTTTTTGCCAAAAAAGGTGTTTTTTATTGCGTCTCAGGGCGCCCCCCCCCCAGCGCCCTGCACCCTCAGTGACCGGAGTGTGAAGTGTGCTGAGAGCAATGGCGCACAGCTGCGGTGCTGTGCGCTACCTTAGTGAAGACAGGACGTCTTCTGCCGCCGATTTTCCGGACCTCTTCAGTCTTCTGGCTCTGTAAGGGGGACGGCGGCGCGGCTCCGGGACCCATCCATGGCTGGGCCTGTGATCGTCCCTCTGGAGCTAATGTCCAGTAGCCTAAGAAGCCCAATCCACTCTGCACGCAGGTGAGTTCGCTTCTTCTCCCCTTAGTCCCTCGATGCAGTGAGCCTGTTGCCAGCAGGTCTCACTGAAAATAAAAAAACCTATTTAAACTTTTACTCTAAGCAGCTCAGGAGAGCCACCTAGATTGCACCCTTCTCGTTCGGGCACAAAATCTTAACTGAGGCTTGGAGGAGGGTCATAGGGGGAGGAGCCAGTGCACACCAGGTAGTCCTAAAGCTTTTTACTTTTGTGCCCAGTTTCCTGCGGAGCCGCTATTCCCCATGGTCCTTTCGGAGTCCCCAGCATCCACTAGGACGTTAGAGAAAAAAAAATAGACCCAGACTTTTGGCCGGGAAAATAAAAAATTATCCTTGCCCTATCCAGAAGGCTAGGGCAAAGAAAAAATAGTGCATCCTGAAAAAGAATTGCATAGTGCATAGGTGCCAGGCAATCACCAGTGCATTTAGCTCAGGCAGCACCAGGGGCACATAACACCTCTGGCTTTATGCTGCCGGCCTCTTGGGGCACATTTAAGGCCCACAGCACACAAAAGGTATCTACACCTGGTCAGCCAAAAGTCAGAGAAGCAACATATACGGCTGTCCCACCTGCAGTGCAGCATGATTTTTCCACGGTGCAGTTATTTGCTTTTTTGCTTTTTACCACTCTGACCCAGCCCCTATGTTACCACAATGAGCATATATACATACACATGGGTATAGCTAAGACATATGGGGCCCCATAGCAGGGGATACTGGGAACTGGTTCTTAGAACGATGGGTATAGATGGGTCCAAAGGAGCCGGTGCACTTAAAGAAATCAAATTACAGTATGTGTGCTGGCTCCTCCCCTCCATGCCCCCTCCCACAAGCCAGTTTTACAAAAAAGTGCCCGGTCGCTTCTCTGGTGGGCGCCAGAGTTTCTTTCAGGTTTTTTTTAGTTTAGTTTGTTTTGTTACAGCCAGACAGTGTGGCACACTGTCTGTGCTGCACCGAGGGAGCTCAGGAAGGGGTTTGAGACAACCTCAGCCGTGGTTAATGTCCATTACCCCGGCTACAGGATTCGTCCTGAGCAGGGCTTAAAGTGGTCCTGGTGAGGTGGTGGATCTCATAGAGGAGAACTATGGAGGCACCAGGACCTGAGGAAGAAGTAGGTGGCTGCAGCTCATCAGTAACACTAGTGCCGCCTGTATCATCGATTGACGCAGATGATGGGGTGGGCTTTTCTGTTGGAATTACTGTACAGGGCAATGGAGATGGTGGAACTAGTTCCCCCTACCATTACAGGTGGTGGAACTCAGTTCCACCTCGTTCCCCCCCACTTTAACCCCTGGTCCTGAGGGTGCTATACCGCAGTGTGAACATCACTGCGCACGGGCCCGGAGCCATGCCGCCACCCTGAGCAGCCGAAGATCCATCAGAGGGATGAAGTTTGGTGTGTGTGCTGGGGAACCCGACAAGCGACGTCCCCGGCGATTTTGGCGGCATTAGGCGCCCTCCGGCTCACAGTTCCACCGGAGGGATCGCTGCACTGGGGGGTGGGCACACTGACACCCTGGGCCACTAGACATCCGTGGAGAGCGAGGGGGCCATAATTCTGCTGGTTTTTCAGTCATTGTGACTGAGGAGCAAGCGCGCCATGTTGGGGGCGGGGCTTCTCCGAGCAGGAACATAAAGGGGGGAGTGCTCCTTATTAAGGAATCGTTTCTGTCCATATAAATATATCTATATATATTCATTTATACAGCTCTTTGTGCAGTGTGCTGGGGGTAAATTTGCCAAGATGGGAGTTCTGTTTAAGATGGGATATTGCCAATAGCTACCAATCAACTTCCATGTATTATCTTGTAGAAGGTGCTAGATAAATGAGAAGTAGAATCTGATTGGTTGCTATGGGCAGCACCCCATCTTAAATAGAACTCCCATCTTGGTAAATTTACCCCTTGGTTTCCTTTTCCCTGTGTGCCTTTTCCTTAGGGTCGGGAGGGATAAGGCTGTGTCTGTTTTATTTCTATTACCTGTTAGATTGTGTTATCAGAAAGGCAGGCAAAACAATTAAATGTATTTCATGTTACAAATAATGTGCACCAACTGGGGTGGGGATTCTTGTGTGTAGGTTATGTAATGACTCCTCGCAGGGCAGCAGCAACAAATCTCATGAGTCTGCCCCTGCCTGGCTCCTCACGTTTAAAGGGGTTATGGCTGATATCTCTGCAGAATTAGCTATGGCTAAGAAGGAGAGATCAGAGTTACAGGCATCTGTTAGTCCAGAAATGGGGAACCTTCGGCCCTCCTGCTCTTGTTGAACTAGACATACCAGCATGCTTTTCTATTTGGCCATGCTAAAACTGCTGCAGGGCATGCTGGGATGTGTAGTGCAACAACAGCTGGAGGGCCGAAGGTTCCCCATCCCTGTGTTAGTCCGTTAGCAACAAGTCAGATGCCGACCACTCAGACTCCCATATCGGCTCCGCAGAAGCGGGGGTTGGCGCATATTCTGAACTCAGACTCTGAAAAAGAGTTATCTGAGTTAGAGTTGGAGTAGGATGAGTCGGAGGACACGGGGGATATTACCCCAGCCCAGGGCATTGAATCTCTAATTGTTGCTATCAGAGAGGTGCTACAGATTCCTGATATGGAGGTGCAGGCAGCACCGGTGTTCTTTGCGAAGCCACAAAGGTCACAGTCTACGTGTCTGAAGAAATCAACGCTATGTTCAAAAAGTGTTGAGACCACCCAGAAAATAAATTTCAGGTGTCCAGAAGACTTACGGCTACTTTTCCCTTTCCTTCTGAAGATAGGAAGTTATGGTAAAACGCTTCCGCTGTCGACGCATTGGTGTCACGTCTTTCAAAGAAAATGGTGTTACCTGTTCCAGGCGCATCATCTCTGAAAGACTCAGCGGATAGAAAATTGATAATACTCTCAAATCCATCTATCTGGCTGCTGGCGTGTAGCAACGCCCGGTTATTGCCGGTTGCTGGTACCGAAACCGTATGGTTCAGTAAGACCCATCCTCAATCTAAAGTCTTTGAATCCATTTTTGAAGGTATTCACACTCAAAATGAAATCCCTGAGAGCAGTGGTTGCGGGATTGGAAACAGACCAATACCTGGTGTCTTTGGACATCAAGGATGCTTATCTCCATATCCCGATCTGGCCCCCATTCAGGCTTATCTGCGGTTTGCCTTGCTGGAGGAGCATTACCAGTTTCAGGCCTTATCTTTCGGACTTTCAATGGCTGCAAGGATCTTTATGAAGGTGATGGCGGAGATGATGGTACAACTCCAACTGCCGGGAGTGGACATTGTCCCATATCTGGAACCAACTCAGAGACTCCAATTCCTGGGGATGATCCTCGATACAGTGTTACAGCAAGTATTTCTTCCTTTGGAAAAGGCTACTGCAATCCAGTCCATGGTGCAACTGGTTTTGCAGTCTCAAAGGGTCTCAGTCCATCTATGCATTCGCTTACTGGGGAAAATGGTGGCTTCTTACGAAGCAATTCAGTACGGCAGGTTTCATGCCAGACCTTTCCAGTGAGACCTTCTCAGAAAGTGATCAGGGTTACATCTTCATATGCACCAAATAATACGTCTCTCGCCTCAGATGAGAGTATCACTCCTGTGGTGGTTACAGACCTCAAACTTAGTGGCAGGTCGGTCGTTTGCAGCGTTTCCCTGGATACTACTGACGACGGATGCCAGCCTCAGGGGCTGGGGTGCGGTTTCTCAGGGAGCGCAGTTTCAGGGTTGATGATCCAGACAGGAATCGACTCTTCACAGAAATATACTGGAGCTCCGAGCGATATTCAATGCTCTCACTCAGGGGGCACATTTGCTACGGAACCAGGCCATACAGGTTCAGTCAGACAATGTGAAAGCTGTCGCGTACATAAATCGCCAGGATGGAACTAAAAGCAGTGCGGCAATGGGAGAGGTTACAAAGATTCTCATCTGGGCCAAAAGCATGCAACAGCAATTTCCGCAATCTTCATACCAGGAGGAGACAACTGGGAAGCAGACTTCCTCAGCGGACACGACCTTCACCCAGGCAAGTGGGGTCTTTATGCGCAGGTCTTCCAGATGATAACTCATCTGTGGAGATGCCCGCAGATAGATCTGATGACGTCCAGATACAACACAAAACTTCCATGTTATTGTGCCAGGACTCGGGATCCACAGGCTGTGGCAGTGGATGCCTTGACATTGCATTGGTACTACCCGTTGGTGTATCTTTTCCCTCCGCTTCCGCTGTTGGCGAGAGTTCTCAGGCGCCTGAAGCGGGAAGGGGTCCCGGCAATCTTTATCGCTCCGGATTGGCCTCGCAAAGCTTGGTATGCGGATCTCTTGTTCCTGTCAGACGAGGATCCGTGGCCGCTCCAAGAAGATCTTCTTCAGCAAGGCCCCTTCGTCTATCCAGACTTACGGCGGCTTCGTTTAATAGCATGGAAGTTGAGAGGGAGATTTTAGGGCAGAAAGGAATTCCTGGGGTGGTTATTCCTACTATGATTCAGGCCAGGAAAGCGGTGACGTCTCGCCATTATCATAGGATATGAAAGCGATATGTTTCCTGGTGTGAAGAACGAAAATGGTGTCCTGCCGAATTCAAACTGGGTCGCCTGTTGAGATTCCTCCAGGCAGGTGTTGATTTGGGCCTAAGGCTGGGATCCATGAAGGTCCAGATCTCGGCTTTGTCAATCTTTTTTTTTTCAAAAAAAAGATTGCGGTCCTACCAGAAGTTCAGACTTTCCTGCAGGGTATGCTCCACATCCAGCCACCGTTTGTTCCACCTACAGCTCCGTGGGATTTGAATGTGGTCTTTGAGTTTCTCCAATCTTCCTGGTTCGAACCGTTGCAGTCAGTTGAGGAAAAATTTATAACGTGGAAGACAGTTGTGCTTTTGGCATTAACCTCGGCTAGGAGAGTCTCGGAATCAGGGGCCCTGTCTTGTAAGAGTCCCTACTTGATATTTCACAAGGACAGAGCGGAGCTACGCACTCGCCAGACGTTTCTGCCTAAGGTGATCTCTGCCTTCCACATCAACGAACCTATCGTGGTTCCAGTACGGAAGAAGGATTCATCTACTCCATAGTCGTTGGATGTGGTCCGAGCTATTAAAATTTATGTCAGTAGAACGGCTCGGTTCCGCCAGACTGATGCTTTATTTGTCCTGTATGATGTGAACAAGATTGGCTGTCCTGCGTCCAAACACTCTATTGCTCGCTGGATCAAGCTCACCATTCAACAGGCTTATGCCTCAGCTCAGTTGTTTAGGCCTCAGTCTATTACAGCCCACTCTACAAGATCGGTGGGCTCCTCTTGAGCGGCTGCTCGGGGGGTCTTGGCATTGCAGTTATGCAATGCCGAGACATTGCAGTTGGTCGGGATCAAACACGCTTGTAAAATTTGACAAGTTTGCTGCTCTCGCATCTGAGGATACTAGTTTCGCTAGTTTGGTTCTGCAGGGGTCTCAGCACAATCCCACCCGTTCTGGGAGCTTTGAGACATCCCCATTGTTCTAAGAACCAGTTCCCAGTATCCCTTAAGGATGTTAGAGAAAATAGGATTTTGAATACCTACCGGTAAATCCTTTTCTCGTGGTCCTTAGCAGATACTGAGCGCCCACCTCTGTGCTTCGTTACTTTTCCTGCATTCTTGGTTGTATGAACTATTTTGGATCAGCTTGCTGTCCTTCACACTGAATTCAGTTTTGACTGTCTTCTTGCTGTGTTATGTTTCATAGGTTCTGACCTAATGTTATCTTGCTTTCCTCCTCTCCGAGCATGTTACGCCTCCTTCGGGCACAGTTTTTTCTTAACTGGCTTCGGGAAGGGGGCAAGGAGGGGAGGAGCCAGCACACATACTGTAATTTGATTTGTTTAAGTGCACCGGCTCCTTTGGACCCATCTATACCCATCGTTCTAAGGGTGTGTACACACGGTGAGATATTTTCTTTCGATTTTGACTATATAGTGAAAATCGCAAGAAAAGTTAGTGCAGATCGCAAGGTGAAAATCACCTTGCGATCCCGATGCGCGGTCCCGCCAGGTCGGCATCGCAAGAAAAGATAGACTGTGCAGGCAAGACAATCCTTGCTAGATCGGTGTAATATCTAGATCATCTCACATGTCAATGACATCTCACATAAGCCAAAATCTCACATAAGCCAAAATCGTAAGCACACACAGTCCATATCTCAAGAAAAGTTAGTCAAAATCGGTGGTGCTGGGCTCCAGGGAGTTCAAGGGAAATCGCAAAATCGAGCATAGCAAGGATCTCACCGTGTGTACACACCCTAAGAACCAGTTCCCAGTATCCCCTAAGAACTACGAGAAAAGGATCTACCGGTTTGTTTTCAAAATCCTATTTTTTCTTCCCCCCCGCTCTCAGCCCTGCTGCAACAGAGGGTACTGCTACCCTATTCATCAGCCCCCCGCAACCCACACCACCACCACCGAACACTGTGCAGGCGGGCACTCACCCCCTGTGCCCCGCGGCTTCTCCTCTATCAGCAGTGTGCTCATCTGCTGTCAATGTTCCGGCCGGCTGGCTCCGTGTCTCCATCCTCACTTAGCCAGACTAAGCAATGCCATGACTCCTCCCAGTATCAGTGAGAATGGGGAGTCAGAGCCATCCGTAACACTGACAGCAGAGGTGCCTACAGTAGCAGCACACTCACTGGCGTTTCTATTATGGGTGCAGTGTGTGCGGTGCACAGGGGCCCCTGAGTCCAGAGGGGGCCCCCACCGCACACACTGCACCCATTTTTAAAATACTCACCCCTCCGGAGTCCAGCACCGGCATCCGCAGCGCTGTGAAAACACAGTGAAAATGGCTCAGCGGCCATTTTCACGGAGTTTCGCGCAGGCGCAGTAGAGTCTGAGCCCTCTAGTGCTCAGACTCTACAGCGCTCCGGGCAGAGAGGAGGGGGCCCGAACGGAGGAGGCTAAACACGGGAACGGAGGAGGCTAAACACGGGCCTCCTCCTCTCTTAAAGCGCCCCTGAGCACACTGCTGATAGAGGAGAAGCCACGGGGCACAGGTCTGTGGTAATGTTAGTGTGTGGCTAGCAAGTAGCATATCCAGGTGCTGGGGGAGGGCCGGGCCCTGGACGTGGCCAGCGCCCCGTAGCAACTGCACTCCCTGCATCTATGATACCTACGCCTATGTACATACATATTAAATATAAGGACGATCTATGCTTTGCAGAGTTGCAGAGTCTTTACTTATTAATGCTGTGGTTCAGTGACCCAGATGAGAAACACGTTGTTTTGTGGACCTAACATTCACTTGGCTCAACTGACAGTGAAGGTGGTCATGAAAAAATGATGAGACTGCAGATGTTAAAGATGCATGTCTGCTGAGACCTCCAGCTACACAGTGGTCAGTCATGAGCTGCTAGAACTCAAATCAATGGCTGCACTTACATTAAAACCAATAATTTGGGTCAAACATGCTTCAAAAACCTTATCTGAATGAGTACTATCAGACTTGGTAAGGAAATGCTCATTTTTTTACATAAGTCACTTACAGGAAACACATACTTTCAAGCAAAAGTTTCTATAATGTGATTACATCCATGCTTCATACATGTTTATTACAGTGAAGACACAGCAGAGACAACCAATTGTAAACTGGTTATCATGAATATTGGTTCAAGCCATATAGTGAACACCCAAAGGAGCACTTAATTATCTTATATTTTACTTGGAATATAAAACCTTAAGTTTCTCAGGACTTAGGGCCTAATTCAGACCTGATAGTAGCCCTGCAAACTTTTGCACGGCTACGATCAGCCACCCTGACATGCGGGGGGACACCCAGCACAGGGCTAGTCCGGCCCACATGTCTGGCCCTGCCCCCGCCGCAGAGGTACAAAAGCAGCACACGGCGACGATGCTTTTGTACCTGAAGAGTAGCTCCCTACCAGCGCAGCTCCTGCGCACTGGCAGAGAGCTACCCATCGCTCTCCGGGTCGCAGCGGCTGCGTGTGACATCACGTAGCCGCCACAGCCTATCCCCTGCAAGGTCCGGGCATGCCTGTGTTGCACGGACCGCGCCCCTAAAACGGCGGCCCAACGCCGCCCGCCCCCTCCTGCCCAGTGAATGCCTCTGCTTGTCAATAAGGCAGAGGCGATCGCTGGGCAGAGATGCCGATCACATATGTGCATGTGCAGTTCAGACCTGATCGTCCGCTGTGCGAAAATGCACAGCAGCGATCAGGTCTGAATTAGGCCCTTAGGGCGTTTGCCTGTTTATCATATTCCCCTGCTGGTAAAGCCTAATTAGCCTAATAGTCTTCCCCGCTAGCATCCTGCAATGTCACGGGAAAGCCTATTTATCAGTACAAGGGCCACATTCAGACGTGTGCAAACCCCATGATTTGTGTAAATCTCTGATGTTTTGAGCAGAATCTATACTGTGCACACAGTGGCATGTGACCCTTCTGTTCTGGGCGTGTCGAGGCCAATGGCTGCGTTCTGGGATGTGACTGACCATGGATGCATGAAAACACCGGCCATGCTAAGTGACCTGAGGGATACTCATATGAACAAAGCTCGTGCAGAGTGGTTTACACAAAGGAATGGAATCAAAAGATCATTAATAATATAATGTTGACATTCATGATGTCAGCACCACATAAGGTTAGGGTTAGTCTGTGGGGAGAGGGATATCCAGTCTCTAAGTCAACCACACTTAGGTCAACAATGTCTAGGTCGACCACTAGTGGTCGACAGTAAGTAGGTCGACAAAGGTTTATCAATTTTTTTTACATTTTCTTAAACTTTTTCATACTTTACGATCCATGAAGTCTACAATTGGGAACGGTAACCTGTGCCACGCGCCACTGTAGCAGAGTGAGGCACCATGCCCGAAGCATGGCGAGCGAAGCGAGTCATGTGAGGGGACATGGGCCCTCATTCCGAGTTGATCGCTCGCTAGCTGCTTTTAGTAGCATTGCACACGCTAAGCCGCCACCCTCTGGGAGTGTATCTTAGCTTAGCAGAAGTGCGATCGAAAGTTTAGCAGAACTGCTCGTGAAATTGTTCATGCAGTTTCTGGGCAGCTCCAGACCTACTCCTACCTTGCGATCACTTCAGTCAGTTTAGTTCCTGCTTTGACGTCACAAACACGCCCTGCGTTCGGCCAGCCACTCCCCCATTTCCCCAGGCACGCCTGCGTTTTCACCTGTCACGCCTGCATTTTTTAGCACACTCCCGGAAAACGGTCAGTTACCACCCAGAAACACCCACTTCCTGTCAATCACTCACCGATCAGCAGAGCGACAGAAAAGCGTCGCTCACCCTTGTGTAAAACTGCATAGTTTTGTGTGAAAGTACTTCGCGCGTGCGTACTGCGGCCCGTACGCATGCGCAGAAGTGCCGATTTTTAGCCTGATCGCTGCGCTGCGAACAACGGCAGCTAGCTATCAACTCAGAATGAGGGCCCTGGTGCACTGATTGGGGTTTCCGGTCACTGGGGGTCATTCCGAGTTGTTCGCTCGTTGCCGATTTTCGCTATACTGCGATTAGTCGCTTACTGCGCATGCGCAAGGTTCGCAGAGCGCATGCGCTTAGTTATTTTACACAAAAGTTAGGTATTTTACTCACGGCCTAACGAGGATTTTTTATCGTTCTGGTGATCGTTGTGTGATTGACAGGAAGTGGGTGTTTCTGGGCGGAAACTGGCCGTTTTCTGGGAGTGTGCGAAAAAACGCTGGCGTTTCTGGGAAAAACGTGGGAGTGTCTGAAGGAACAGGGGAGTGTCTGGGCGAACGCTGGGTGTGTTTGTGACGTCAAACCAGGAACGAAACTGACTGAACTGATCGCAATGTAGGAGTAAGTCTCGAGCTACTCAGAAACTGCTAAGAAATTTCTATTCGCAATTGTGCTAATCTTTCGTTCGCAATTCTGCTAAGCTAAGATACACTCCCAGAGGGCGGCGGTTTAGCGTGTGCAATGCTGCTAAAAGCAGATAGCAAGCGAACAACTCGGAATGAGGGCCACTGTACGGAGAAAACAACACCAAAAAAAGTGAAAAAACTCATGTTGACCTTCTGCCAAGTCGACCTAGTACATGTCGACCTAGAGTCCCTGTCGACCTAGAAACCATGTTGACCTACTTACTGTCGACCAGTAGTGGTCAACCTAAGTCTGGTTGACCCTCCATACCCGGGGAGAGGAGAGATTTAGGCTGCAGAGGGGGAGGTTAGGGTTAGGCACTAGCAGGAAGGTTATGGGTGGGACAGAAGGTAACTCACTGCTGGGCCACCAGGATGAAATGTCAACATTTCATTACTGTCTACATGATGACTGTCGACATATTCAACATCGACATTATGGCACTGTCGACATGGCTGATCATTCATTATGACTGTCGACATTTAGTACCCAACCATACATAAGACACCTCCTGCGGCATTAGCATACTTTAGCACAGCTGCTGCATGCAAAGTAGCAGCAGCTATGCTAATGCATCCATCTCCGTATCAGTCGCCAAGTACAGCTATGGGGTGTGTGAATGTGTGCCTGTATTTTATATATATATATATATATATATATATATATATATACACAAATGAAAGGGCGGCACTCACAAGTCCTGTAGATAAGAATAATTCAGACGCTGTCCGTCTGAATTATTCTTATCTACAGGACTTGTGAGTGCCGCCCTTTCATTTGTGTGCATATTGGAGTTTGTAGCTCCACGGAGGGCACCCGAGCAAAGTAACAGGCTGGTCAGTCATGTGAGTGCCGACTCAATTGTTGGATATATATATATATATATATATAGAGAGAGAGAGAGAGAGAGAGAGAGAGAGGACTTGAAGCTGGCACTCCGGTTACTGTGTCCAATCTGCCCTGGTGCCTTCAATAATCTGTTTGCAGCAGACAATATAGATATTATTATTATTATTATTATCCTTTATTTATATGGCGCCACAAGGGTTCCGCAGCGCCCGATTACAGAGTACAAATGCACATAAAAAATAGGAAAACAGTGACTTACAGTTGAATACAATATAGGACAAGTACAGGGCAACTAAGCATAACTACACCAGTAAACATAGAGATAAGTTCCAGGTGGTCAAAAAACTGTGGGATCTGGGCAGTTGAGGATTATTAAAGTAAGAAAAGTATAAGCACATGAGGGAAGAGGGCCCTACTCGTGAGAGCTTACATTCTAAGGGGAGGGGTAGACAGACAGGGATGACACAGATGGGGTACATAGAGAGCGTGGAACAGAGGGTTATGTTGAGATTTGGCTAGGTTTGGTAAAGAAATGGGTCTTAAGAGCCCGTTTGAAGTTTTGTAGAGAGGTGGAGAGTCTGAGGGGGAGAGGTAAAGAATTCCAGAGAAATGGAGCAGCACGTGAAAAATCTTGGAGATAGGAGTGGGAGGAAGTAATCAGAAGACAGGAGAGACGGCGTGCATTAGCAGAGCGAAGAGGACGGGTGGGAGAGTAAAGGGAGATAAGGTCAGAGATGTAGATGGGAGAGGAGTGGGTGAGGGCTTTGTAAGTGAGTGTGAGAAGTTTGAATTGGATTCTGAAAGGGAAGGGAAGCCAGTGGAGGGCCTGTAGGAGGGGGGAGGTAGACGTAGTGCGTTTGGTGAGGAAGATGAGCCGGGCAGCAGCATTGAGGATAGATTGGAGTGGAGAGAGGTGATTGTCAGGGAGGCCAGTTAAGAGGAGATTACAACAATAGCGGCACTCCAAGGGTCTTAAGTAGTAAAATGGTAAATCAACGGCGGAGTAACGCCTGGCAGAGGTTAACGTTTCAGTTTATTGCAAACTTTCGTCAGAACAAAGAATTAAACAAGTGTACATACCTTTATACCGAGTATTCACCAAGTGAAGCAAGCAGCGTGGGCACTGATTGCGGCGCCTTACCGGTGACGTCACGTGAGCGCGACGTGCGCTATGCAGCGCCACTTCCGGTCACGCCGTTCCTTACAAATAGATTAAACAAATAACACCGTCACCATAGCAACATAGCCGCAGAGAACGGCAACTGTCAATGTTAAACAGCGCTCATTATGCATATGCTGATCACCACTAAAGACATTATATCTAATACACCGATAAGCACAACTATCTTCGATTAACGAATTATGGTCTACCATAATATAAGCACGTTTCTCATGCTTAAAAAATCACAGAATGATATACATCAATTCTATAGACAACCTGTAGGCGCTTGATGAAGTCCAGACACTGACGGACTAAACGCGTTGGGACTGCCTGCTGATACCTACACATGCACCACTGAATTCATGTATGTGCAACTTTCCATCTCACGCATGTGCAACTTTCCATCTGGTGTACAGTATGTGCAACTTTCCATATCGCGTATGTGCAACTTTCCATATCACGTATGTGCAACTTTCCATATCACGTATGTGCAACTTTCCATCTGGTGTACAGTATGTGCAACTTTCCATATCGCGTATGTGCAACTTTCCATATCGCGTATGTGCAACTTTCCATTGCTCTTGTCCAGTACTGATTAAAGTTAAATATGGAGATATGACAAATTTGTATGTATGTAGGCTCTTTGCCTCACACATGCATTTTAATGGTTCTAAGACCTGAAATACACGCAGTAATATCCTTGCCTGGGATGTTGGGCTTATCCTATCATAAAAAGGTGTGTGTACATTGTTAAATCGCAGCAATAGTTCATACTATATCCCTAGAGTCTAGAGCTTTTATGGCAGAGTAGGTAGAACTATTGCCCCTAGGGAACCTACCTTAAGGTGGCTGGGAAAATATTTGTCCTAGCTCTAGTGTACATTCTTTATTGTTACAGCCATATATCATAGTTGGATATACCAATAATTTGCCTTTATTAAGTCATGTTGTACTGAAACTCTGTTTACGGTGCTCTATTCTGTTTACTGCCCTTTGGTTTCCAAGCCATGCCCAGCAAGGCATAGAAACTCATAATTAGTAAGCATTCCACAAAAAAACAGCTTTATTTCCTAACCTCAGTTATTGCTGTAAATTGCCCATCTCTACTCTGCCAGCGTTAGTATGTACTGTGCTCAGAGAAGAGTGCACTGTAGCAGCAGTACAATTGGAGCCATCATGTCCAATAAGCATCACGTTTCAGGACAGTTATTGCTCTTCTTCAGAGTTTGTAGATGTAGCATGGTTCCATTCCAATCCTATACATAATCTATCATTTATGTAGTATGGGTTCAACTAAAATGTCTGTCCCAGTCAGCTAGAAACATCTTGATATTGTTCAGTTTTGCTACTCTATGGCAATCAATATATTCTAGTTAGTAAATTGCTGTCAAAATCATGTATGAATTAGACAATCTCAGCTAAAGACTCATCACGTATATGCTACATACTTGTTTCTGTAATGTCTTATATGAAATTATATACAGTGTTCACCATAAGTGTATAGAAAGTGTGTTGTTAGTCTTCTCTTGGCCATCAGAGTGCAGTTACAGAATGAGCTTCTACCAAGGCAGCCTTTGGTCCTCTGGATCTACAAAACCCAACCCAATCTATACGACTCGGTTATATAGCACAATCTGAGAATTTATGTTAAAGCTTGCTTACAGTATGTACCCAAACTACAATATTATTGTTTGTTTTAATATTTCCCATGCATAATCAAACAAAAATATTCACCCTTGGACAGATTATAGCCACGGAAGACTGATCTTGTACTGTACCCAAGATATGTCTTTGGTTGGTCTCTGCTTATAAATAATATATATACCTGGGGATGCATACTGTAAGATTGCAGGGCGTGAAGACAAGTTTGTCTGACTTTAGTACAGCAGATAATTCCCTCCACAGTATTCACAATGGCTGGAGTGATGCTGAGACTGACAACTTCGCCATCAGGTGGTTATTTACATAGCAAACTGATTATTTTCCTTTATTAATAAATTATTGAAATATACGCCTGCGTATGGCAGGTTGTCTTCTGAGTCTCCATTGTGACGTGAGCAGTATTTCCATTATCTCCTCGTGGCCATTGCTGGCTTTCGGCAGCAGGGAAAAAAAGATTCCTATAGAACAGTATCCTACTCCACCCCCCACTCCCTGCCTCCAGGCTTAGAGCTCTGCATTCCCTCTCTCTGCGGAAGATCGGATACACTAATAGGGTTACATTAACCCCACATGATTAGTGGAAGCATTTTATTCTGCCGGGGTTGCAGGAAGGAATATGCAAAAACCCGGAGTGCACTGGGGACAAAGAAAACCCAGTTAAATGTTCTCCACCATTTATCACCTGGTTGTAGCTATAATGAGCCTCACATCCCATCAGTAAAGTTGTTAGAGGCTTAGATTCCTGAAGCACAGAGCCAGAAGCAGCAAGAGGAAAAGGAGTAGATGTGTTTCTCAGGCATCCTTTTTTTTATTTCGGCTGGGCGCAGCAGGATCAGCCCCAGTGATAGAATGTGCTGGTCGTCATGGCAACACCCTCCCCTGCTTCATACACGAAAGATTAGCTCTCACTGTGCAGAGGAGAGAAATTCGGGAAGTCAGGATAATCCCTGGGTGCACAACGAGAGAAAGGTTGGATCATGCCCGGGGGATGCCACATCTGCATTGATAGATCTGGGCAGCCAGAGAAGCTGGTATTTAATCTGAAAAGCAGAAGTTTGCTGCTACAGGAAGAAGCAGAATACTGAATGAGGGTAATAGTCATGGTGGAGACTGTCCCATGACAGCAGTTAGAACTGGCAGAAAGGGTATTGGAGTAGAATTTGAATAACTCATATGATGCTGAATATATGGATAAACTAACTCTTTCATAATAAGGAACAAAGTGTACACAGGGGAAACTATGGAACACTACAATATCCCGCAAGACAGATACTTTAATATAAACGCAGTTACATTTTATCAAATATTCACCACCAATATAAAGCCTCTCACAACAGTTAATGGTTGTAGTGTTTCATTTTGTTTTTAGATATTATATAGAGAGCTGTGAAGGACTGAGCCTTCGCCTGTGTCTGTCCCCAGCTCCTTCCTGTTTTATGCCCCATTTTCTCTGCATTATACCCTGCTAGACTTCATCTGTAGCCCCATTCTTTATTTAATAGTAATATATCTGACCTATCAGATATCTTCCCTCTTCCCCCACATTCCCATCTGTCTCCCTCCGCTTACCTCTCTGTCCCTGTCCCATCTCTACCACTGATTCCGTGTCTCTCTGTCTTAGGGTGTGTACACACGGTGAGATATTTTCTTTCGATTTTGACTATATAGTCAAAATCGCAAGATGCGCGGTCCCGCCAGGTCGGCATCGCAAGAAAAGATAGACTGTGCAGGCAAGTCAATCCTTGCTAGATCGGTGTACTATCTAGTTCATCTCACATGTCAATGACATCTCACGTAAGCCAAAATCTCACTTAAGCCAAAATCGTAAGCACACATAGTCCATATCTCAAGAAAAGTTAGTCAAAATCTGTGCAATCTGGGCTCCAGGGAGTTCAAGGGAAATCGCAAGTGAAAATCGGGCATAGCAAGGATCTCACCGTGTGTACACACCCTTACTTTCTCCAATTTCTCTGTCCCATCCTGTATCTCTTATCTGTCCACCTCTCTACCCCTATGTCTCTTTATCCCTTCTGTTTCCTGTCTTTCTCTAATTCTGTGATTGACCATACCTCTGGGTTAGAGGGCAGGCCTAGTGCACTGATAGGACAGATGTTGACAGTGTTACTAGGCTGGGGAGTGGAGCAGTAAGTCAGAGGCCTGATGAGAAAGTCTTAGTGATGGGCATTGATTGTCGCTGGGGTTTAAACCATAGCCAGTTCTCAGCCGTTGATGACTAACCATCGATGGAGTAGAACCCCATAGATGGTTAGTCATCGATGAGTGCTGTACATGTGTAGACCATGACCATCGGAACAGCATTACAGATGTTTTCTCAATATTCGGGTGCCACACTTGCCCTAAGCCTTGACCATAGATGGTCGCAAAACATTTATAATCAATTGTCATCACTAGAAGGTACTATTTTCACTGTGTCATGCCCGTACAGGAGGATGTTTGTTCACCACATTGCCCAGCCACTTTATCTGCTGACGCAGAGCATCATCCCGTTGGCGTTGTTGTTGAGTGGGTGAGTGTCAGCATGTCTTGTGGCTTGGTGAGCCTCGATCTGTTGATGCAACGCGCAGGTGGCAGACACATGTCTCACTTTAACTTTCACCACCAGGAGGCCTGCGTGTGCATGGTGTCCAGCGTCTCTGCGCTAGGTGGGCACCATACAAGATTATATCATACATGTAATAAGGCTATTAATATTTCATGAGGTCTGGGGCTGTGGGACCTGGCATATATCACCCGCTACCTGAGGCCCTATTTATATATTGCCTGAGGTAGCGGGTGATATTCATGAAGTCATAAAGCACCAAATGAGATTGAACTTGATCATAGTTTGAGGGATAACTAGGGATATCCTGATATACACCACTGGGCTGTAAGGTTGTATATTTACAGTTTCACTTACACATATGAACAGACAATTTCTATCTTGTACACATTAAAACAACAGGTGCAACAGGATGAAGTAATTCTCTGCGCTATGACAACCTCCCCCCCCCCAACTCTGATTGGTTCTAAGACACATTTCTAAAATTGTAAAAGTACAGTATGGAACTCTTCTGCTTGTTGGTCTGTCTATCAGATATGATGTAAACCTAAAGCCCGGTACATACTGGGCGATGCTGAAACACCGGCGATGAACGACTATATTATTGAACAATATAGCACGTACACACTGAACATTATCGTTCAACAATAACTATCAGTGACGTCACTGCTGGCATTCCCAGACATGCAGCTCCGCCCGACATTGACGGGTTGAGCAGCATGTCAGCTCAGTACTGGTAATCGCTGAATGACGTGCGGGAGTGTGCATCGTTCACCAATATTACCCCCATACACACTGGACTTTATAAGCCTAAAAATAAACGATAATTACATTTTCTATCTTCAGACCTTACCTAACATTTTTAGTATAAGTTTTAAAAGTACATTTTTTGATGAAATATAAGTGATAAATTGTTGTGCAGTGCTATAGATTGTAAGCTTGCGAGCAGGTTCTTCCTACTTCTATGTCTGTCTGTTTTTACCCAGTTTTGTTCTATTACTGTTGTTCTAATTGTAAAGCGCAACGGAATATGCTGCGCTATATAAGAAACTGTTTATAAATAAATAAATGTAATCTAATAAAGGAAGTGGTGATGGTAATTGGTGATGGTACATGATACTGGTTATAACCATAGCTACATTTTTACTGTGTTTTTTTGTATATGTAGCTATAACCTGGCTGGGCAAACAGTGCCCATCTGATTTAGCCACTCGCCAATATACTAAAGTGGTTGGAACTTCATGAGTGGGGAGGTCCAAGTGGCAAACGCAGGGAGCACAGTGACGTAATTTGATGTAGCCAAGTATGGGTCCATATTCAGTGTATATATTCAGCTCCGGAATGTAAGATCCTAGTATATTCTGCATTCCTTTCTTAAGGCTGCTTTTCTTGTGCCATGGCAAGAGCCTGTTATGGACATTAATATGATAAAGTAGTTTAAATAACTAATCAATTAAAACTAATATTACTAGCATCACTTGGTCAAGCGTGTATTGAGTACAGCAATGTATTATTTCCATTTTGCTGAAGGGGCACAGTACAGTATATGCTACTTATACTGTTATATAGTATGTGAAAGTGGGACTGATGTAAGAAACTTCATAAGTACATTAACATATGGATTATATGGAGCACAATCACACATTTACATATTACCATTAAGGGCATAAACTAGGGGTGGTATTCAGTATGCCGGCTGTTGGGATTCCGGCGCTCAGTATACCGGCGCCGGAATCTCAACACCCGGCATACTGACAACTATTCTCCCTTTTGGGGGTCTACGACCCCCCTGAAGGGAGAATAAATAGCGTGGCGAGCGCAGCGAGCCCGCAAGGGGCTCATTTGCGCTCGCCCAGCTGTCGGTATGCCGGCGGTTAGGATCCCGGCGTCGGTATGCTGGCCGCCGGGATCCTGGCCGCCGACATATCATACTACAGCCATAAACTAGAAATGTATCTAATCACAGAGAGGTTACAGCACCTACCTGTATGACTTGTATGAGTGCCGAAAAATGGGCGTGGTCATGTGTTGTGCGGGGCGTAGCCACATGCTGCTAGTGGCAGTGGCTACATGACACTAGCGGCGTGGCCACATGACACAGCCCCTTTTTTGGGGGAATCTGGAGTCAAGGCTAAAAATATATAGTAATGCCTCCAGTATAATAGAAATATATAGGGATACCTTCAGTATAATAGAAATATTATAGTAATGCCCCAATTTAATAACAATATATAGTAATGCCTCCATTATAACAGGAAAATACAGCACTGTCGCACTCCCAGTAACCCTGACAAAGTGGGAGGAGCCGTCATGCTGCCAAGAACCATGGTCTTGTTGCTTTGTGGCACATTATAATTGTGGTAATGGCAAAGTGTGCGGCAGGTGGTACTGCGAAATTCTTAAGGGTACTCCGTATCCGAGCGTACCTGCATACTTGCACCACAGCTTCTACAGTGTAAAGATTGTGTTATTCTACCATACATTGTACAGGATAATATACTAGATACTGTACTGTAGATGGCTTTGTGCTAAGAACGCCTGCTACCTTACTGTATGAAGTTCTCAGCACTATAAGCAATGCAGAGAAAATCATACGGAGACGGGGTCACCATAATACAGAAACTCCGATCCTTGGATTCAATATCAAAACAGACCAAATGTTGGAAAGTTTGGGGAATACAGGTTGAGTATCCCTTATCCAAAATGCTTGGGACCAGAGGTATTTTGGATATGGGGTTTTTCCGTATTTTGGAATAACTGCACACCATAATGAAATATCATGGTGATGGGACCTAAATCTAAGCACAGAATGCATTTATGTTACATATATACTTTATACACACAGCCTGAAGGTAATTTTAGCCAATATTTTTTATAACTTTGTGCATTAAACAAAGTGTGTCTACATTCACACAATTCATTTATGTTTCATATACACCTTATACACACAGCCTGAGGATCATTTAATACAATATTTTTAATAACTTTGTGTATTAAACAAAGTTTGTGTACATTGAGCCATCAAAAAACAAAGGTTTCACTATCTCACTCTCACTCAAAAAAGTCTGTATTTCGGAATATTCCGTATTTCGGAATATTTGGATATGGGATACTCAACCTGTATTAACTACCTGTTTGCACCGTATATTCTAATACCATTCTTTATATTCTAGGACACATTGTTATAATACATATACATCCACTTCAGTTTCATAAAAAATAAAATTATGCAGCTTTTAAAAAGTGATGCTAGTACTAAGCTAAAGTGTATAATGGTAAAATCCTGAATTACAACTATTATAAGTACCACTACAAGTAAGCAGTTGATACCTCCAATGTACTTCCAAACCACCTTTAATCCCCAAACTGTAATGCACTATTAAACAAATCTTTTTATCCAGAATTTCTGAAAAGTTGAAATCTATTAGAAGCATACAGTATCTGTCCCATGGTGTTAGGATCTTTTATATCACTGGACCTCCGAAATAAACACATTTGGAGGAGTTTGTATAAGCAATTTATTTAGGTTGAATCAGCACTCAAATTTCCCCATGCTGCGTTTTCCTTATGTGTTCTAATTGGCTAGTTGTGTATAGTAAGATTGTTATGTTAATTCATATGGGGAAAACAAAGTTTCTAAAATGTTCATAGATGTCTTGCTTTGGTCATTATTGGTGAGCGGTAGTAAAGTGTTTATAATAATCCTTTATTTATATAGATATGGGCTTTTGCTTTTAATTAAAACTTGTCATACCGTACGACTGGTTTTCTTTACACATCACAAAGTGTGTTAGAAAAAATACATAACCATACAACATTTTCATTTATTTTACCGTTAAAGAAAAGCTTAAGTAAGAACAAACTATTAGCACAGTAATAAAGAACGGTCTCACTCAATAAAATAAGCCAGTGCATGTAGTTCACAGTGTTCACTACTGATGGTTATTGGCATTAGAAGACAGCAGTGCCACCTGCTGTGCATAGCCTGGATAAGCAGCAGAGCCAGTACAGCCCTCTGTCATTTTACTGATCACTGCAGAACAAAGTGTTGGTCCCCAGTCCAGCAGCTTTTGCACTTTGCATCCTGAATACATTTATCTGTTCATCTTCTTTCCCAGGCATATTAATTCCTCCTATGTTATTTTTCTTATGTTGATATATTTAGTACTACAAGTTGCAATCTTTTTATTTTTATTTTATTATTTTATTTTTTACTACTGTATAGTTTTGTTTAAAATATGTATTCTTATTTATAGTTTAAGACTTACCTATAAAATGTATTTCTAAAACCTACGCTAAAGACTAATCACCTAGTGATACTTTAGGCACAGAAGACACACAGGCTGAAGAGTATTTCATGTGCTATATTTAGCTGTAAACCATAGTTAATCCGCAGCTGACTTTGGTCTGCTTCCTTTTCCACTCCACTTGATCTTCTATTTCCTTGCAAAAATCATGCATCCTGTGACAGTAGCAGCCACATACATCTATTGCATGGCAATGCACTTCTGTTGTGAAGAGTGGAGCTATCCCACAGACCCACAATTGTGCCAACTTCAGGCTTAAGTTCCGGGAAGCAGAATGGTATCGGTGAAATCAGAACCAGTTGTCTAGAATTTAAAACAACCTGTTCTGCGGATAAGAAGCGCATTTGCTGGCACACTTGCAACCCATTCTAAAACACTTTTCAGCTACAGCACATGGTGTAATAGAATAAGTAAAACAATGGACACCATTTACTGGATTACTGGTTCAAACAAGTGAAAGAATTTCACCATGAGTGAAATGTATTAGTCTGAGTATTGAATACATTTAGTACAAAGCACCTAATTCAAGGTTGAATGCAAAACAACATTTTCCTCTAATCGGCAAAACCATGTGCACTGCAGGGGGGGGAGGGGGGGCAGATATAACATGTGCAGAGAGAATTAGATTTGGGTGGGTTATATTGTTTCTGTGCAGTGTAAATACTGGCTGCTTTATAGATATCAGCACACCCCACCGGGTGGTCTTCAGTTTGCCGCTTGTTGGGATCCCGGCGCACAGTATACGGTCGCCGGCATACCGACACCTTTTCTCCCTCTTAGGGATCCACAACCCCCCTGGAGGGAGAATAGATAGCATGGCGCGCCACCGTGCCCGCAGCGTGGCGAGCGCAGTGAGCCCGCAAGGGGCTCATTTGCGCTCGCCCAGTTGTCGATTTTTCCTGGCGGTGAAAGAAGGTAGGAAAAATGTGCGCAATTAATACCAAAAGTGCAGTTTTTTCCTGGCGGTTAAGATTCTGGCGCCGGTATGCTGGCCGCCGGGAGCCCGGCGGCCAGCATACCGTACTACATCTTCCACCCTAACTCTCTCTGCACATGTTGTTATATCTGCCTGCCATGCAGTGCACATGGTTTTGCCCATTAGAGGAAAATGTTGTTTTGGAATCAACCTTGAATAAGGCCCTAAGTACACAAAATTATACACTGCCCTGTTTCTCACGTTGATTTTTCTTCCCCTCAGGTATTATAATTTATTAGATTCAGTAGTGTTATCCTGGCAGATCCCGTTATATAGGCCTTTGTGGTTCACATTTCTTGTTTCCTTTTGCATTTGCAATCATTATTTAGTTTATATACTATTAGTGCTTGTTTTGCACATCTTTGTATTTAAACATCACTGAGTTGCTCAAGCGTGAAAAAGTACAAACAGGGTTCCTGAACTTTAAATCATCTAGAGAAAGGCATTCTTTCAGTGTTTAATATGCATTTTTAAGCCTAGTAATCAAGAATTGATGCCGATAGCCTAAAAGAAAACATAAGTACGTGGACCTATACAAACACACATTCTGACAACAGTTTGCTTTGTTATACAGTTTAGACGATGTCAGTGGTGTTTAGAAGAGTTGACGCTAGGTAAAATAATCTATGGGTGGTCTCATTAGGTACGCAGTACACTACGCTGTAAGGAAGCTCTGAGGACACACTTCTAACGTACATCTATCAAAAGAGAGAACTAAGAACAACAGGCTGTCTATTCTTTTACTAATGTGTGCAATTCCTATGTGTTTAAGAACCATTAAGAAGCTAAGAAGTGACAATGGTAGTTATTCTCAGGGGATACCCTGTGGAAGATATATATTGGCACCAAAGCAAAAGCCTCATATATGTCCAAATGGACTAAAAATACATTCAAAATTAGATACATCAGTATGTTTATAGGTTCAGTTCCTTCATAGAAATATAAAAGACAGCAGAAATAAACAGTTGGAAGTATATTGATGTGTGCTTCATTTGTATATCACTTGTCAGTTTGCCATAAAATAAAAATGTGTGTTTCCTTATTTACCTATTTATTTTTGCCAATCAAGACAAAAACGTGTTTGCAGTGAACCTACAGTATACACCAATTCTGCTGCCTACTAGGCTCTCTAGTGCTTGTGCAAGTGATAATTGATTCTGCTGCCTACTAGGCTTTCTGTATTGTATATGTAAGTGATAACAGATTCTGCTGCCTAGTAGGCTCTCTGTATTGTGTGTGCAAGTGATAACAGATTCTGCTGCGTACTAGGCTCTCTAGTGCTTGTGCAAGTGATAACTGATTCTGCTGTCTACTTGGGCTCTCTGTAGTGTATGTGCAGGTGATAACAGATTCTGCTGCCTACTAGGCTTTCTGTATTGTATATGTAAGTGATACAGTAATAGATTCTGCTGCCTAGTAGGCTCTCTGTATTGTATTTGCAAGTGATAACAGATGCTGCTGTCTACTAAGTTCTCTGTAAAGCCGGGTACACACTGGGCGACCTCTCCTAGTTAGCAGTCAGCGCTATATCGCTGATTGCTAACTAGA
The DNA here is from genome assembly GCF_028390025.1 of Pseudophryne corroboree. Classification (NCBI taxonomy): domain Eukaryota; kingdom Metazoa; phylum Chordata; class Amphibia; order Anura; family Myobatrachidae; genus Pseudophryne; species Pseudophryne corroboree. Next base: position 652,236,801 of record NC_086448.1, on the reverse strand, counting down.
GGAGATCACCAGTGCATACACACTTAACAATATTGATGTACAATATCGTTCAGTGACGTCATCCCCCGCACTCCCCGAACATGCAGCTCAACGATATAGTTAACATTGAGCTGCATGTTCATTAGATCATAGATGAACGAGAATGACCGCTGGTGCGCCCATCGTTCATCCATAGTCACTGGACGATAGATCTTGCAAAACAGATAGTTATCATTCAAATCGTAATGTGTTGTCGCCCAGTGTGTACGGAGCTTAATGGATAATAGATTCTGATGCCTACTAGGCTCTCTGTAGTGTACGTGCAAGTGATAACAGAGTCTGCTGCCTACTAGGATCTCTGTAGTGTATATGCAAGTGATAACAGATTCTACTGTCTACTAGGATCTCTGTAGTGTATATGCAAGTGATAACAGATTCTAGGCTCTCTGCAGTGTATATGCAAGTGATAACAGATTCTAGGCTCTCTGTAGTGTATATGCAAGTAATAACAGATTATAGGCTCTCTGTAGTGTATATGCAAGTGATAACAGATTCTACTGTCTACTAGGATCTCTGTAGTGTATATGCAAGTGATAACAGATTCTAGGCTCTCTGTAGTGTATATGCAAGTGATAACAGATTCTAGGCTCTCTGTAGTGTATATGCAAGTGATAACAGATTCTAGGCTCTCTGTAGTGTATATGCAAGTAATAACAGATTATAGGCTCTCTGTAGTGTATATGCAAGTGATAACAGATTCTACTGTCTACTAGGATCTCTGTAGTGTATATGCAAGTAATAACAGATTCTAGGCTCTCTGTAGTGTATATGCAAGTGATAACAGATTCTAGGCTCTCTGTAGTGTATATGCAAGTAATAACAGATTATAGGCTCTCTGTAGTGTATATGCAAGTGATAACAGATTCTACTGTCTACTAGGATCTCTGTAGTGTATATGCAAGTGATAACAGATTCTAGGCTCTCTGTAGTGTATTTGCAAGTGATAACAGATTCTACTGTCTACTAGGCTCTCTGTAGTGTACGTGCAAGTGATAACAGATTCTGATGCCTACTAGGCTCTCTGCAAGTGATAACAAACTGGTTTATGTTCATAAGAGATTAAATGGAGATCACACACATTCGCAGATTAAATTTATTAAACATGTCATTGCTTTGCTTTCATTTTAAGTCCTTGGAGGGATTGTTACTTTAAAATTTTATTTACTCAAAGTGCTTCTAGCAGACAAGCCAGCTTGCGATTAATTAAAATTAGAAGGTAGTTGACAAGCTAGAGCCACTTTCCTGCCCATTCATCACTGCTTTATCTACACATCATGTTACTAAATCACTAGTTTGCCAACACAATAATATATAGAACTACAGGTTGAGTATCCCTTATCCAAAATACCACATTTTTGGGTCCCCTACTGAGATAATGACACATGTATTATATATTATGTGTATATATAAATATACTATATAGATATATTATATAATATACATCTATATGTGTCATTATCTCAGTAGGGGAACAAAAAACGTGTGATTTTGAATTTTGGATAAGGGATACTCAACCTGTATAATGTTGTAACCTCTTATGTCTCTTCAAATTAATTACAACTAAACAGAACTCGAAAATTGTATATACAGGTTAAGTATCCCATATCCAAATATTCCGAAATACGGAATATTCCGAAATATGGACTTTTTTGAGTGAGAGTGAGATAGTGAAACCTTTGTTTTCTGATGGCTCAATGGCCCTCATTCCGAGTTGTTCGCTCTGTATTTTTCATCGCATCGCAGTGAAATTCCGCTTAGTACGCATGCGCAATATTCGCACTGCGACTGCGCCAAGTAATTTTACAATGGAGATAGTATTTTTACTCACTGCTTTTTCATCGCTCCGGCGATCGTAGTGTGATTGACAGGAAATGGGTGTTACTGGGCGGAAACAGGCCGTTTTATGGGCGTGCAGGAAAAAACGCTACCGTTTCCGGAAAAAACGCAGGAGTGGCCGGGGAAACGGAGGAGTGTCTGGGCGAACGCTGGGTGTGTTTGTGACGTCAAACCAGGAACGACAAGCACTGAACTGATCGCAGATGCCGAGTAAGTGTGGAGCTACTCTGAAACTGCTAAGTAGTTTGTAATCGCAATATTGTGAATACATCGTTCGCAATTTTAAGATGCTAAGATACACTCCCAGTAGGCGGCGGCTTAGCGTGAGCAACTCTGCTAAAATCGCCTTGCGAACGATCAACTCGGAATGAGGGCCAATGTACACAAACTCTGTTTAATACACAATGTTAATAAAAATATTGTATTAAATTACCTTCAGGCTGTGTGTATAAGGTGTATATGAAACATAAATGCATTCTGTGCTTAGATTTAGGTCCCATCACCATGATATCTCATTATGGTATGCAATTATTCCAAAATACGGAAAAATCCGATATCCAAAATACCTCTGGTCCCAAGCATTTTGGATAAGGGATACTCAACCTGTAGTAATGTAATATATATTGGTGCTCTCTTAATAAATAGTATTAATAACCATCATCTGGCACTGGACAATGCTTAATGAGGTCAAATGATAAGTTGCAAACTTAATCCTGGCTATGTACACAGGACTAAATGAAGGTTTATAGAGAGTTGTGGCGATTGCTAAGAAAAAAACAAAAACAAACTGATGGTCTTTAATCATCATTCCAGGAGCACCGGGCGCTGCGGACAGCCTGGAAGGGTGCGTGCTGCAGTAGCTCTGCCTTGCACTCTCTGGCCACCACTGCTGCTGCTGGGGAGGGGGCGGGGACCGTGGAGGAGAACTGGAATGCAGGCAGCATAATGCTTTCCTGCCCTCTCTTAATATACTGTTTGTAGGGATTGTGTGAATGTGTGGGGCCAAGGGGTGACCCCTGTCGCCCCCCCCCCCCCCCCCTCTCTTATCCAGCCCTGGACGCATGCGCAGTAGAAAAACATCACTCCATTGGCAGTGCGTCTGACTCAGACTCAGGTTCAATATAACAAGAGCTGTAGTTTCTTTTTTATAGTCTGTTTATCTAAACAGAAATTTATGCAGATTCTTTGTAAACATCAAAACTTCCTTTTTATCTCCTCATGAGAACATTCTGACCAACAAGTTTTTGATTATGATCTATAACTCCCTCCTCTCTCTCCTTAACATATCCACTATTCTAGTCTGATAAATCACATGGAATATTCACATATACAGTACCCAGTATAACAGATTAATTGACCAGCTTTCTGTTAGATCATAATATCTTTATTCCTCTGAGTCAGGGATTATAAGACATGAATAAGTGACTTTTATTATTTAGACATTTATTTATTTTCTGTTTATCAACAGGACAGCTTATTAAGGTGCGGTCACAAAGCGGCTATTGTATGCACATTGGTCTATGGTTTCTTACTGTGCATGCGTCTAAGCCGTATATAGCTGTTGCAACAAGGAATTAGTAGTAGCAAAGTGACAGGAAAACAGCGTTTGGGGGTGGTAACGGGGAATGGCCATTAGATGGCATTTTCCAGGCATTCATAAATTAGCAGTTGCGATCTTACTTGCTACTGGAGAACCCTCAGTGTCCCAGGAGAACAGCACTCAGAGGCCCTCAGACTCTGCGACATGTTCCAATTTACGATGATGGTACTGATGTATGAGCAACTATTCGCTGTCAGATGGAAATGATGCAAGATCAGTGGGTGTCCCTGTGCTCTGGTTAGCGTTTGCCCATATTAGCATATAATCGCAATTGTGTACAGCAAAAGATAGCAACTGCAGCAGCAAGAACAACCCACCTGAATGAGCCTCTGTGTGCTGTTTTAGGAGTGGTCATAAAAATATTAATCTAAACAATAGCATTTTCTGAATTGCATAAAGCATGAAACAGCTGTCATTAAGCAAGGGAAGAAAATGTCCCTTTTGGCTTTTGGAGTTATTTTTCTCATCAATGTTTTAAACTATGAAATGATTTAGAAACAAAGGTCAGATACGATCAAAAGGCATAATCTGATGGCAGAAACGCTCCAGCAGTTCCATTTTGTACTTCCGATTGCCAACCCAAGTGTACAGTCTTCATGTCCTGTTACTGTAGGAGGTGTGGTTATTTGTGCAGGGGTGTGGCCAAGTACCGTTGTGAGGATTTGCCTTAATCTGCTGTTGCTGCCACTCAAAAAGTGTCTGTACACCTCTGAAAGGGGCATTGCTGTTACTCTAGGCTACACCCTCCCCCTTTTCTCAGCACCCCTGACAGTATTTAAGGTTATATAGCAAACACATGGTCTGAAATTCCATGGCTAATTATAGTCCATGTTTCCATCCCTGTAATTGTTTGAGAATAGAATGTTATATCACTTTTAACTGTAGAAACATTAGCAAAATAAAGAACTTACTGAAGGCAGAGAACCATAAAAAAAAGTTTGTTCTGTCTCCTCAATGAGTGGGCAGACCAGTGTAATTATGGGAGCGGGGGGAACCTACAATGAAGCAGGCAGTCCAGAGAGGAGTAGGGACTCAGTGGGCAGGAGTTGAGGTGACCCAAGTCTAGTTATACTAGTGTGTATATGTTAGAGATGAGCGGGTTCGGTTCTCAGAGAACAATATACCCCCCCCCCCATCCCCCGCCCGGAACTGCACGTCCTGAGCCCTGTCTTATGTGTGTCATTTCAGTGCTCTGTTGTGCTGCATCAGTTCAGTGGTAGTGTCTTGTGCTGTGTCAGGGCAGTCACAGTGGTGGTGTCCTCTGCTGCCATATGTCCAGTGCTGCTGTATAAGTCCAGTCCAGTGGTGCTGTGTTGTGCTGCATCAGTCCAGTGGTGGTGTCTTGTGCTGCATCAGTCCAGCCACAGTGGTGGTGTCCTCTGCTGCCATATGTCCAGTGCTGCTGTATAAGTCCAGTCCAGTGGTGCTGTGTTGTGCTGCATCAGTCCAGTGGTGGTGTCTTGTGCTGCATCAGTACAGTCACAGTGGTGGTGTCCTCTGCTGCCATATGTCCAGTGCTGCTGTATAAGTCCAGTCCAGTGGTGCTGTGTTGTGCTGCATCAGTCCACTGGTGGTGTCTTGTGCTGAATCAGCCCAATCACAGTGGTGGTGTCCTCTGCTGCCATATGTCCAGTGCTGCTGTATAAGTCCAGTCTATTGCAGTGGTGCTGTGTTGTCCTGCATCAGTCCAGTGGTGGTGTCCCTGTGCTGCTGTATAAGTCCAGTGGTACTGCCGTATAAGTCCAGTGATACTGCCGTATATGTCCAATGGTACTGCCGTATAAGTCCAGTGATACTGCTGTATAAATGCAGTCCAGTGGTACTGCCGTAAATGTCCAGTGGTACTGCCGTATAAGTCCAATAATACTGCCGTATAAATCCAGTCCAGTGGTACTGCCGTATAAGTCCAGGGGTACTGCCGTATAAGTCCAGTGATACTGCCGTATAAGTCCAGTGATACTGCCGTATAAGTCCAGTCCAGTGCTACTGCCATATATGTCCAGTGGTACTGCCGTATATGTCCAGTCATACTGCCGTATAAGTCCAGTCATACTGCCGTATAAGTCCAGTCATACTGCCGTATATAAATCTAGTCCAGTGGTACTGCCGTTTAAGTCCAGTGATACTGCCGTATAAGTCTAGTGATACTGCCGTATAAGTCTAGTGAAGAAAATTGCCGTATAAGTCCAGTATAAGTCCAGTCCAGTATAAGTCCAATGCCGTATAAGTCCAGTCCAGTGGTACTGCCGTATAAGTCCAGTCCAGTGGTGCTGCCATATAAGTTCAGTGGTGCTATACTGTGCTGTATATTATTTACTCCAAATAAAGGGGTTATTAATATTTAATCCAAATCATTTTTACAGGGTTTGCCCTGTGTGGTGTAGAGGTACGCTCTCCTGTGCTGCATTTTGTTATATAAATCCAGAAAAATAATGGAGAACAAAAATTTGGAGGATAAAATAGGGAAAGATCAACAACCACTTCCTCCTTATGCTGCTGCTGCCACCGCTGCTGTTGCTGCTGCTGGGAGTTGCTCGTCATCCCAGAGGGGAAGTCGGAAGACCACTTGTACTACTTCAACTAAGCAATTGATTGTCCAACAGTCCTTTGCGAGGAAGATAAAATATGACAGCAGTCATCCTGTTGCAAAGCGGATAACTGAGGCCTTGACAGCTATGTTGGTGTTAGACGTGCATCCGGTATCCGCCATTAGTGCAGTGGGAATTAGACAATTGATGGAGGTAGTGTGTCCCCGGTATCAAATCCCATCTAGATTCCACTTCACTAGGAAAGTGATTCCCAGACTGTACAGGGACATTAAGAAAAATTTCCTCAGTGTCCTGAAAAATGCGGTTGTACCCAGAGTCCACTTAACAACAGACATGTGGACAAGTGGAGCAGGGCAAAACTAAGGACTACATGACTGTGACAGCCCACTGGGTAGATGTATTGCCTCCCGCAGCAACAACAGCAGCGGCACCAATAGCAGCATCTCACAAAACGCCAGCTCGTTCCTGGGCAGGTTACGCTGTGTATCACCGGTTTCTGTAAGAGGCACACCACTGACAACCTCTTACGGAAACTGAGGGACATCATCGCACAATGGCTTACCCCACTTAGACTCTCCTGGGGATTTGTGATATCGGACAATGCCACCAATAGTGTGCGTGCATTACATCTGGGCAAATTCCAGCACGTCCCATGTTTTGCACATACAATTAATTTGGTGGTGCAGAATCTTTTGAAAAATGACAGGGGCGTGCAGGACACGCTGTCGGTGGCCAAAAAAATTGCGGGCCACTTTCGACATTCACCCACTGCGCGTCACTCCTAGATGGGCCAGGTGTTTGTGCCGCACACTTGTGTCGCTTAGCTTAGTCATACAGCAACCTTGGTGCTCCTCTTTTTTCTTTGCATCATATGCTGTTTGGGGACTAGTTTTTTTTAAGTGCCATCCTGTCTGCCACTGCAGTGCCACTCCTAGATGGGCCAGGTGTTTGTGCCTCACACTCAGGGCCGGAGCTTCCACTAGGCAGCTTTAGGCAGCTGCCTAGGGGCGCCGGGACCTGAGGGGGCGGCCTGCTACAGCTGCCTGAAAAAGGTAGTATGGTCCTACCTCTCACAGCTGCCGCAATCCCCCTGGCACTCGTATCTTCCAGTAGCTGCAACTGCCAAGCTCCCGTATTGCAGCCTACAGCTCCGTCTCCACCCAGCACAGGCAGTAACTTTCGCAGCTCCTGGAGTCCTGGCTGGGGGTGACATGCGGCGCTGCTCTTCATTCCAGGCTCTTTCACAGACCACTCAGTCCCAACTCTGCAACGCAGCCTGCAGGTAAGGTGGCTGCACAGCGCACTTACTGCATTTGATAAGGAAAGAGGGGGAGAGCAGCAGTCTGGGGGGGGGGGGGGGGTCATGCACACAGATGGTGGGGGGGGGATAGAGCAGTAGAAATTTAACAGAGTAAGGGGGGGGGGGTGAGGGCAGCAGGCACCCACACAGACTGGGGAGATGGGGAGAAGAGAGCAACCATGCAACAGACTGGGGGTGGGAGAGAGCGGCAGCATGCCTTTCACCTGAAGGGCGGGTAGGGGGAAGGGGCAGTAGGCAGAAATTTTGCCTAGGGTGCCGAGAACCCTTGCACCGGCCCTGCTCACACTTGTGTCACTTAGCTTAGTCATACAGCTACCTCATTACTCCTCTTTTACTTCTTTGCATGATGTGCTATTTGGGGCCTAGATTTTTTAAGTGCCATCCTGTATGACACTGCAGTGCCACTCCTAGATGGGCCAGGTGTTTGTGCCTCACACTTTTGTCGCTTAGCTTAATCATACAGCTACCTCATTGCACCTCTTTTACTTCTTTGCATGATGTGCTGTTTGGGGCCTTGTTTTTGAAAAGCGCCATCCTGTCTGCCACTGCAGTGCCACTCCTAGATGGGCCAGGTGTTTGTGCTGCACACTTGTGTCGCTTAGCTTAGTCATACAACTACCACATTGCACCTCTTTTACTTCTTTGCATGATGTGCTGTTTAGGGCCTATTTTTAAAATCTGTCATCCTATCTGACACTGCAGTGCCACTCCTAGATGGGCCAGGTGTTTGTGCCGCACACTTGTGTCGCTTAGCTTAGTCACCCAGCGACCTCGTGCACCTCTTTTTTTTTTTACTTTGCATGATGTGCTGTTTGGGGCCTAGTTTTTAAAAGTGCCATCCTGTCTGACACTACAGTGCCACTCCTAGATGGGCCAGGTGTTTGTGCCGCACACTTGTGTCGCTTAGCAGAGTCATCCAGCTACCTCAGTGCAACCTTTTAGCCTAAAAACAATATTGTGAGGTGTGAGGTGATCAGAATAGACTAGAAATGAGTGGAAATGAATGTTATTGAGGTTAATAATACTATCGGATCAAAATTACCCCCAAATTCTGTGATTTTAGCTGTTTTTGTGTTTTTTTCAAAAATCATCCAGATCCAAAACCAAAACCCAAAAGGGTGGTTTTGGCAAAACCAATCAAGATCCAAAACACGAGCGAGGATCTAGATCCAAAACCAAAACATGAAAAGTGCCCGACGCACATCTCTAGTATATGTATGTATGTATCTATCTATCAGTGATGTGTGGTGAGGTGAGCAGGTGAAGCATAGGGGGGTATTCAATTAAAGCAATTTTTTTGCCTAGGTGAAAAAAAACTGCACTTTTCGCTATTTTGTAGGGTGAATGGGGATTTGTCCTATTCAGTAGCAGGGTCGTTTTTTCGCCTAAGTGAAAAATTTGACAGGAGCAAAAAACATGTGGATCGGCGAATCCATGTGTTTATATTATATATATATATATATATATATATATATATATATATATATATATACACATATATATAAATAAAACACATGGCTACATGTGCCTACCACCGCTTCCGGGGCGCCCTCGCTTCCGTAATATGCACGCGCCCCATTCACTTGAATGGGAGCGTCTCTGTGCACTCCCGGCGTGACTAGACGGACGGATCGCCTAGTCATACTGGGAATGCTGCTCTGCGATGGAGCCGTATCAGATGAGCGCGGCTCCATCTGTATATACACACTCACGCACTGCAAAATGCATTCAAACAAACATTGACTATGGTAATATGTATCACATACAGTGTACATAAGTACTGAAAAAGCAGTACTTATATACTGCGTAAAGCAGTCTTCTGTATATATAAGCTTACAGGCTTACCACCTCTCTGGCTGAGAACATCAATTCTGCCACTGGGCCTAACCATCAAGATGAACAGGGAACTGTAGGGGCACAGCACCAGGACCAGGCTCAGCAGGGACATCCCCATTGCTTCTGAGTATGCCCCCCATATTCTCCTACCCACCCGTACTAAGATCTGATCAAAATGTTATCCCAATCCTACTTCTGCCACTAGTTACCTGCTATTGTGTGGTTTTTTTTGTTCTCTCTTCATTGCTCGCTTCCACCCCACCATGTGTTTTTCCTGTAATGTTTACCTCCACTGATTGCACACCTTTCCATTGTGCCCTACATGCAGGGTACATCATCATACTACTACATAAGCATCAGTCTTCCCATATATGAACTTGGCCCTTTTATTGCTCACCTCCCACAGTGTAACCTTCAAAGTGCGCCCAACATGGCTGCCCCATCCACTTGTGGATGGGATGAAAAATACATAGGCCTTATGGTTTTGATGGAACCCTACTCTGAACAGTAGGACTCTGAAATCACCCCCATTTTGGGTCATCTCTTCTAGGGGTGGACTATTCCACCCTGGGTAATCCTACGCTGAGCGCCCAAGATGGCTGCCGCACCTGGTACCTGGTGAGGGTGGAATACACAACCCTTGGAAGTTATTACCCAAAATGCCTACACCAATCCTGCATTATGCTTTCTGTGTGCTTAAGGTTTTGTTTTATGTCTGTGTTGCTTGTCTATTGTTGTATTACTCAAATCCTCTGTATCATGTGCATTGTTTTTGATATCTGTAAAGCGCCTTGAGTCCTGTTGGAAAAAGAGCGCTATATAAATAAAATTATTATTACCTAATTTATATATAGTGGTGTTTGTCACTTAATAGTATCCAGAAGTAGTTTCCCATTTCACAAGCCAATAAAAACACTGATACGTTCATAGGGGGTAATTCCAAGTTGATCGCAGCAGGAAATTTTTTAACAGTTGGGCAAAACCATGTGCACTGCATGGGGGCAGATATAACATTTGCAGAGAGAGTTAGATTTGGGTGGGTTATTTTCTTTCTGTGCAGGGTAAATACTGGCTGCTTTATTTTTACACTGCAATTTAGATTGCAGATTGAACTCACCACACCCAAATCTCTCTCTCTCTCTGCACACGTTATATCTGCCTCCACGACTGCACATGACTCCATGACTGCACATGGTTTTGCCCAATTGCTATCAAAAATCCTGCTGCGGTCAACTTGGAATTACCCCCATAGTCAAGATGTATTATTTATGTTATGCGATTTAACATAAAGATTGCATAACCTTTTCCAGTATTTAGTGGTCCCTGAATAATGTGTACATTTATAGATCTCCTTTCATTACATAAGGTGACTTGTTCTACCAGATCAGAAGTTTATATAATCTGATTATTTTAGATGTAATGAAATGAGGTATACACAGACTAATGCCATTGGTGTTATGGTTGGTTGCTGAAAGCGAACATTTTATCAGACTGTGAAACTAAATAGCTGTCAAATATATGTTTGCAGATGATTCCGCTCCAGAGAGTCTTACTGGTAATGAAACCTTGGGACATAGCTCAAATGCTACAGGAGCAGCTAACAGCAGGGAGGTGACAGAAGCCAACACCAATGGAAAAGCAAGTGCGGAGCAGGATGAGCAGCCATTGAATCTGAGTGACTGTCCACTGTCAACTCCACCAAATTCTGAATTCCAAATAGATGATCACACTAGTAATGGAAAAACAAAGTACAAGAACCTCTCAGTCAGTGACATGAAGATAGAGCGGGAAACAAGAGAGAATGGCAGCAAGGTAAGTCGTGTTTACTGCAAACATCTATGGTTTTCTACAGTTGTGTCCTCCAAATCCTGTATCTTGTGGACAGTGAATTACGTGTGTGCTACTCTATCAGTATTGTACTAGACACTTATCTTACAGTTTCATGACTAAATTACTGTAGGTGTTTTTGATAATATTGTGCATAATAGCTTCCACTTTGTTACAGTTTTTAGCCTTGCTTCTTAAGGTGCATACACACGGTGCAATATAACTACCGATATGGACTATATAGTCCATATCGGTAGAAAACATAGTGCATATCGCACTGTGTGTATACACCTTGCGATGCCGATGCATGGTCCCGAAGGGTCGGTATCTCAAGAAAAAATAGACTGTGCAGGCATGGCAATGTTCACTATATTGTGTACAATCTAGTGCATATCGTCCGTGTTTCCAGTAGTGACCGATATTAGCTTGTGATACCGATCAACGTCCCCCTGGTCATTCCAATATTCAAATGATCTGTCAAAATCGTCCATAGCCAAAATCGCACATAGTCAAAATTGCAAGTATATATAGGGGTATATTCATTTCCTGTCAGATCCTTTCAATGGGTCAGTATTCAATGACTCGACAAAATCGACAGGTTTTAGCCGTTCCGACAATGTGAATACGACTTTTTTTAAAGTCGGATTGACATTGTCGGAAACGAGGACGCCCTTCCGACAAAATACGTGGATTCCGACAATCCACGTGTTTTCCGACAAGTCAGGAATTCCCGACTTGTCGGAAAAAAACAAAACCTATTGAATAGGTCGGAACCCTTCCGATCTAAAACAGTCGGAAACGGCCATCTTTCAGACAAGACTACAGTTCCAACAGGAATTGAATATAGTCAGAATCGCAAGTAAATACAGTCACAATTGGTGGTTCTGGGCTTCGGGAAGTTCAAGGGAAATCGCATAGTCAAAATTGCCCATAGTCAAAATATCACCGTGTGTATGCACCTTTACAGTGACTGTAGCGGGGAATGTTCTGTAAATTGTTTAGCAGCCCTCCTTACAGTGACTGTAGCAGGGAATGTTCTGTGAATTGTTTACCAGCGCTCCTTACAGTGACTGTAGCAGGGAATGTTTTGTGAATTGTCTAGCAGTACTCCTTACAGTGACTGTAGCAGGGAATGTTCTGTGAATTGTTTAGCAGCGCTCCTTACAGTGACTGTAGCAGGGAATGTTCTGTGAATTGTTTACCAGCGCTCCTTACAGTGACTGTAGCGGGGAATGTCCTGTAAATTGTTTAGCAGCCCTCCTTACAGTGACTGTAGCAGGGAATGTTCTGTGAATTGTTTACCAGCGCTCCTTACAGTGACTGTAGCAGGGAATGTTTTGTGAATTGTTTACCAGCGCTCCTTACAGTGACTGTAGCGGGGAATGTTCTGTGAATTGTTTAGCAGCCCTCCTTACAGTGACTGTAGCAGGGAATGTTCTGTGAATTGTCTAGCAGTACTCCTTACAGTGACTGTAGCTGGGAATGTTCTGTGAATTGTTTAGCAGCGCTCCTTACAGTGACTGTAGCAGGGAATGTTCTGTGAATTGTTTACCAGCGCTCCTTACAGTGACTGTAGCAGGGAATGTTCTGTTATTGTTTAGCAGCGCTCCTTACAGTGACTGTAGCAGGGAATGTTCTGTGAATTGTTTACCAGCGCTCCTTACAGTGACTGTAGCAGGGAATGTTCTGTGAATTGTTTAGCAGCGCTCCTTACAGTGACTGTAGCAGGGAATGTTCTGTGAATTGTTTACCAGCGCTCCTTACAGTGACTGTAGCAGGGAATGTTTTGTGAATTGTTTAGCAGCGCTCCTTACAGTGACTGTAGCAGGGAATGTTCTGTGAATTGTTTACCAGCGCTCCTTACAGTGACTGTAGCAGGGAATGTTCTGTGAATTGTCTAGCAGTACTCCTTACAGTGACTGTAGCAGGGAATGTTCTGTGAATTGTTTACCAGCGCTCCTTACAGTGACTGTAGCAGGGAATGTTCTGTGAATTGTTTAGCAGCGCTCCTTACAGTGACTGTAGCAGGGAATGTTCTGTGAATTGTTTAGCAGCGCTCCTTACAGTGACTGTAGCTGGGAATGTTCTGTGAATTGTTTAGCAGCGCTCCTTACAGTGACTGTAGCAGGGAATGTTCTGTGAATTGTTTAGCAGCGCTCCTTACAGTGACTGTAGCTGGGAATGTTCTGTGAATTGTTTACCAGCGCTCCTTACAGTGACTGTAGCAGGGAATGTTCTGTGAATTGTCTAGCAGTACTCCTTACAGTGACTGTAGCAGGGAATGTTCTGTGAATTGTCTAGCAGCGCTCCTTACAGTGACTGTAGCAGGGAATGTTCTGTGAATTGTTTAGCAGCGCTCCTTACAGTGACTGTAGCAGGGAATGTTCTGTGAATTGTTTACCAGCGCTCCTTACAGTGACTGTAGCAGGGAATGTTCTGTGAATTGTTTACCAGCGCTCCTTACAGTGACTGTAGCAGGGAATGTTCTGTGAATTGTTTACCAGCGCTCCTTACAGTGACTGTAGCAGGGAATGTTTTGTGAATTGTTTACCAGTGCTCCTTACAGTGACTGTAGCTGGGAATGTTCTGTGAATTGTTTAGCAGCGCTCCTTACAGTGACTGTAGCAGGGAATGTTCTGTGAATTGTTTACCAGCGCTCCTTACAGTGACTGTAGCAGGGAATGTTCTGTGAATTGTTTAGCAGCGCTCCTTACAGTGACTGTAGCAGGGAATGTTCTGTGAATTGTTTACCAGCGCTCCTTACAGTGACTGTAGCAGGGAATGTTTTGTGAATTGTTTACCAGCGCTCCTTACAGTGACTGTAGCTGGGAATGTTCTGTGAATTGTTTAGCAGCGCTCCTTACAGTGACTGTAGCAGGGAATGTTCTGTGAATTGTTTACCAGCGCTCCTTACAGTGACTGTAGCAGGGAATGTTCTGTTATTGTTTAGCAGCGCTCCTTACAGTGACTGTAGCAGGGAATGTTCTGTGAATTGTTTAGCAGCGCTCCTTACAGTGACTGTAGCAGGGAATGTTCTGTGAATTGTTTACCAGCGCTCCTTACAGTGACTGTAGCAGGGAATGTTCTGTGAATTGTTTAGCAGCGCTCCTTACAGTGACTGTAGCAGGGAATGTTCTGTGAATTGTTTACCAGCGCTCCTTACAGTGACTGTAGCAGGGAATGTTCTGTGAATTGTTTAGCAGCGCTCCTTACAGTGACTGTAGCAGGGAATGTTCTGTGAATTGTTTAGCAGCGCTCCTTACAGTGACTGTAGCAGGGAATGTTCTGTGAATTGTTTACCAGCGCTCCTTACAGTGACTGTAGCAGGGAATGTTCTGTGAATTGTTTAGCAGCGCTCCTTACAGTGACTGTAGCAGGGAATGTTCTGTGAATTGTTTAGCAGCGCTCCTTACAGTGACTGTAGCAGGGAATGTTCTGTGAATTGTTTACCAGCGCTCCTTACAGTGACTGTAGCAGGGAATGTTCTGTGAATTGTTTACCAGCGCTCCTTACAGTGACTGTAGCAGGGAATGTTTTGTGAATTGTTTAGCAGCGCTCCTTACAGTGACTGTAGCAGGGAATGTTCTGTGAATTGTTTACCAGCGCTCCTTACAGTGACTGTAGCAGGGAATGTTCTGTGAATTGTCTAGCAGTACTCCTTACAGTGACTGTAGCAGGGAATGTTCTGTGAATTGTTTACCAGCGCTCCTTACAGTGACTGTAGCAGGGAATGTTCTGTGAATTGTTTAGCAGCGCTCCTTACAGTGACTGTAGCTGGGAATGTTCTGTGAATTGTTTACCAGCGCTCCTTACAGTGACTGTAGCAGGGAATGTTCTGTGAATTGTCTAGCAGTACTCCTTACAGTGACTGTAGCAGGGAATGTTCTGTGAATTGTCTAGCAGCGCTCCTTACAGTGACTGTAGCAGGGAATGTTCTGTGAATTGTTTACCAGCGCTCCTTACAGTGACTGTAGCAGGGAATGTTTTGTGAATTGTTTACCAGCGCTCCTTACAGTGACTGTAGCAGGGAATGTTCTGTGAATTGTTTACCAGCGCTCCTTACAGTGACTGTAGCAGGGAATGTTTTGTGAATTGTTTACCAGCGCTCCTTACAGTGACTGTAGCTGGGAATGTTCTGTGAATTGTTTAGCAGCGCTCCTTACAGTGACTGTAGCAGGGAATGTTCTGTGAATTGTTTAGCAGCGCTCCTTACAGTGACTGTAGCGGAGAATGTTTTGTGAATTGTTTACCAGCGCTCCTTACAGTGACTATAGCAGGGAATGTTCTGTGAATTGTTTACCAGCGCTCCTTACAGTGACTGTAGCAGGGAATGTTCTGTGAATTGTTTACCAGTGCTCCTTACAGTGACTGTAGCAGGGAATGTTTTGTGAATTGTTTAGCAGCGCTCCTTACAGTGACTGTAGCAGGGAATGTTCTGTGAATTGTTTAGCAGCGCTCCTTACAGTGACTGTAGCGGGGAATGTTCTGTGAATTGTTTAGCAGCGCTCCTTACAGTGACTGTAGCTGGGAATGTTCTGTGAATTGTTTACCAGCGCTCCTTACAGTGACTGTAGCAGGGAATGTTCTGTGAATTGTTTACCAGCGCTCCTTACAGTGACTGTAGCTGGGAATGTTCTGTGAATTGTTTACCAGCGCTCCTTACAGTGACTGTAGCAGGGAATGTTCTGTGAATTGTTTAGCAGCGCTCCTTACAGTGACTGTAGCAGGGAATGTTCTGTGAATTGTCTAGCAGCGCTCCTTACAGTGACTGTAGCTGGGAATGTTCTGTGAATTGTTTACCAGCGCTCCTTACAGTGACTGTAGCAGGGAATGTTCTGTGAATTGTTTACCAGCGCTCCTTACAGTGACTGTAGCGGAGAATGTTTTGTGAATTGTTTACCAGTGCTCCTTACAGTGACTGTAGCAGGGAATGTTCTGTGAATTGTTTAGCAGCGCTCCTTACAGTGACTGTAGCAGGGAATGTTTTGTGAATTGTTTACCAGCGCTCCTTACAGTGACTGTAGCAGGGAATGTTCTGTGAATTGTTTACCAGCGCTCCTTACAGTGACTGTAGCAGGGAATGTTTTGTGAATTGTTTAGCAGCGCTCCTTACAGTGACTGCAGCAGGGAATGTTCTGTGAATTGTTTAGCAGCGCTCCTTACAGTGACTGTAGCAGGGAATGTTCTGTGAATTGTTTAGCAGCGCTCCTTACAGTGACTGTAGCAGGGAATGTTCTGTGAATTGTTTAGCAGCGCTCCTTACAGTGACTGTAGCTGGGAATGTTCTGTGAATTGTTTACCAGCGCTCCTTACAGTGACTGTAGCAGGGAATGTTCTGTGAATTGTTTACCAGCGCTCCTTACAGTGACTGTAGCAGGGAATGTTCTGTGAATTGTTTAGCAGCGCTCCTTACAGTGACTGTAGCAGGGAATGTTTTGTGAATTGTTTAGCAGCGCTCCTTACAGTGACTGTAGCAGGGAATGTTCTGTGAATTGTTTACCAGCGCTCCTTACAGTGACTGTAGCAGGGAATGTTTTGTGAATTGTTTAGCAGCGCTCCTTACAGTGACTGTAGCAGGGAATGTTCTGTGAATTGTTTACCAGCGCTCCTTACAGTGACTGTAGCAGGGAATGTTTTGTGAATTGTTTAGCAGCGCTCCTTACAGTGACTGTAGCAGGGAATGTTCTGTGAATTGTTTAGCAGCGCTCCTTACAGTGACTGTAGCAGGGAATGTTCTGTGAATTGTTTAGCAGCGCTCCTTACAGTGACTGTAGCAGGGAATGTTCTGTGAATTGTTTACCAGCGCTCCTTACAGTGACTGTAGCTGGGAATGTTCTGTGAATTGTTTACCAGCGCTCCTTACAGTGACTGTAGCAGGGAATGTTCTGTGAATTGTTTAGCAGCGCTCCTTACAGTGACTGTAGCTGGGAATGTTCTGTGAATTGTTTACCAGCGCTCCTTACAGTGACTGTAGCAGGGAATGTTCTGTGAATTGTTTAGCAGCGCTCCTTACAGTGACTGTAGCAGGGAATGTTCTGTGAATTGTTTACCAGCGCTCCTTACAGTGACTGTAGCAGGGAATGTTCTGTGAATTGTTTAGCAGCGCTCCTTACAGTGACTGTAGCAGGGAATGTTCTGTGAATTGTTTAGCAGCGCTCCTTACAGTGACTGTAGCAGGGAATGTTCTGTGAATTGTTTAGCAGCGCTCCTTACAGTGACTGTAGCAGGGAATGTTCTGTGAATTGTTTAGCAGCCCTCCTTACAGTGACTGTAGCTGGGAATGTTCTGTGAATTGTTTACCAGCGCTCCTTACAGTGACTGTAGCAGGGAATGTTCTGTGAATTGTTTAGCAGCCCTCCTTACAGTGACTGTAGCTGGGAATGTTCTGTGAATTGTTTACCAGCGCTCCTTACAGTGACTATAGCAGGGAATGTTCTGTGAATTGTTTAGCAGCCCTCCTTACAGTGACTGTAGCTGGGAATGTTCTGTGAATTGTTTACCAGCGCTCCTTACAGTGACTATAGCGGGGAATGTTCTGTAAATTGTTTAGCAGCCCTCCTTACAGTGACTGTAGCAGGGAATGTTCTGTGAATTGTTTAGCAGCCCTCCTTACAGTGACTGTAGCTGGGAATGTTCTGTGAATTGTTTACCAGCGCTCCTTACAGTGACTATAGCAGGGAATGTTCTGTGAATTGTTTACCAGTGCTCCTTACAGTGACTGTAGCAGGGAATGTTCTGTTATTGTTTAGCAGCGCTCCTTACAGTGACTGTAGCTGGGAATGTTCTGTGAATTGTTTAGCAGCGCTCCTTACAGTGACTGTAGCTGGGAATGTTCTGTGAATTGTTTACCAGCGCTCCTTACAGTGACTATAGCAGGGAATGTTCTGTGAATTGTTTACCAGCGCTCCTTACAGTGACTGTAGCTGGGAATGTTCTGTGAATTGTTTACCAGCGCTCCTTACAGTGACTGTAGCGGGGAATGTTCTGTGAATTGTTTAGCAGCGCTCCTTACAGTGACTGTAGCAGGGAATGTTCTGTGAATTGTTTAGCAGCGCTCCTTACAGTGACTGTAGCAGGGAATGTTCTGTGAATTGTCTAGCAGTACTCCTTACAGTGACTGTAGCAGGGAATGTTCTGTGAATTGTTTAGCAGCGCTCCTTACAGTGACTGTAGCAGGGAATGTTCTGTGAATTGTTTAGCAGCGCTCCTTACAGTGACTGTAGCAGGGAATGTTCTGTGAATTGTTTAGCAGCGCTCCTTACAGTGACTGTAGCAGGGAATGTTCTGTGAATTGTTTAGCAGCGCTCCTTACAGTGACTGTAGCAGGGAATGTTCTGTGAATTGTCTAGCAGTACTCCTTACAGTGACTGTAGCAGGGAATGTTCTGTGAATTGTTTAGCAGCGCTCCTTACAGTGACTGTAGCAGGGAATGTTCTGTGAATTGTCTAGCAGTACTCCTTACAGTGACTGTAGCAGGGAATGTTCTGTGAATTGTCTAGCAGTACTCCTTACAGTGACTGTAGCAGGGAATGTTCTGTGAATTGTTTAGCAGCGCTCCTTACAGTGACTGTAGCAGGGAATGTTCTGTGAATTGTTTAGCAGCGCTCCTTACAGTGACTGTAGCGGGGAATGTTTTGTGAATTGTCTAGCAGTACTCCTTACAGTGACTGTAGCAGGGAATGTTCTGTGAATTGTTTACCAGCGCTCCTTACAGTGACTGTAGCAGGGAATGTTCTGTGAATTGTTTAGCAGCGCTCCTTACAGTGACTGTAGCAGGGAATGTTCTGTGAATTGTTTAGCAGCGCTCCTTACAGTGACTGTAGCAGGGAATGTTTTGTGAATTGTTTACCAGCGCTCCTTACAGTGACTGTAGCGGGGAATGTTTTGTGAATTGTTTAGCAGCGCTCCTTACAGTGACTGTAGCAGGGAATGTTCTGTGAATTGTTTACCAGCGCTCCTTACAGTGACTGTAGCGGGGAATGTTTTGTGAATGGTTTGCCAGTGCTCCTTACAGTGATTGCCTGGGAGTATTGTGTTACTTATTTAGCAGAGCTCC
Organism: Pseudophryne corroboree; assembly: GCF_028390025.1. Lineage (NCBI taxonomy): Eukaryota > Metazoa > Chordata > Amphibia > Anura > Myobatrachidae > Pseudophryne > Pseudophryne corroboree. The sequence goes on along the minus strand of NC_086448.1, from coordinate 652,217,737 downwards.
TCACAGTGATTGCAGCTGCGAATGTTGTGTGAATTCTTTTTCACTGCTCCTGACAGGGACTGTATGTGGGAATGGTGGATGAATTGTTAATCAGTGCTTCTTACAGTGATTGGCTGGGAGTATTGTGTTCATTATTTAGCAGAACTGGGAATGTTGTGTGAAATCTTTTTCAGTCCTCCTGACAGGGACTGTGTGTGAGAATGGTGGGCGAATTGTTAATCAGCGCTCCTTACAGCGCTCCTTACAGTGACTGTAGCAGGGAATGTTCTGTGAATTGTCTAGCTCTCAAACTCGGTCCTCAGGACCCCACACAGTGCATGTTTTGCAGGTCTCCTCACAGAATCACAAGTGAAATAATTAGCTCCACCTGTGGACCTTTTAAAATGTGTCTGTGAGTAATTAATACACCTGTGCACCTGCTGGGTTACCTGCAAAATATGCACTGTGTGGTGTCCTGAGGATCGAGTTTGAGAACCTGTGGTCTAGCAGTACTCCTTACAGTGACTGTAGCAGGGAATGTTCTGTGAATTGTCTAGCAGTACTCCTTACAGTGACTGTAGCTGGAAGTGTTGTGTGCTGCACTAATTTATTTTTCTCTAACGTCCTAGTGGATGCTGGGGACTCCGTAAGGACCATGGGGAATAGACGGGCTCCGCAGGAGACTGGGCACTCTAAAGAAAGATTTAGTACTACCTGGTGTGCACTGGCTCCTCCCTCTATGCCCCTCCTTCAGACCTCAGTTAGAATCTGTGCCCGGCCAGAGCTGGGTGCTTTTAGTGGGCTCTCCTGAGCTTGCTAAGAAGAAAGTATTTTAGTTTAGGTTTTTTTATTTTCAGAGAGCTTCTGCTGGCAACAGACTCTCTGCTACGTGGGACTGAGGGGAGAGAAGCAAATCTACTAACTGCGGCTAGGTTGCGCTTCTTAGGCTACTGGACACCATTAGCTACAGAGGGATCGAACACAGGTACCTAACCTTGATCGTCCGTTCCCGGAGCCGCGCCGCCGCCCCCCTCGCAGAGCCAGAAGTACAGAAGCAGCAGAAGCATGAAGACATCGAAATCGGCGGCAGAAGACTCCTGTCTTCACTTAAGGTAGCGCACAGCACTGCAGCTGTGCGCCATTGCTCCCACAGCACACCCGGTCACTGTAGGGTGCAGGGCGCAGGGGGGGGCGCCCTGGGCAGCAATTAAGGTACCTTTTGGCAAAATTACACATATATCCAGTCAGGCACTGGATATATGTTCGAGCCCCCGCCATTTTTTACACATAGAAGCGGGACAGAAGCCCGCCGCTGAGGGGGCGTGACCTTCTTCCTCAGCACACCAGCACCATTTTCTCTTCACAGCTCCGCTGGAAAGATGCTCCCCAGGCTCTCCCCTGCAGTATCCAGGTGCAAAAAGGGTAAAAAGAGAGGGGGGGCACATAAATTTAGGCGCAAAACGATCACAAACAGCAGCTACTGGGTAATCACTAAGGTACAGTGTAATCCCTGGGTTATATAGCGCTTGGGTGTGTGCTGGCATACTCTCTCTCTGTCTCCCCAAAAGCCTTTGTGGGGTCCTGTCCTCAGTCAGAGCATTCCCTGTGTTTGTGCAGTGTGTCGGTACGTCAGTGTCGACATGTTTGATGAGGAAGGATATGTGGAGGCAGAACAAGTGCAGGTGAATGAGGTGTCGCCGCCGACGGTGCCGACACCTGATTGGATGGATATGTGGAAGGTGTTAAATGATAATGTAAGCTCCTTGCATAACAGGTTGGATAAAGCTGTAGCCTTGGGACAGTCAGGGTCTCAACCCATGCCTGATCCTACAATGCAGAGGCCGTCAGGGTCGCACAAGCGCCCACTATCCCAGATGGTTGACACAGATGCCGACACGGAGTCTGACTCCAGTGTCGATGACGATGATGCAAAGTTGCAGCCTAAAAGGACTAAAGCCATCCGCTACATGATTATAGCAATGAAGGATATATTGCACATATCAGAGGAAAACCCTGTCCCTGACAAGAGGGTTTATATGTATGGGGAGAAAAAGCAAGTAGTGACTTTTCCCCCTTCACATGAATTAAATGAATTATGTGTAAAAGCGTGGGATTCCCCTGATAGGAAAGTAGTAATTTCCAAGAGATTACTGATGGCGTATCCTTTCCCGCCAACGGACAGGTTACGCTTGGAATCCTTCCCATGGGTAGACAAGGCGTTGACACGCTTATCTAAGAGGGTGGCCCTGCCATCTCAGGATACGGCCGCCCTAAAGGATCCTGCGGATAGAAAGCAGGAAGCTATCCTGAAGTCTGTTTATACACATTCTGGTACTCTACTGAGGCCAGCAATTGCTTCGGCCTGGATGTGTAGTGCTGTAGCAGCTTGGACTGATAATCTCTCGGAGGAGATAGATACCCTGGACAGGGACACTGTTCTACTGACCCTGGGACATATCAAGGACGCTGTCCTATATATGTGCGATGCCCAGAGGGACATTTGCCTGCTGGGCTCTAGAATAAACGCAATGTCCATTTCTGCCAGAAGGGTCTTATGTACTCGGCAATGGACAGGGGATGCCGACTCTAAAAAACACATGGAGGTTTTGCCTTATAAGGGTGAGGAATTATTTGGGGACGGTCTCTCGGACCTAGTTTCCACTGCTACGGCAGGGAAGTCAAATTTCTTGCCTTATGTTCCCTCACAGCCGAAGAAAGCACCGTATTACCAAATGCAGTCCTTTCGTTCGCAAAAGAGCAAGAAAGTCAGAGGGGCATCTTTTCTTGCCAGAGGCAGGGGTAGAGGAAAAAAGCTGCACCATGCAGCTAGTTCCCAGGAACAAAAGTCCTCCCCGGCTTCCACTAAATCCACCGCATGACGCTGGGGCTCCACAGGCGGAGCCAGGAGCGGTGGGGGGCGCGTATCCGAAATTTCAGCCACCACTGGGTTCGCTCACAGGTGGATCCTTGGGCTATACAAATTGTGTCACAGGGATACAAGCTGGAGTTCGAAGTGACGCCCCCTCACCGTTACCTAAAATCGGCCTTGCCAGCTTCCCCCATGGAAAGGGAGGTAGTGCTGGCGGCAATTCACAAGCTATACCTCCAGCAGGTGGTAGTAAAGGTTCCCCTCCTTCAACAGGGAAGGGGTTACTATTCCACTATGTTTGTGGTACCGAAACCGGACGGTTTGGTCAGGCCCATCTTGAATTTAAAATCCCTGAATATTTATCTGAGGAAATTCAAGTTCAAAATGGAATCGCTCAGAGCGGTCATTGCAAGTCTGGAAGAGGGGGATTTCATGGGGTCTCTGGACATCAAGGATGCTTACTTGCATGTCCCCATTTATCCGCCTCATCAAGAGTACCTCAGGTTTGTGGTACAGGACTGTCATTACCAATTCCAGACGCTGCCGTTTGGCCTGTCCACGGCACCGAGAATATTTACCAAGGTGATGGCGGAGATGATGGTGCTCCTTCGGAAGCAAGGAGTTACAATTATCCCATACTTGGACGATCTCCTCATAAAGGCGAGGTCCAGGGAGCAATTACTGATCAGCGTAGCACACTCAGGAAGTGTTGCGGCAGCACGGCTGGATTCTGAATATTCCAAAGTCGCAGCTGATCCCTACGAAGCGTCTGCCCTTCCTGGGCATGATTCTGGATACAGGCCAGAAGAAGGTATTTCTCCAGGAGGAGAAGGCTCAGGAGCTCGTGACTCTGGTCAGGGACCTCCTGAAACCAAAACAGGTGTCGGTGCATCACTGCACGCGAGTCCTGGGAAAGATGGTGGCGTCATACGAAGCCATTCCCTTCGGCAGGTTCCATGCCAGGATTTTTCAGTGGGATCTGTTGGACAAGTGGTCCGGATCGCATCTTCAGATGCATCGGTTGATCACCCTGGCCCCCAGGGCCAGGGTGTCTCTTCTGTGGTGGCTGCAGAGGGCTCACCTCCTCGAGGGCCGCAGGTTCGGCATACAGGACTGGGTCCTGGTGACCACGGATGCAAGCCTCCGAGGTTGGGGGGCAGTCACTCAGGGAAGAAACTTCCAAGGGCTGTGGTCAAGTCAGGAGACTTGTCTGCACATAAATATCCTAGAACTAAGGGCCATATACAATGCCCTAAGCCAAGCGGAGCCTCTGCTTCGAGACCAACCAGTGCTGATTCAGTCAGACAACATCACTGCAGTGGCCCATGTCAACCGACAGGGCGGCACAAGAAGCAGGGTGGCGATGGCAGAAGCCACCAGGATTCTTCGTTGGTCGGAGAATCACCTGCAGGCACTGTCAGCAGTGTTCATTCCGGGGGTCGACAACTGGGAAGCAGACTTCCTCAGCAGACACGACCTCCACCCGGGAGAGTGGGGACTTCATCAAGAAGTCTTCACGCTGATTGCAAATCGATGGGAACTCCCACAGGTGGACATGATGGCGTCACGCCTCAACAAAAAGCTAAACAGGTATTGCGCCAGGTCAAGGGACCCTCAGGCGATAGCTGTGGATGCACTAGTAACACCATGGGTGTTCCAGTCGGTCTATGTGTTTCCTCCTCTTCCTCTCATACCCAAGGTGCTGAGAATTGTAAGAAAAAGAGGAGTGAGAACAATATTCATTGCTCCGGATTGGCCAAGAAGGACTTGGTACCCGGAACTGCAAGAAATGCTCACAGAGGACCCATGGCCTCTGCCTCTCAGACAGGACCTGTTACAACAAGGGCCCTGTCTGTTCCAAGACTTACCGCGGCTGTGTTTGACGGCATGGCGGTTGAACGCCGGATCCTAGCGGAAAAGGGCATTCCGGATGAAGTTATTCCTACGCTGATAAAGGCTAGGAAAGACGTGACAGCAAAACATTATCACCGTATATGGCGAAAATATGTTGCTTGGTGTGAGGCAAGGAAGGCCCCTACAGAGGAATTCCAGCTGGGTCGATTCCTGCACTTCCTACAGTCAGGAGTGACTATGGGCCTAAAATTAGGGTCCATAAAGGTCCAGATTTCGGCCCTATCCATTTTCTTTCAAAAGGAACTGGCTTCACTGCCTGAGGTTCAGACGTTTGTTAAGGGAGTGCTGCATATTCAGCCCCCTTTCGTGCCACCTGTGGCACCTTGGGATCTTAACGTGGTCTTGGGGTTCCTGAAATCCCACTGGTTTCAGCCACTTAAGACCGTGGAGCTAAAGTATCTCACGTGGAAAGTGGTCATGCTGTTGGCCTTAGCGTCGGCTAGGCGTGTGTCAGAATTGGCGGCTTTGTCATGTGAAAGCCCCTATCTGGTTTTTCATATGGACAGGGCAGAATTGCGGACTCGTCCGCAATTTCTACCAAAGGTTGTGTCTTCGTTTCATTTGAACCAAGCTATTGTGGTGCCTGCGGCTACTCGTGACTTGGAGGATTCCAAGTTGCTGGACGTAGTCAGGGCTTTGAAGATTTATGTAACCAGAACGGCTGGAGTCAGGAAGACTGACTCGCTGTTTATCCTGTATGCATCCAACAAGCTGGGTGCTCCGGCTTCAAAGCAAACTATTGCGCGCTGGATCTGTAACACGATTCAGCAGGCTCATTCTGCGGCAGGATTGCCGCATCCAAAATCAGTGAAAGCCCACTCCACAAGGAAGGTGGGCTCTTCTTGGGCGGCTGCCCGAGGGGTCTCGGCATTACAGCTTTGCCGAGCTGCTACTTGGTCGGGTTCAAACACTTTTGCAAAATTCTACAAGTTTGATACCCTGGCTGAGGAGGACCTTGTGTTTGCCCATTCGGTGCTGCAGAGTCATCCGCACTCTCCCGCCCATTTGGAGGCTTTGGTATAATCCCCATGGTCCTTACGGAGTCCCCAGCATCCACTAGGACAGTAGAGAAAATAAGATTTTACTCACCGGTAAATCTTTTTCTCGTAGTCCGTAGTGGATGCTGGGCGCCCGTCCCCAGTGCGGACTTTCTGCAATACGTGTATATAGTTATTGCTTAATAAAGGGTTATGTTATATTGGCATCCTTTGGTTGATGCTATGTTGTTTGTTCATACTGTTAACTGGGTAAGGTTATCACAAGTTATACGGTGTGATTGGTGTGGCTGGTATGAGTCTTACCCTGGATTCCAAAATCCTTTCCTTGTAATGTCAGCTCTTCCGGGCACAGTTTCCTTAACTGAGGTCTGGAGGAGGGGCATAGAGGGAGAAGCCAGTGCACACCAGGTAGTACTAAATCTTTCTTTAGAGTGCCCAGTCTCCTGCGGAGCCCGTCTATTCCCCATGGTCCTTACGGAGTCCCCAGCATCCACTACGGACTACGAGAAAAAGATTTACCGGTGAGTAAAATCTTATTTTCTTTTCTTATGTTACTTAACAAATGTCTTACAGCTAACAGGCCATATTACTATACTGCTGCTGTGTAATTATATAATACTGATGATCTGTATATTCAGGGTGCTTTCTCAAACTCATCGCAGAATACTATGATGCATTCTAATTTGATTGTACTGTTTTTCCCATCCTACTTTATGCTCATCAGGGTCCTTCAACATAATAAGCATATTTACGTTAGCTATTGTGAGTAAAACATACAGAAAGCCAGGTGTTGTTCTTAAAAAAAAGCTACTTTAGAAAAATATTCAGTTTAGGAAAACTACACAATTCTTCTGGCAACAAAGCAATAAACTAAAGGGGGGTCATTAAGATTCACTGGCTGTGCTTATTTGTAAATTGCTATATTTTGTCACACGTAATGGAAGAAAGGAGACTGCACTCCACAGATATGCCGACATTGTAAAGACTACACAGGGCTTTGTATTATTACACTATTCTATAGCAGTGTTTGTGGATGATACAGATGGTTAAAGAGACAAAGGAACTGTGATAATGACCCGTCCTAACATTGGGGGTAATTCAGACCTGATCGCTAGGGTGCGTTTTTTTGCATCCCTTGCGATCAGGTAGTTGCAGCCTACAGGGGGAGGGTATGGTGTGTGTGTGCAGGTGTGCGATCGCATTTGTAGCAGAACTGCACAAACATAAGTTTGTGCAGTTTCTGCTCAGCCCAGGACTTACTCAGCCGCTGTGATGATCGGGGCCGGAGCCGACGTCAGAAACCCTCCCTCCAAATGCCTGGTCCCTCCTGCGTTTTCCCGGATACTCCTTTGAAACGGTCAATTGCCACCCACAAACACCCTCTTCCTGTCAATCTCCTTACGATCGCCGTCGCTGACCGGCAATCTCCGTTGCTGCTGACCGTTGTGCCTGCGCATTGCAGTGCATACACATGGGCAGTTCACATCTGATCGCAGGCTGTGAAAAAATGCGGCGTAGCGATCAGGTCTGAATTGGCCCCTATATGTCAGCATAGACTCTCAGTATCTGCAGAAACAACATTTTCTTCAGATTAAAGATGATAACAATCTTGTGTAATGGAGGGGCGTGCATACGTTTCCAAAAAAGTATTTGCAAACAAAGTGAACATTACATTTTTTCAAAGTATTCGCCTAAGGAGTCTATGCAAAGTTGCACATTCTCAAACCACTTGCTGAAGCAGCTGGACCAGTCCGAAGCAGGCATGTCTTCTACATCTGGATGAAGGTCTCCACTGCAGCTTCCAATGACTCAAAAAGAATCCCATGCATTTTACGGTTGATTTGTGGGAACACAAAGAAGTCGCAGGGTCCAGGTCTGGACTGTACAGTGAATGACCAAGCTCCTGGATGCGTTCATCGGCCAGAAAATCCACCACTTTCCTGAACTTGTGCATTGTCGTGATGGAGAAGGGTGTAAGTTCTAGGGAGGTACCTGGAAATTACTTCTAGCACTTGTTGCAGGCATTAGTTGGTGTACCATTCTCCAGTGATGGTGCATTGCTGAAAGAGTAATTCAGTAGCTACAGTATAGAACCAGTCCTGGCCACAAAAACAGTCACCATCTGCTTGACTACGCTGTGCTCACGTCAGAACTTCTATGGAAGCGCACCTCTAACTGGGGTCCACTGGGCTGAATGTTGTTTGGTTTTGGGATCAAAACTATAAATCCAGCATTCATCAAACCTGGCCAACATGTTGTGATATAAAGTCACCCCAGCCTTCTTCTGCTCTAGACTCAGCTGATGGGGCACCCAGTGTGCAGAAACCTTGCTCAGACCAAGGAGTGGCTGGATCCCGATGAGTTACCTATCTCCTTCTCTAACTGGTCCACAGTCACCCTGGGTCCAACTCAACTATGACCCGCATGGCATCAAAGTTGTCCTTGGTGATGGCAGTTAAAGGTTGGCTGCAGCGCTCCTCATCTTCCAGGGACTGTCTCCTGCACGAAAATTCTGCAAACAACTAAAACACAGTGGTTCGGGATAGTGCTTCCTCCCCAAAAGCAGCTCACAGTCGGTCACAAGTACTCTCTTGTAGTCGTAAAAGATCATGGCACTCCAGTGGCCTCTGTTGAGCTTCATAACAAGTTTGTGAATGAAGTGAATATGCTGACTTCTTCTGTGTGCAGTGCTGCTTATATACAGATCTGTGTCTTGACATTTCACAAGAACTTTGTCAGTGATTACAGTTCACAACCAGACAGATTGATCTACTCTACCTATGCACTGCACATCCAGAAACTTATTGCACACACTTCTTATTATTGTCAAGTTGGTAATTGCTGCATCTGTACAATACAGTATTTTCATGTGCAGACATAAGAATGGGCAAATAAGTGTGTGTGTGTGTGTGTGTGTGTGTGTGTGTGTGTGTGTGTGTGTGTGTGTGTGTGTGTGTGTGTGTATATATTAGAGATGAGCGCCGGAAATTTTTCGGGTTTTGTGTGATTTGGTTCGACCGCGTTTTGGCGAAACCTCACCGAATTTTTTTTGTCGGATTCGGGTGTGTTTTGGATTCGGGTGTTTTTTTCAAAAAACCCTAAAAAACAGCTTAAATCATAGAATTTGGGGGTCATTTTGATCCCAAAGTATTATTAACCTCAAAAACCATAATTTCCACTCATTTTCAGTCTATTCTGAATACCTCACACCTCACAATATTATTTTTAGTCCTAAAATTTGCACCGAGGTCGCTGTGTGAGTAAGATAAGCGACCCTAGTGGCCGACACAAACACCGGGCCCATCTAGGAGTGGCACTGCAAATAAAAGAAAAAAGAGGTGCAAGATGGAATTGTCCTTGGGCCCTCCCACCCACCCTTATGTTGTATAAACAAAACAGGACATGCACACTTTAACCAACCCATCATTTCAGTGACAGGGTCTGCCACACGACTGTGACTGATATGACGGGTTGGTTTGGACCCCCCCCAAAAAAGAAGCAATTAATCTCTCCTTGCACAAACTGGCTCTACAGAGGCAAGATGTCCACCTCATCATCATCCTCCGATATATCATCGTGTACATCCCCCTCCTCACAGATTATCAATTCGTCCCCACTGGAATCCACCATCTCAGCTCCCTGTGTACTTTGTGGAGGCAATTGCTGCTGGTCAATGTCTCCGCGGAGGAATTGATTATAATTAATTTTAATGAACATCATCTTCTCCACATTTTCTGGATGTAACCTCGTACGCCGATTGCTGACAAGGTGAGCGGCGGCACTAAACACTCTTTCGGAGTACACACTTGTGGGAGGGCAACTTAGGTAGAATAAAGCCAGTTTGTGCAAGGGCCTCCAAATTGCCTCTTTTTCCTGCCAGTATAAGTACGGACTGTGTGACGTGCCTACTTGGATGCGGTCACTCATATAATCCTCCACCATTCTTTCAATGTTGAGAGAATCATATGCAGTGACAGTAGACGACATGTCCGTAATCGTTGTCAGGTCCTTCAGTCCGGACCAGATGTCAGCATCAGCAGTCGCTCCAGACTGCCCTGCATCACCATCACCGCCAGCGGGTGGGCTCGGAATTCTGAGCCTTTTCCTCGCACCCCCAGTTGCGGGAGAATGTGAAGGAGGAGATGTTGACAGGTCGCGTTCCGCTTGACTTGACAATTTTCTCACCAGCAGGTCTTTCAACCCCAGCAGACTTGTGTCTGCCGGAAAGAGAGATCCAAGGTAGGCTTTAAATCTAGGATCGAGCATGGTGGCCAAAATGTAGTGCGCTGATTTCAACAGATTGACCACCCGTGAATCCTTGTTAAGCGAATTAAGGGCTCCATCCACAAGTCCCACATGCCTAGCGGAATCGCTCCGTGCTAGCTCCTCCTTCAATGTCTCCAGCTTCTTCTGCAAAAGCCTGATGAGGGGAATGACCTGACTCAGGCTGGCAGTGTCTGAACTGACTTCACGTGTGGCAAGTTCAAAGGGCATCAGAACCTTGCACAACGTTGAAATCATTCTCCACTGCGCTTGAGACAGGTGCATTCCACCTCCTATATCGTGCTCAATTGTATAGGCTTGAATGGCCTTTTGCTGCTCCTCCAACCTCTGAAGCATATAGAGGGTTGAATTCCACCTCGTTACCACTTCTTGCTTCAGATGATGGCAGGGCAGGTTCAGTAGTTTTTGGTGGTGCTCCAGTCTTCTGTACGTGGTGCCTGTACGCCGAAAGTGTCCCGCAATTCTTCTGGCCACCGACAGCATCTCTTGCACGCCCCTGTCGTTTTTTAAAAAATTCTGCACCACCAAATTCAAGGTATGTGCAAAACATGGGACGTGCTGGAATTTGCCCATATTTAATGCACACACAATATTGCTGGCGTTGTCCGATGCCACAAATCCACAGGAGAGTCCAATTGGGGTAAGCCATTCCGCGATGATCTTCCTCAGTTGCCGTAAGAGGTTTTCAGCTGTGTGCGTATTCTGGAAAGCGGTGATACAAAGCGTAGCCTGCCTAGGAAAGAGTTGGCGTTTGCGAGATGCTGCTACTGGTGCCGCCGCTGCTGTTCTTGCGGCGGGAGTCCATACATCTACCCAGTGGGCTGTCACAGTCATATAGTCCTGACCCTGCCCTGCTCCACTTGTCCACATGTCCGTGGTTAAGTGGACATTGGGTACAACTGCATTTTTTAGGACACTGGTGAGTCTTTTTCTGACGTCCGTGTACATTCTCGGTATCGCCTGCCTAGAGAAGTGGAACCTAGATGGTATTTGGTAATGGGGGCACACTGCCTCAATAAATTGTCTAGTTCCCTGTGAACTAACGGCGGATACCGGACGCACGTCTAACACCAACATAGTTGTCAAGGCCTCAGTTATCCGCTTTGCAGCAGGATGACTGCTGTGATATTTCATCTTCCTCGCAAAGGACTGTTGAACAGTCAATTGCTTACTGGAAGTAGTACAAGTGGGCTTACGACTTCCCCTCTGGGATGACCATCGACTCCCAGCAGCAACAACAGCAGCGCCAGCAGCAGTAGGCGTTACACGCAAGGATGCATCGGAGGAATCCCAGGCAGGAGAGGAATCATCAGAATTGCCAGTGACATGGCCTGCAGGACTATTGGCATTCCTGGGGAAGGAGGAAATTGACACTGAGGGAGTTGGTGGGGTGGTTTGCGTGAGCTTGGTTACAAGAGGAAGGGATTTACTGGTCAGTGGACTGCTTCCGCTGTCGGCCAAAGTTTTTGAACTTGTCACTGACTTATTATGAATGCGCTGCAGGTGACGTATAAGGGAGGATGTTCCGAGGTGGTTAACGTCCTTACCCCTACTTATTACAGCTTGACAAAGGGAACACACGGCTTGACAAATGTTGTCCGCATTTCTGGTGAAATACTTCCACACCGAAGAGCTGATTTTTTTGGTATTTTCACCAGGCATATCAACGGCCATATTCCTCCCACGGACAACAGGTGTCTCCCCGGGTGCCTGACTTAAACAAACCACCTCACCATCAGAATCCTCCTGGTCAATTTCCTCCCCAGCGCCAGCAACACCCATATCCTCCTCATCCTGGTGTACTTCAACACTGACATCTTCAATCTGACTATCAGGAACTGGACTGCGGGTGCTCCTTCCAGCACTTGCAGGGGGCGTGCAAATGGTGGAAGGCGCATGCTCTTCACGTCCAGTGTTGGGAAGGTCAGGCATCGCAACCGACACAATTGGACTCTCCTTGTGGATTTGGGATTTCGAAGAACGCACAGTTCTTTGCTGTGCTTTTTCCAGCTTGAGTCTTTTCATTTTTCTAGCGAGAGGCTGAGTGCTTCCATCCTCATGTGAAGCTGAACCACTAGCCATGAACATAGGCCAGGGCCTCAGCCGTTCCTTGCCACTCCGTGTGGTAAATGGCATATTGGCAAGTTTACGCTTCTCCTCCGACAATTTTATTTTAGGTTTTGGAGTCCTTTTTTTACTGATATTTGGTGTTTTGGATTTGACATGCTCTGTACTATGACATTGGGCATCGGCCTTGGCAGACGACGTTGCTGTCATTTCATCGTCTCGGCCATGACTAGTGGCAGCAGCTTCAGCACGAGGTGGAAGTGGATCTTGATCTTTCCCTAATTTTGGAACCTCAACATTTTTGTTCTCCATATTTTAATAGGCACAACTAAAAGGCACCTCAGGTAAACAATGGAGATGGATGGATACTAGTATACAATTATGGATGGACTGCCGAGTGCCAACACAGAGGTAGCTACAGCCGTGGACTACCGTACTGTACTGTGTCTGCTGCTAATATAGACTGGTTGATAAAGAGATGTAGTATGTATGTATAAAGAAGAAAGAAAAAAAAACCACGGGTAGGTGGTATACAATTATGGACGGACTGCCGAGTGCCGACACAGAGGTAGCTACAGCCGTGGACTACCGTACTGTACTGTGTCTGCTGCTAATATAGACTGGATGATAATGAGATGTAGTATGTATAAAGAAGAAAAAAAAAACCACGGGTAGGTGGTATACAATTATGGATGGACTGCCGAGTGCCGACACAGAGGTAGCTACAGCCGTGGACTACCGTACTGTACTGTGTCTGCTGCTAATATAGACTGGTTGATAATGAGATGTAGTATGTATGTATAAAGAAGAAAGAAAAAAAAACCACGGGTAGGTGGTATACAATTATGGACGGACTGCCGAGTGCCGACACAGAGGTAGCTACAGCCGTGGACTACCGTACTGTACTGTGTCTGCTGCTAATATAGACTGGATGATAATGAGATGTAGTATGTATAAAGAAGAAAGAAAAAAAAACCACGGGTAGGTGGTATACAATTATGGATGGACTGCCGAGTGCCGACACAGAGGTAGCTACAGCCGTGGACTACCGTACTGTACTGTGTCTGCTGCTAATATAGACTGGTTGATAATGAGATGTAGTATGTATGTATAAAGAAGAAAGAAAGAAAAAACCACGGGTAGGTGGTATACAATTATGGACGGACTGCCGAGTGCCGACACAGAGGTAGCTACAGCCGTGGACTACCGTACTGTACTGTGTCTGCTGCTAATATAGACTGGTTGATAATGAGATGTAGTATGTATGTATAAAGAAGAAAGAAAAAAAAACCACGGGTAGGTGGTATACAATTATGGACGGACTGCCGAGTGCCGACACAGAGGTAGCTACAGCCGTGGACTACCGTACTGTACTGTGTCTGCTGCTAATATAGACTGGTTGATAATGAGATGTAGTATGTATGTATAAAGAAGAAAGAAAAAAAAACCACGGGTAGGTGGTATACAATTATGGACGGACTGCCGAGTGCCGACACAGAGGTAGCTACAGCCGTGGACTACCGTACTGTACTGTGTCTGCTGCTAATATAGACTGGATGATAATGAGATGTAGTATGTATAAAGAAGAGAAAAAAAACACGGGTAGGTGGTATACAATTATGGACGGACTGCCGAGTGCCGACACAGAGGTAGCTACAGCCGTGGACTACCGTACTGTACTGTGTCTGCTGCTAATATAGACTGGTTGATAATGAGATGTAGTATGTATAAAGAAGAAAGAAAAAAAAAACACGGGTAGGTGGTATACAATTATGGATGGACTGCCGAGTGCCGACACAGAGGTAGCTACAGCCGTGGACTACCGTACTGTACTGTGTCTGCTGCTAATATAGACTGGATGATAATGAGATGTAGTATGTATAAAGAAGAAAAAAAAAACCACGGGTAGGTGGTATACAATTATGGATGGACTGCCGAGTGCCGACACAGAGGTAGCTACAGCCGTGGACTACCGTACTGTACTGTGTCTGCTGTTAATATAGACTGGATGATAATGAGATGTAGTATGTATAAAGAAGAAAGGAAAAAAAAACCACGGGTAGGTGGTATACAATTATGGATGGACTGCCGAGTGCCGACACAGAGGTAGCTACAGCCGTGGACTACCGTACTGTACTGTGTCTGCTGCTAATATAGACTGGATAATAATGAGATGTAGTATGTATAAAGAAGAAAGAAAAAAAACACGGGTAGGTGGTATACAATTATGGATGGACTGCCGAGTGCCGACACAGAGGTAGCTACAGCCGTGGACTACCGTACTGTACTGTGTCTGCTGCTAATATAGACTGGATGATAATGAGATGTAGTATGTATAAAGAAGAAAGAAAAAAAAAACCACGGGTAGGTGGTATACAATTATGGATGGACTGCCGAGTGCCGACACAGAGGTAGCTACAGCCGTGAACTACCGTACTGTGTCTGCTGCGACTGGATGATAAATAATGATATAAAAAATATATATATATCACTACTGCAGCCGGACAGGTATATATTATATAATGACGGACCTGCTGGACACTGTCTGTCAGCAGAATGAGTTTTTTATAGAATAAAAAAACACCACACAAGTCACACGACGAGTGTTTAACTTTTTCAGGCAATCACAATATAGTATACTATACTGGTGGTCAGTGTGGTCAGGTCACTGGTCAGTCACACTGGCAGTGGCACTCCTGCAGCAAAAGTGTGCACTGTTTAATTTTAATAATATGTACTCCTGGCTCCTGCTATAACCTATAACTGCTCCCCAGTCTCCCCCACAATTAAGCTGTGTGAGCACAGTCAGATATTATACATAGATGATGCAGCACACTGGGCTGAGCACAGATATGGTATGTGACTGAGTCACTGTGTATCGTTTTTTTCAGGCAGAGAACGGATTATATTAAATAAAACTGCACTGGTGGTCACTGGTCAGTGGTCAGTCACTAGTAAACTCTGCACTCTCTAGTACTCCTAAGCTCCAGTAAATCAAGTGTCTCTGTCTCAATCTCACTCTCTCTCTTCTAATCTAAATGGAGAGGACGCCAGCCACGTCCTCTCCCTATCAATCTCAATGCACGTGTGAAAATGGCGGCGACGCGCGGCTCCTTATATAGAATCCGAGTCTCGCGATAGAATCCGAGCCTCGCGAGAATCCGACAGCGTCATGATGACGTTCGGGCGCGCTCGGGTTAACCGAGCAAGGCGGGAAGATCCGAGTCGCTCGGATCCGTGTAAAAAAAGCTGAAGTTCGGGCGGGTTCGGATTCCGAGGAACCGAACCCGCTCATCTCTAGTATATATATATATTTTTTTTAATATTAAAATCTTATAGCCACAGATTTCCACAGATTTATTAACAGATGTCTTCCATTTCCCAAAGTTTATCTCCTTGTAAGGTAAAATCAGAGGGTAAATATATTTTGCTGGTATATTCTCAAATTATCAGCACACTCAGGAGAGCCAGATTAATATGAAATACTGATTTGGGACCGATTTTCTTCTGTTGTCCATATCACTACTCCCCACTCATCACGCTGATCGTTATACACAGCCCACTCTGACATAACACACCGGATACATATTGAATATTACATACCTCCCACATGACCGTCTCCAGGAGGGACACAATGTTCTCCTGTACTTCCCTCCTAATTTGTGATTGCCGGCACCTGTTTTGAACTGGTTAATGGATAAATAAGGTGTTTCATCATAGGTGATGGCAATCATAAATTAAGAGGGAAGTTCATGTTGGGAGGTATGATATTATACACAGGTCACTCTGACATCACACACCTGAAACACACTGATCACTATACACAGGTCACACTGACATCACACATCTGAAACACACAAATCACTATACACAGGTCACACTGGCATCACACTCCTGATACACACTGATCATTATACACTGGTCACTCTGACATCACACACCTGAAACACACTAATCACTATACACATGTCACCCAGACACCACACTCCTGACTCCTGATACACAATGAACCACTGTACACAGGTCACTCAGACACCACACACCTAATGCACACTGATGATTATTATTATTATCATCCTTTATTTATATGGCGCCACAAGGGTTCCGCAGCGCCCAATTACAGAGTACATATGCACATTATCAAAACAGGAAAACAGTCACTTTCAGTTGAAGACAATATAGGACAAGTACAGGGTAACTAAGCATAACTACACCAGTAGGCGACAGAGATAAGTTTCAAGGTGGCCAAAAAACTGCGGGATTTGGGCAGTTGAGGATTATTAAAGTAAGAAAAGTATAAGCACATGAGGGAAGAGGGCCCTGCTCGTGAGAGATTACATTCTACACTGGTTACACTGATATCACTACCTGATACACACTGATCATTATACACAGGTCACTCTGACATCACACACTTGAAACACACTGATCACTATACACAGGTCACACTGACCCATACCTCCCAACATGACCCTCTCCAGGAGGGACACAATGCTCTGCTTCTGGACTTTTCTCATAATTTATGATTGCAGACACCTGTTTTGAACAGGTTAATGGATAAGAAAGGTGTTTCAGCCCAGGTGATGGCAATCATACAGTAAGAGGGAAGTCCAGGAGCAGAGTATTGTGTCCCCCCTGGAGAGGGTCATGTTGGGAGGTATGCTGACATCACACATCTGAAACACACTGACCACTATACACAGGTCACACTGGCATCACACACCTGATATACACTGATTATTATACACAGGTCACTAAGACACCACACACTTGAAACACACTAATCACTGTACACAGGTCACTCAGACACCACACACCTGATACACACTGATCATTATACACTGGTCACTCTGACATCACGCACCTGAAACACACTGATCACTATACACAGGTCACACTGGCATCACACACCTGATATACACTGATTATTATACACAGGTCACTCAGACACCACACACCTGAAACACAGTAATCACTATACACAGGTCACTCTGACACCACACACCTGAAACACACTGATCACTATACACAGGTCACTCAGACACCACACACCTGAAACACACTGATCACTATACACAGGTCACACTGGCATCACACACCTGATATACACTGATTATTATACACAGGTCACTAAGACACCACACACCTGAAACACGCTAATCACTATACACAGGTCACTCAGACACCACACACCTGATACACACTGATCATTATACACTGGTCACTCTGACATCACGCACCTGATATACACTGATCATTATACACTGGTCACTCTGATATCACGCACCTGAAACACACTGATCACTATACACAGGTCACACTGGCATCACACACCTGATATACACTGATTATTATACACAGGTCACTCAGACACCACACACCTGATATACACTGATTATTATATTCAGGTCACTAAGACACCACACACCTGAAATACACTAATCACTGTACACAGGTGACTCAGACACCACACACCTGAAACACACTAATCACTATACACAGGTCACTCAGACACCACACACCTGAAACACAGTAATCACTATACACAGGTCACTCTGACACCACACACCTGAAACACACTGATCACTATACACAGGTCACTCAGACACCACACACCTGAAACACACTGATCACTATACACAGGTCACACTGGCATCACACACCTGATATACACTGATTATTATACACAGGTCACTAAGACACCACACACCTGAAACACGCTAATCACTATACACAGGTCACTCAGACACCACACACCTGATACACACTGATCATTATACACTGGTCACTCTGACATCACGCACCTGATATACACTGATCATTATACACTGGTCACTCTGATATCACACACCTGAAACACACTGATCACTATACACAGGTCACACTGGCATCACACACCTGATATACACTGATTATTATACACAGGTCACTCAGACACCACACACCTGATATACACTGATTATTATATTCAGGTCACTAAGACACCACACACCTGAAACACACTAATCACTGTACACAGGTGACTCAGACACCACACACCTGAAACACACTAATCACTATACACAGGTCACTCAGACACCACACACCTGATACACACTGATCATTATACACTGGTCACTTTGACATCACGCACCTGATTCAGACTGATCACAATACACAGGTCACTCTGACATCACACACCTGATACATATTGATCACTATATACAGGTCACTCTGACATTACACACCTAATACACACTGATTACTATATGCAGTACAGGTCACTCTGACATCACACACCTGATACACACTGAACATTATACACAGGTAACTCTGACATCACACATCTAATACACATTGGTCATTCTGACATCACACGCCTGATACACATTGTGCACTGTACACAGGTCACATTGACATCATGCATCTGATACACACTGAACAGAAATTACACCATTATATAAAACAGCAATATAACACACACTGATCACTATATACAGGCTTCAAGTATATCACACCTGGTACATACTGGTCACTGTACACTGATCACACCAATATGACACACCTGATACACACTGATCATTATTCACAAGTCACACCAGTATAATACGCCCGGTTTTAACGATATTACATGCCTTCTAGACACTGATGATCGCTGTACACAGGTTTTAAAGATATTATATGCCTGATTACTGTACACAAGTCACTGATCACTCAATCCCAATGATCATCAAATGCATACCTCCCAACATGACCCACTCCTGGAGGGATAAAATGCTCTGCTTCTGGACTTTTCTCTTAATTTGTGATTGCCGGTACCTGTGTTGAACAGGTTACTGGACAAGAAAGGTGTTTCAGCACAGGTGATGGCAATCATAAACTAAGAGGGATGTCCAGGAGAAGAGCATCTGTCCCTCCTGGAGAGGGTCATGTTGGGAGGTATGTCAAAGGGGTGTGATATGCAAGGTCAACCACACTTAGGTCGACAGTGTCTAGGTCGACCACTATTGGTCGACAGGGACTCTAGGTCGACATGACAGAAGGTCGACATGAGTTTTTTCACTTTTTTTGGTGTTGTTTTCTCTGTACAATGACTGGGAACCCCAATTAGTGCACAGCATCCCCTCGAATGGCTCGCTTTGCTCGGCATGCTTCGGGCAAGATTACGGTTTCCAATTGTAGTCCATGTGGATCGTAAAGTATGAAAAAGTTAAAAAAATTTTTTGAAAAACTCATGTTGACCTTTTGTCATGTCGACCTAGAGTCCATATCAACCTAGAAACCATGTTGACCTACTTACTGTGGACCAATAGTGGTCAACCTAGACATTGTCGACCTAGAGACCGGATACCATGTCAAAGAGCATCAGGGTTCTGACGATCATGGCTGAGCTCTTCCAACCAGAGATAGAAACAGAGTAATAAATCAGCAGAAATACCTTCTCCTGTTACTCTCGGAGTATAGTCTCTGGGTCTAGGCCATGAAATTAACCCTTCAATGTTTCTTATATCCTTCTTATCTTTCGTACATATTTGACACACTATTCAGTTAATTTTGTTGCGTGCAGGTTACCTAAAATGAATTGAAATCTGCTCACTTTGAAGCTTTGTACCTTGTCACTGTATATTATCACACTGGATTAAACCTATTGATACACTCTTGTCATTTAATTATGTTTTCTTTCTAAAAACTGAGTGACATACTTTCAAGATGATGTCATGGTGTGGATTGTCAGTGGTGGTTACTAGTCTTTCTGCTGGTGTAATTAATTCTGCTTAATTTGCTTTTATAAACAACTGGTTGTTTATTCTTCTAAACACACAAATAGAAAATAATGTGGATGGGTTTTTTTTTACGATTAAAAGTTTCTGTATGGTTGTCAGTGGCTGAAACAGGCGGCTGCTAACTCACCCGGTTGCAGAAGGAGGCAGAGAAGAAGGCGGCAAACATGGGTCCAGTGTGAAAGGGGTCTACCTGGGAATAACACGGGTCCAAGTTTTGGTGTGAAATGGGGTGTTACACGGCTTGAAACGATGTTCAAAAACCCGGATTGGACTCAGGATTTCAGTGTGAAATGGGGATTAGTAATATTATTTGTCACGCTGCCAACTTTCCCTTACCAAAAATTATAAAGGAACTTTATTCAGAATGTGAAGGATTTCCGGCCCAGAAAAAAACGGTAATTTATGATGACCATATATAGGGCCTGATTCTGGGTCAGTAACTGCAGTGTCAAAGTATGGTGTCCAGTGTGAACAATTATGGGTCTGAGTTCACAACCACTTTAGTGCCTCCCCCGTAAGACTGAATATCTCTGTGCGTCCCCATAGCCACCTCTATCTCAGCTCCCAGTCACTGCCTGAGAACACACAATACATTTTCAAAACATTTCTGAGGCCGTGCATCTCAGAAGCGTTTCAGAACATACAGATAGATGTACACTACATGTGGCCTAGGCAGAAGCTTATGTGCCATCAGCAATTTAATTCCTTTGGTGTCCTCTTTATTTGACTTGGGGATATGCTCCCCAATGAATATTTCATCAGTCTGTTTAACTTGTCCAAAAATTGCTTTCATAATATGGTCTTCTCATACATAGGTAACTGAAGCGGGCATCTCCACCGGGGTGACACGTCAATCAGGCAGAGGCGCACATTACTGCAATGCGATCGCACCACCCGTGCTGCACACGCGCTGAACGGGTCCTGCGCAGTTTCCCAATTAACGAGAAACTGCACAGGGGATTGCAGGAGCGATCCAACCTGAATAACCCTCAATGTTTTAATTGTATGTATAGATAAGTGACAATTGAGCTTCCATAGTTTACTGTACCTACAAAATAGACCAAAGAAGTATTGAATATGTGTGATTTGGTTGACCTATAAAGTACATCACTTTAATTTTGCTTATATTTTATTTTTACATGACAATCTTCTCTTAATTTGAATTGAAATAGATAGTTACTGAGTAAGAACCATTAAACTATAGCTGTCATATAGATTATGTCAATCTACTGGGAAGTGGAGGCATCACTGATGCATTTTGTGTATCACTAGTTATTTCCCCTCTTAAGTCTCCAGGGGAA
The DNA here is from genome assembly GCF_028390025.1 of Pseudophryne corroboree. NCBI lineage: Eukaryota > Metazoa > Chordata > Amphibia > Anura > Myobatrachidae > Pseudophryne > Pseudophryne corroboree. The sequence goes on along the minus strand of NC_086448.1, from coordinate 652,196,562 downwards.
TAAAAAAGGTGGTTGACTGTGGCTTTAATGCCCGGGGCTATTCAATTACAGCTCTTTATATCTCGCCTGGTAAATTACCCAGTTACCGGGACGTTAACACATAAAATTCGGGATAAATTCCTGGACCTATGTATTAATATGGTTCGGGCAGTGAATAGCAGGCTATTTATCAGGGGTAAATTTACTAAGGTGGGAGTTTTTTTTACAACTGGTGATTTTGCTCCTAGAAACCAATCAGATCCTACTTAACATTTATTTAGTTGCCTCTAGAAGATAATAGATAGAATCTGATTGGTTGCTATGGGCAACATCACCAGTTCAAAAAACTCCCACCTTAGTAAATATACCCCTAAGGATCTATTTAAAAAGCAAAACAAAAAAAACCTCACTAATAAGTAACAGTGCATTCGCTCTGTTTGCTAGGCTCCCAACACTTTCATATAGCAGGGAACTCTACAGGTAACCTTTGGCTATGCTTGGCTGTTGTCATAGCAAAAGAAGAACCTACTAAATACAGCAAATGGTCAGGAAGGGATAAAGTACTATGACTGGCAAATAATATATTTCTGTGTCGATTCATTATCCCTTTATTTCTATAAAAGTACTATTGTAGAAATGAAGTATCGAAGCCATTCATTTTAAAGGTGGTGGAAAGGTATCATGGATATATCCTGCTTACCTTTCAGTCCCGATCTGGCCTGCTGTCCCACCAAAATTCATCAACCTCCATTCAACATTTTCGGAGTTTGACAGCGAGAACCTTTACCATATTCAGAGGGCACTTGTTCCCGGTCCTCCGCTCCTTCCTACGGGAAGGAGGTCTGGGTTGCAAAAAGGGATCCTTTTGGATCCCTCAGCCACTGTTCAACTCCTTCCAGCGGACTCCAGGTTATTTGTGTGCATGCGTGAACTCAAGTTCACGCACGTGAACTATAACTGCCGAGTCAGACTCGTCAGTGCCAGGTTTCCCTGCTACAAAAGTAGCAGTGATAGGAAATGCGGGGACAGCTGATCTTTGGAAAGATTTTTTCGAAAGTTTCCAGAGCTTTTACGCAATATAGATGGCATTGCCTATGGAAGCCTATGGGCTTCTATATGCATAAGTTACAGAAAGGGATCCAAAGAGATCCTTCCCAGTATCCTCTGCAGCTCACACTTGCACAGTAGTCCTTACAATGCAAAGAACGACTCTTATTGGGAGAGCTGCCCTTTGTGTAAATATTTGGCCTTAATAAATGCTGCAATGTAGTGATAAGTGGCAGGATGCATTGCGTGCAATATACGATGCATGATATATCCCGCCCTAAGTACTTATTATTATTATTTTTAGGAGGAAGACCTCTTCAATACTAATTATTTTTTTCCTTCTCATTTTTACCATTTAAGCTCCGTTGTGGCCTCCTAGGGACACACAGTAGGGGCGTATGTCAATGATAACTTAGTATTTCACAATGTTGTGATCTTCTTACATGCACTTCCTTTTTCTGAGCATTTAATTATGCATCCCATGTCCTTATGGGGCTGCACCATTTGCAAGATAAAGAACACAACAAGTTTCTATTAGTCAAATTGATAATGTATTTCTATTTCCTAATCTACGTGATCCATCACAGCAGATCAGCGACGTTCATTGCGCTGCACAGCTTTAAGATAACTATGCTAGGGCATTGTTTCAGTGAGCGCATCTGGTGTTTACATTTACAGAGATTGTCTGTAAAACTATACGAATAGCTTATTTCTAGCATGTGTCATTTGTCTTGGAACCCCAATTCTACTAATCCTACAAGACATTAAAATGGGGCCATACAGTTTTCCTGCCTCACCACCGGCCCAGCGGAGGTCATTTCCCCTGTACCCTTGGCAGCTTGCTTACATCGGCATTGCTGTATCAATACACTCTGAGGTATAAGACATTCAATATGAGAGATACTTGAAGATAAATCATACCTACTGTATAAATCTCAGTTGTGTTATCATCTGAGTAATGCAGTAAATCACCTACAACAGGCCACTTAGAAAGGGATGTAGTTAAAATACCGCCGGTCAGAATCCCGGTGGTCAAAATACCGATGTCAGAATCTCGAACGACGGCATAATGCCGGCATCAAAATTCCGACGGAGCTCGGGATCCTGGTGTCAAAATACCAATGCCTGGAATCCCGAATGTTCTTTAAGCGGGACACGCTCGTGTCCTTCCACGGGGGGTGGAAGGTTAGGTTTAGGCATTAGAAAGGGTGTTAGAATGCAAGGACGGGAAAGGGATGGACCGAGTAGGGGCGGTTAGGGTTAGGCACTTAGAAGTGGAGGATTAGGATAGGCGTCCACAAGGGAAGTTTAGGGTAGGGGGCAGGGGAAGGTTAGGGTACTTTCTGGGGGGCTGTCGGTATTCTGATGGTCGGGATGCCGCTGTCGGTATTCTGACCTCCGTCACCTCATCCATCAAGATATGATACTGAATCCCTTAGAAACAGTAGTGTTATCAGCCTCCTTTTAATATGAAAGAAAAATAGGCAACATCTCCATCTCCATCTGTCCAACGAGACATGGTCAGGCTTCCTATTCGGTGGGCCAAATACTTTTTCACACCTGGTAAATAACCCAATCTAATTGAATTTCCCCCTTAGTGTAAAACCTATAAATATATCTTTATGAAAAATAAATAAACAGAAAGCTTTATTATGGATAATCATTTGTAATGAATCCATCCTGTTTTACCTCAGCATACCTAACCAAATCAAACAATCAATTTTAGGTTGGAGTTCTGCTTTAAGTTGTTATTGTACTTTACTTGTCTTTATGAGGAGTGTGCTTTCCGCCACTAGTTGGAATTTGCATTCACAGTTCCCAGGTCTGACAGTCTGAGCCCCTGCATGCAGAGATCAGCGCTCTTATTTAGAGGGTCATCTCATAGTATCATCGTTTAAGATATTTCAATCAATCTGAAATTAGTTTTTTTTTTCTCTTCCTATAATTCAGAGTTGGAATCTGTTAGTTTAAAACAATAAAGAAAGCGACGGCTATAATGAAGAGGTAATAATAAAATGACCTGCTGAATAGGAAGTAAGCATAGACTTCTTTCTCCTCGATAAAACTTCACAGCATGCTAATATGTCTCTTCAGACAGCTCATATAAATATATCTCATTAGCTCATTTACATGTCCATAAATTCAAGTACCCATTCACAGAGTCAAGATTGCACAAATATCATTATAAGCCCCACAGCTTGAGCCTGCCCCCTCTGGCTGTATAACATTTCTCTAACCTGATTAATTGTGTTAAAAGCTGCTTGAAGGTAAAATATCCTATTTTGTTGTCTTTTTAGTTTTTTTTTAGTGAGAACAGTTTGCACGCAAAAATAAATAAAATGTTTTAATTTTATGGATTGTGGTGATTCTACCAGCCGAATGTTATTATTAACATTCGGCTGGTAGAATCACCACAATCCATAAAATTAAAACATTTTATTTATGTTTGCGTGCAAACTGTTCTGTATTTTTGCGTGCAAACTGTTCTGTATTGCTATTCTTTTCAATACTGTAGTTTTACAGATATCATCAAAAAGTAAAGTATGCCAATTATATGAAAGATCACTGCACAGAATACATAGGCGGATCCGGGAAGGGGGGAGGGCACTCGGGACCCCCCATTTATTCCCCCCCCCCCCCCCCCCCCCCCCGACATTTCTGACTTCTTTTTTTTTTTTTTTTTTTCAAAAGGAGTACAGCAGCAGCTCTACTGCTATTTCCGTCAGTCAGATTTGATAAAAGAGCCAGCAGGCACTAGGACCCGCCGCGGCTCTTACAGCAAGTCCGTGTGGTAACCATTGCTCACACCGCAACCTACCTCCCCCCACTGTCAGCCAGCCAGAGTCCAGCCCAGGCGCGGGGTTCAAATGCCAGCATCGAGTAAGACTGTTACTTATGATAGAGCAGAAGGCTTCATCAGCCCTCACTGCACTGCACAATAATCCCAGCGCTTCCTCCTCCACTTCCTTTACCACCATGCTAGGTGCAGTCAAACTCAGCCTCAGCTTTGAGAAGGCGGCCCATGTGATTGTGGCAGGGCTGTCCTGCAGATGTCTTATGCTGCTTGTTGGAGAATCAAAGATGGGCAGTTCATGTCCTGCAGTCTGAGTCTCAGTGCAGTGCCCAAAACAAGGTATGCTGCACCTGCCACCACCAACTAAAAACTATAATAATTATATTGTGCTGGGGTGCCTTCCAGGCTCCCATACCTAATGTAACAGGTGACCAACATTTCAAGGCCCAATCAGCCTTTTCATCAGGGTGAAACATTGTCAATATACCAGGATGCACTCCTACAACTAATCATTACCTGATGGCGTATTCTGTGAGGCCACGCCCTCTGTGATACCACACTCCTTATCTGGGAGCACGCGTGCCTTAGATGCATGTAAATATAACTATTACCGTTCCCCTATCATGGTGCCCCCCCTTTCATTTTCTTCTGGATCCGCCCCTGACAGAATACGTAGCAATAAACAGTGATTTTATTATGGAAGTTGCATATTTTTAAGTGTTCATTGAATGCTATTTACCTTCTTATGTAATTATATATATATATATATATATATATATATATATATATATGAGATACTTGTTAGCCTGGCACTCACTATAACCTCTGGTGTTGCCCTGTTGAAATAGGTAGACACTGTATCAAAATGGACAGCGGCACTCCTGTGTATTTTGTGGTTCAAAAGTGTATTTTAAAGCATAACATCACTACAGGATTCCAACGTTTCGGAGCCCGAAGCTCCTTTGTCAAGGCGCCTTCGTTTGACGGTGAGCTGCTCCACTGTAGCGTGTCAGTCGGCCTTCAGACACATTTTTAGCAGGCGTTCACCTCTCACATCAATGGCACATGTGCACCACAGTTTCCACATTGGTTATTTGCAATGGTGTAATTTTTCCAGTTAAAATATACCTTTACCACAGCAGCACGCGGACAGTTCATAAACTGCGCTGTTTCAGGAATACTGGCACCCATGGCTCAAAATCCAATAATAATCCCTTTTTGCAACTCGGATAAATCGCCTCTTTTACCCATGACAGCAACAAGTGATATGTGTGCAGACGGCCTATCACACACCTTATATACCCACCAAGCCAGCGCACGGCCCGTGATGTACTTCATGGGCTACGCGCTGCCGACATCAAATATAGGAGGATATCATAAAATTGTGACTTATGACTCAGCCGTGTATCTAAATATATAATATTAATGTTATTTATATAGCACTTTACTCCTAGCAGGACTTTGCATTTGCCTTTATAGCACGACATAGAAAACAAACTTGACAGTAGATATTAGTAAAATACTTGAGTAAATAGGTAAGTCTTCGGTCTGTTTTTGAAGATTTCTGGAGTAGGGGAACTGTGAGGGAAAGAGAGTACCATAGAGTCAGGGTCACAATGCTGAAAGCTCGACCCCCAGATGAATTCAGGGAGATTGTAGGTACTGTTAATAGGTCTTCATCTACAGATCGCAGTAAACGAATGGGACAGTAAGGAATCAGAAGCTGCTTCAAGTAACTTGGGCCCTGGGCTGGTACATTAACGGCTGGCCGTTAATAGCTTGGCAGCTGCATTTTGTATCTTCTGCAAACGGTGCAATACTTTCGCTGGAAGACCAAGGTAATGGGCATTGCAGTAGTCTAGGTGTGATAATACAAATGAGTTGCATGACTTTAGGCAGATCTTCTGAGATAATTAAGTGCCTGATTCAGGCTATGTTCCAAAGGCGGCACTCGGAGACTTCCAAAGTTAGGTGAAAAGACCAAAACGTGCTTATTCAATCTACAAAGATGAAGATTGAATAAACAAGTTTTGGTCTTTTCACCTAACTTTGGAAGTCTCAGAGTGCTGCCTTATACATTTGCTATATACACATACTACCATTCCCTCGTGTGGATGTCTTCCCAAAAAAAATACATTTAATCTCCATAGTTCATAACAGTCCCTAAAAGTATATTTTGGTCCCAAAAAATTTATATTTATATACATATAGGGGGTCATTCCGAGTTGATCGCTCGCTAGCAGTTTTTAGCAGCCGTGCAAACGCTATGCCGCCGCCCACTGGGAGTGTATTTTGGCTTAGCAGAAGTGCGAACGGTTGTATCGCAGAGCGCCTGCTAAATTTTTTTGTGTAGTTACAGAGTAGCTCAAAACCTATTCAGCGTTTGCGATCACTTCAGCCTATTTAGTTCCGGATTTGATGTCACACACCCGCCCAGCATTCGCCCAGCCACGCCTGTGTTTTGCCTGGCACGCCTGGGTTTTTCCTAACACTTCCTGAAAACGGTCAGTTGCCACCCAGAAACGCCCACTTCATGTCAATCACTCTGCGGCAACCAGTGCGACTGAAATGCATCGCTAGACCCTGTGCAAAACTGCATCATTCATTGTGCCCGTACGTTGCGCGTGCGCATTGCGCCGCATACGCATGCGCAGAACTGACGTTTTTTAGCCTGATCGCTGTGCTGCAAACAAATGCAGCTAGCGATCAACTCGGAATGACCCCCATAGTCATTCTGGATGAGCCTGCACATGCCAAGTGTCCAGCATCTATTTTTTCAGGTATTGCTCCTCTCCGTGATGTCACATTGAGATAATACATACATACTGTATCTCAGTCTCTTTCTAGGTCCCTATAGTAACAATGCCATCCAAATATATGTGTGTGTGTATATATATCTCTCTCTATATATATATATATATCTATATATCCTATATTATAAAAGGCTATTGCTGCTCCTCACCTCTATGGGGGCAATTAAAGTGTCTTGCCTGCCGACGGCCACTAGATGGCGCCCGGCGCTGACATTACTGCTGTGTTGATCCATCATTTGGACAGGTTGGTAACTAATGTATATGACCAAAAGGAAGTGAGTGGCGCGCCTAACAGTGCTCAATGCATGTAATAAACAAATTAAAAAATATGATCCAATGACTTATCTTATTCCAATTGTCTTCGACCGTACGGCCCATAAATGTGTATATGAAATAAAAGAAAAAAAAACAATAGAACATATTGTGTACTGTACAAGCTGCATAAAAAGCAATATACACTGTGATGCAGAAATTACGTGCAGTACGGTTTGAAACAAGTTTCCTTACATAAAAACACAGTATTTAATACATATAAGCTTGAGAGCAGGACCTTCCTACTGCTAAGTCTGTTATTACCCAGTTTGTCTTATCACTGTTGTTTTCAATTGTAAAGCGTAAAGGAATATGCTGCGCTATATAAGAAACTGTAAATAAAGAAATAAATGAAATATATAGCAGCAGTCAAAAAGCAGGTAGCACACGTACAGGAAATATAGAACAATAATATACTTCCCAACATTTGAGGATCCACAAGCGGGACTCCCGTGTGCGCCCGAAAAGACCTAAATGAAAAGGGGCATTGCATTGCGGCAGTGTCGCAATCCCGAGTTACGCCCCCGAGTACCGTCACAAAAGGGGGCATGACCAGCACTCTGTGAGCCATTGGCATACCCCCAGTCTTCACTGAATAGACACTGCACGTATATGCAGTGTCTGTTCACTGCGAGTGACAGGAGTCTCCCAACTTGCCGCCTCCCCAACTGCGGGACACTGCAGCACACTGCGGCCCGCGGATGGGACAGTCCCAAAAAAAGGGGACTGTCCTGCGACAGTTGGTACATATGCAATAAACTTATCTGTCCATTTGAGAGAGTCAGGGGTACACAAATAGTCCCAGTCCCACGACGCTTGAAAACAGTATCAATAAAGATGGTATAAAAAAAAGGGGCAGACTAGATAGGCCAAGTGTTTCTTATCTGCCATCAAATTGTAAGTTATGCACAGCGACTACCAGTTACTCTGCGTCTTAATTCACCCTGCGATTCACTCGTGATGCACGTACAGTGGACACAGATGCATGTGCAGTACAAAATAAGGAGCTTATTTATCAACAAGTGATAAAACTCATTGCATATGATAAATTGTGCTCCAGCCAATCAGCTCCCAATTGTCATTTATCAAACACATGACAGGATCTGAACACATAACTGACTGGAGCACCATTTATCATATGCAACGAGTTTTACCACTCATTGATAAATGGGCCCCTAACTCTCTCCACTGTGCAAACATGGGCATAGCGTCCAACTCTGAATCAGGCCCTAACTGCTTTCCTACTCACTGCTCTAGTTCTACTCTGACAGACAGACCCATCACAGCTTCTACTCCAGATAAGTATTTATTTTTATGGGATATAGTTCATATGCTGGCGCTCAGGATCCCGGCGGTCAGCAAGCTGACAGCGGAATCCCGAATTCTAGCCCATAGACTGGGAATAGAACCTGAGGCAAGCGCAGCGAGTCACTGAGCTTGCTGCGTGGCGAGTGCAGCGAGCCCACAACGGGCTTTGTTGCGCTCTCCCCCCTCTGCCGGCATTCTCGCTGCCAATATCCCAGTGTCGCTTGGATCCTGGCAGCCGGCATACCGTACCCATTCCCTTTTTATGTATTTCCACACATCATCATTAATAAAGATTGCACACGGGGATAAGCCAAAATCTTCAGGCAGTGAATTTAGCAATGTTTTTTTTTTATTTAAAACGAAAGTAAAGGAGTTGCAGAGAGAGATTTTTTGCCTGCAAACAACAAAAGTCTGACTTCTGTTGCAGTTTAGAGAATTGTATACATTTACTTTCATTCCCATAGTCAGAGACAGACTGGGACTTTAAAGTAAAAAGCTGAAGCAAAAAAAGACAAAATCCTAAATCTAATGTAACAGGAAGCACAATTATTCTGTGAGATCACATGATGTGCATTTGTTTGCTAGCACCATTATACCCCTTTCACACCGCACAAATAACTCGGTATCGACCCGGCATATTGCTGAACTTGCCTCTCCCTAATTATAAACTCCCTCACTGCACCTTACCCCTATTATGTAGGCACAATGATCCCTATGGCTAAAAGCAGTTTCAAATAATGTTTCCCATGGCCACTTGAAAGAATAAGAATGCTATAATTGCTTAGGGGCTCATTCACATTTGGTTGTAAGTCAGTTTAATGACACGCCTCTCAGGCACATTAACGCCGCACTCATACAGTAAGTGTTGTGTCCACAATCTGCCTGAAGGCAAGTATGGCTTTACTACATGAGATGTCTACTCCTCCAAGCGCTAGGGCATCTTGCTTTGTGGCACTGCACACACTTCTGTCTCCATGGGGACTATTTAGCCAAGCGGAATGGTCTTTACCACTTGTAAATTGTATGTATTTTATGTGTTTAAGCAAGTAAAGTTTTATTGTGACCCCTTCATTGAGCGGGATCGCTGAATGTGGCCTTAGAAAATGTTTTGCACTACTGTGTTACATAGTTTGTTCTAGTATATACAGTTAACTGTTCATAAAAAAAATACATCTGTACGGTGAAATAAAGTGTTACCTTGTCTGAACAAAGATGAATGTGTTAAAATCTCAACCAACATATTCATTGCCACTGGCCTGCATGTTATGCACAGTATTTTTTACCCTTCTAAAACAGTAAATTAGGTGTCTATTCATGAAGCAGTGAAAAGAGTGGAGAACCGAGTCTGTGGAGAAGTTGCCAATGGCAACCAATCAGCTGCTCTGTACAATTGTATAGTATGCAAATTATAAATGTTACTTCAATGCTGATTGGTTGCCATGGTCAACTGCTCCACTGGCTCACTTCTCCACACTTTTCACTGCTTCATGAATAGACCCCTAACTACTGTATGAAACACGTCAACTACTGAACAAGCATTTAGCATTTGGAAATCTAGAGATTGTAGTCATAGTTGATCTTATCATATATTCCATCATTAGGGGTGGAATTCAAATGATATATCACGCCCAATCTCCTGCCTAAAATGATCCCCGTTATCATGCATATCGCGCCCATAGTAATCAGGTTTAGCCGTGTAAAGGGTTGGGTGCCTCGCTACTTCAAGGGCAGCAAGCTGAAATAATGATACCATGCCCCCGAGGGCAGAAACAGAACGGCTGTAGAAAGGGGTGAAAAGAATTGAATCCCGCCCTAAGTGTTGTGTTGGTAAGATGAAATACAGTAACAATGTTACAATGCTCTGTAACCTTGAAGCTGTTCTTCTCTTTGTACATGTCAGCATTCAGACGACAGTTGCTTTTATTCCTTATGGTCAGAATGATAATTATACTGATGTATGTTCTTCTCCTTTCAGTCTCCAGCACATAGCTACTCCAGCTATGACTCTGGTAAAAATGAAAGTGTAGGTGGTTGTGGTGAAGATTTGTCTTTGAACCGGGGTGATGAAGATGAAGATGACCACGATGACCATGAAGACGCTGAAAAGGCAACTGAAGCAGACGGAGTAGAAGCAGAACGCCTGAAAGCTTTTAATGTAAGTTTTTATGATAACGCTCCCAGAAAATAGCCTATAATCTGAATGTGTCCATGGTACCAAGTTCTGTATAGTTATGTGAGCCCATAATAAAATACTATCATGAACTAAACAATACTTTGTGATGAATGGTTATAGGGTATGATATGTCTCTTGGAGTTCTGCCATTTTCGTTTTCTAGCAATTTTTTGTTGCATTGACGGAACAAGTTAGAGACTTGGTTGCCACTAAGAGTTGAGTGAAGCTCTATGACGCTTACAGTACATGATTGGATTCCATATTCTCTTCACTTTTATGTTTATTATTTTCTATTTCAACTGCCAAAACTCAGCTCACGATCAGAAACTGCACCAAAAAGGAATAAGGAACCAGTTTTACCATCTCACACAACTGCGTCCCAAATCACAATTTGTTGAAATCATAGTTTTTGGTTTACATGTGTATCTATTCACTCTAACATCTTTTCTGTCACATATTGCCAAAATCCTGGTAGTTCAACATAAAGTTGTTAAAATGTAATGATTCCATAATCGACCAGCACTTTGTGCCTGAAGATGGAATCGCCATCTCTGCAACCAGTCTGCAGAAACTGCTGTTCAACATCCATATGCAAAGTTATTGCCAGCCTTGATACAAGCTACTGACACTGGCTGCCTGGATAGCTAAACGTTTCAGTGTTATACAAGTTACTTAGATTTCTCCATTGAACAGCAATTTCTCTGAACTACTTTAGAGTTAGTCAGCTAAATGTTGAAGCAGCCTTCTTTGGCATATTTCATTGTAGGAAAGATCATACATATACATATATATATATATATATATATATATATGAAGAAGTGAGACCTTGTGTAAATTGTAAAGCACAATGGACTTTGCTGTGCTATATAAGAAACTTAATATATAAATAATAAATTGTGTATTTCAAGCTTATCCCTTATATGTTTTCGCAGATTTTATGTTGTTTCTCCTTGCTTAACCCTATAACGCCATTTGTATCATACTTGATACTTGAGTTTATGTGACTTTCTACGAGAGGCTTTACAGGGTTAAGGCAGTCACAAGTTTTGTGTTGGGTTGTGGCGCTACTATGTTTGCTTTTATCCATCATTCTTGTCTTTGGTCATTCTTTGATTTATCCAAGTAGAGAATCATAATACAGAATACTTTGAACCAAAGTTTTATAAGTATGTTTATTTCTTGGGATTTTCATGGTTTTTTGTATGCAATGTTAATAACTTTGCTTCTGCTTGCTGGTGTGTCCTGTGAAATTGCTCCATGAGGAACTATACTTGGTCTAGGATGATGCTTCTCTCTGCAAACCATCTTCTTTCCATGGCAAAGTATCTGTTCCAGTCAAGAATCTATGGTAGTAAGATGAGAGACCAGAGCAGCCCTCCAACCCCTTCTCCTCTGTCTCCCTCTTACCAACAGATGTTTGTCAGGCTGTTTGTAGATGAAAACTTGGACCGAATGGTCCCTATCTCTAAGCAGCCCAAAGAAAAGATCCAGGCTATCATTGACTCATGCAGGCGACAATTCCCTGAGTACCAAGAGCGTGCCAGAAAACGCATACGCACTTACCTCAAGTCCTGCAGGCGGATGAAAAGAAGTGGTTTTGAGATGGTGAGTTTTGACGTAAAATCAAACCCATCAAAACTCCATATGTAATTTCATGGCACTATTTTGTTTTCATCCTAGTGTCTTTATTTTACCCCCTGGTTCTATCAGTTAAAAACATTTTTTTTCTTTTGTAATCCTCTCATCATTCCTGAATTTTTCCCCATTTGTTCCTTACACAAAATATGCCTGTGTTTTTCATTTACCAGGGCCTTAAAAAAAAAAAAAAAATAAAAAAAAAATAAAAGGTGGATAAAACAAACACCTCACATGGATGCTGAGCAAAATGATGGGCTTAGGCACACAATACAGAAGAGTTCTAGTGCAGGAGAGGGCAGTGAGGAGTATTAGTGCTGATCATGTTCTTCAAGACTTACGTATTGTTATTCAGCCTGAACAACAATTTTCACTGGTTGGTTTCCTGGTCCTGATTTGATTCTCTGAACCTATTTTCCTATTTTATTCTTTGACAATCGAGTAGCTTAGCATATTGACTTGCTGTGTCAGTATCATTGTCTTGTGCTTTTCTTTTTATGTGTAACTCCAGTCATGCATAAATTGTCAGGTTTAATAGTACAATGAGTAAACAATTTAAATAGAAGATAAAGAGAATCATGAAGCATAAAATGAATTGTTTGGAGTAAAACGGTTTATAATGTACATGACTCTAGGCTTGTAAAAAAGGCAACAACTCATATGTCGAGCATGAGTTTAGTGCAAAAGCAGCGAGCTGTGAGTATGGGGAGATCTTACTGTTGTCATGATAACAAAATATTTTAATAATATGACCTTTAATTAGCAATGTGCCATAAATGTTAAATGTAAGAAGGAAGGGACCCTTATCCAAGCGCTTAGTAAAAGAACTCCAGGTGTGTTCTTTAGAAAACACTGATCAGCCAATCAGTGCAACAATATGGACAGAAAAGGTAAAGGACTCCTAAAAAACTTTACAGCGCTGTTCTTATTTCAGCTTTTATCTAAAGAATAGCAACCGGTTATGGAAGACAATGGAAACTTCTTGTATCTCATATATACTTTCCAAATCCGACAGACAATTTCAACTCTCCCACATTATCTTTCAAAAAACATTTGCACGGCATACCAAGGATTGTGAAACTAAAAGCTGTCTTATGTTCTTTCTATGACAAAAGTTCCATGCAGTCCAGCCATGTATCAATGCTTCCTTGTACCTTTTATACAAAAAATATCCAATGCAGTCCCATAGTGAAACAATGTCCCAACACTAAACGCTTCCTTGTATCTCTTGTATAAAGATATCTAATGCAGTCCAGCAATTTAAAAGCACACAAAAAATTTATTTAAAAAATATAAAAAAAAACACTTTTTAAAAAGACGTCAGAAATCTCCTTCTTAAATATTCACTACACAGTTTGGAATTTCAGCTTTACAGTCGTCTATCATTGAAACAGGGGTTTGTCTCACTGGACCTCCAGGACGCCAAAATGATACACGGTTCTGCTTCTACCACTGGGTTTCTTTCTTACCCAAGGCTGTGCACAAAAAACAAGCTCACTTAACCGCTGGTCATCCACAGACTCCTTTCCCCATACCGCTCCTGTGCTGCGATCCTCCCGCTGCTCTATACACTGTGAGCATGTGAATGTAATTATGATCGTGACCAGATCCACCTGTTGCCGCCGACGCGTTTCTACCCGTCCAGGGTCTTAGGGGTCTATTCATGCAGCAGTGAAAAGCCCTGTTTTGCGTTAAACAGGGCTTTTCTCTGCCTACTGCAATTCACAGAGCCGGTTACCGTGGAGAAGCAATGCGATGTATAGTAATAAGTAGCAATTCTGTTTTCGTTTTCTGTATGAATAGACCCCTTAGTCATAGCATCACAGTGTATAGAGCAGCGGGAGGATCGCAGCACAGGAGCGGTACGGGGAAAGGAGTCTGTGGACGACCAGCGGTTAAGTGAGCCTGTTTTTGTGCACAGCCTCGGGTAAGAAAGAATCCCGGTGGTAGAGGCGGAACCATGTATCATTTTGGCATCCTAGAGGTCCAGTGAGACAAACCCCTGTTTCAATGATAGACTGTAAAGCTAAAATCCCAAACACTAAACTGCGTAGTGAATGTTTAAGAATGAGATTTTTGACGTCTTTTTAAAAAGTGAGGTTTTTTTATATTTTTTAAATACATTTTTGTGTGCTTTTAAATTGCTGGACTGCATTAGATACCTTTATAGAAGAGATACAAGGAAGCTTTTAGTGTTGGGACATTGGCCCTCATTCCGAGTTGTGCGCTCGCTAGCTGCTTTTAGCAGCATTCCACACGCTAGGCCGCCGCCCTCTGGGAGTGTATCTTGGCATAGCAGAATAGCGAACGAAAAATTAGCAAAACTGCTACTAAATAATTCCTAGCAGTTTCTGAGTAGCTCCGGACCTACTCAGATTACGATCAGCTCAGTCCGTTTAGTTCCTGGTTTGACGTCACAAACACGCCCTGCGTTCGGCCAGCCACTCCCCCGTTTCTCCAGACACTCCCATGTTTTTCCCTGACACGCCTGCGTTTTTTTTGCAAACGCTGGGAAAACGCTGAGTTGCCGCCCAGAAACGCCCCTTTCCTGTCAATCATTGACCGATCAGCAGTGCGACTGAAAAGCGTTGCAGAAGCCACAGGAAAACTGCTAAGTTTTGTGTTAAATAACTAAGCGCATGCGCCCTGCGTGTCTTGCGCATGCGCAATTTGCAACAAATCGCAGCATAGCGAAAATCGGCAACGAGCGAACAACTCGGAATGACCCCCATTGTTTCACTACGGGACTGCATTGGATACTTTTTGTATAAAAGGTACAAGGAAGCATTGATACATGGCTGGACTGCATGGAACTTTTGTCATAGAAAGAACATAAGGAAACTTTTAGTTTCACAATCCTTGGTATGCCGTGCAAAGGTTTTTTGAAGGATAATGTGGGAGAGTTGAAATTGTCTGTCGGATTTGGAAAGTATATATGAGATACAAGAGGTTTCCATTGTCTTCCATAACCGGTTGCTATTCTTTAGATAAAAGCTGAAATAAGAACAGCGCTGTAAAGTTTTTTAGGAGTCCTTTACCTTTTCTGCCATAAATGTTGTTTTAGGAAAATCCAAAATATTCCACTTGATGGGCATCTGTGGGCTATTGGTCAGCTTAATTGCACAGGCTTGACCTATGTTTAAGGTTGGCTGGTCTTCTTTAAGGCTTATTAGTGACATATAAGATGATGCTCCAAAGAAATAACTCTTCTATGGGCACGATTCAATTCAGTGACAGTTGAATAGTGCCGGGAATTAGCTCCTGGCGCTATTCAATTCAGTGCCATGTGACACTTGACGACTGGATTTCTTCTCACACACCGGGGGGGGGGGGGGGGGCAGAAATCTGAAAAAGTGCCGGCGCGATGCTGGTTTCTCCCCTTTGCGTGGCAAAAACAGTGTTACGACAGGCACTTAAGTCAGAGAATGCCCATTCTCCCAACAAAACAACCTGTTTAGTCCGGGAGAACGGGCATTCTCTGACTTACCAAAGAGTTAATTGAATAGCGCAGGGAGTTAATTCCCGGTGCTATTCAACTGTCGCTGAATTTAATCGTGCCCATTGAATGGCAACATTCAGTATAATTTAAGAATAGTTTAATTTAATAGGCTTTTAATAATCCTTATGAAATGTAATAGCTGATGCCTCTCCCAGTGTGCCTATGTCAGTATTGGCTGTGAGGCATGGGGACGGCACTTCTGAGCTGGCATACCCCATAGCTGTGGCATTGGCAAATGCTCTACGTCTGTGTGAATCAGGTCAACAGCAGCAATTTTCTAAAAAAAGAAAATTGTGGGCATTGCCTCAAAATAGGCAAATACTGCCCGCGTTTTCGCCAGCGCTTCTACACATGGATTCACTGATCCACATGTTTTTCGCTCCTACTAAATTTTTCGCCTAGGTGAAAAAACATCCCTGCGATTGAATAGGGCAAATCCCCATTTGCCCTAAAAATTTGCGAAAAGTGCAGTTTTTTCGCCTAGCTGAAAAAAAACCGTACCTAAGTGATCAGCCCTTTATATATATGATATTATATATGATAGAAATATTAACAGAATGATATTATGATGTGGTATACCATTTACCACAAAAGATGAATGGACATGAACACATTATAGAATAGACTCAGTTCTGCCCAAGAACAAATATTAGGTCTATTTGAAATTCCCCAGCTAGGAATAGTTACTCTATAGCACAGGTTCTCAAACTCGGTCCTCAGGACCCCACACAGTGCATGTTTTGCAGGTCTCCTCACAGAATCGCAAGTGAAATACTTAACTCCACCTGTGTACCTTTTAAAATGTGTCAGTGAGTAATTAATACACCTGTGCACTTCCTGGGTTACCTGCAAAACATGCACTGTGTGGGCAGAGGCGTAACTAGGGTTTTTGGAGCCCAGGGCAAGGTTAGGAATGGCGCCCCCCCACGCCCCCCACACCCCCCACACCACCACCTAAAAATAAAAAAAAGAAGGAAAGAAAAGCCTTAGAAACAAATCGAAAAATTGTGTGCTCGCGCCGCAGGCGCGCGCTGAAAAAAAAAATTGGGCGTGGTCACATACCAGAAGGGGCGTGGTAACCGAAAATGGGGCGTGAAAACATGACACGCCACCTGTTTCACGTCACACTGGGAACATTCTTTTCAATTAAACATGCACCTTACCTGTGTGATGGTTTCTCACAATATGGAACCTCTGAAGAACTGTATCCTGTAGGCAGATGGCGTCTTCAGTCGGTATTCAATATTCATGTAGGAGATCCGATCGTCCGGAAGATGCCTGTTTGTGTAGGAATATTACATACTCCAAAACCGGAAACCCAGAGGTGGTTTCACGAAGAAAAAAAGTTCCTTTGTGGAGCACTCTTTTTTGTAAGTAATTGATAGATGATTTTAATAAAACATAACTTTTAATCACTATTATTCATAAAACCTTTCTAGACATGATCATGCAATACATTTATAATTATAATGAAAAAGTATTAAAAATATATATATACGCTCACCAAAATAATATTGGTAGTGGTGATAATTTAAAGCATCAAAAGGTAAAATACCTATAACACATCTACACACCGATAATTTTACTGAGGTTTAGGAGCTTTGAATGCTATTTCATAATCATCTCCAGCTAATGATACCCTTGTAAGTAATCCTAGTAGTTTCTCATATAATTCCTTCATATGATACCTGTTAGTAACTTAGTGTGGTTCTAGACATTAGACCGTGGGTACTGCTTTGGGGCATGCTATCATGGTTTGGATGTTAGACATGCACCCTACCCTGGAGATTTATGTTACTGCTTATAAACAATTGCTATGGTAACATAACCAAAAGTCCTCTCTCTATATCCTCTCCCTTATTAACTGTCAGGTACAAATGATGATGAACACACTGGGGATAGAAAGGAACAGCGTGAAGGTATGCCACCCCTTCTACTGCCGCCGTCTTCCGTGAGCGGACGGGGGTGAGAGCGGGATCAGCAAACGCTGTTCACGATAGAGAGATGCAGTGATACGCCCTGAGTCCTCCGTTTGCGGTGTTAGATGGTCCTGATTACACTAGGCATAGCAGGAACCAAATTCGCCACCGGGAGGAGGGCAGACACCGAAAGTAAATAGGATAGATACATATATCACATGTTAATTGCTAAACTCCTTAATAGGTCTAATGTTGGTTATATCAACTGATTACATTATTGATCCACCACACTAAAGGGTTTTTAGGGTGTATACCAGAAGTGATGTCAAATTACTGGATATCAGTATGAAATGGGTTAACTGTTGTGCCTTAGAATAATTAAGGAAAGTGTGTAACACTGTATCCCTAGCAAGATTATAATCAATTGCTTAACACATAGTTTGAAAATTAGGGACAGCGTGAGAGTCTGCAGCCCTTTCTGCTGCCTCCGTCTTCAATGAGCGGACGGAGGTGAGAGCGGAGCTTGCAGGCACGCTGGCCGGAGAAAAAGATACAGTGTACAGCCCTACTCCCGTATGCGGTGTTAGGTGGCCCTGGTTACTCACCGCATTGCAGGGACCAAAATGCGCCGCCGGGAGAGGAGAAGACACCTGAAAGGACAGGGTACCTGACTCTTTTAGCTGGAGGGTGTGGATGTGTGCAGGCTGTTCCCCCTGCAGCGGGGAATCAGCAAACGGCCAGAACGCGTTTCACCACGAAGGGCTTAATCACCTGTGAGCCTGAACAGGCTCACAGGTGATTAAGCCCTTCGTGGTGAAACGCGTTCTGGCCGTTTGCTGATTCCCCGCTGCAGGGGGAACAGCCTGCACACATCCACACCCTCCAGCTAAAAGAGTCAGGTACCCTGTCCTTTCAGGTGTCTTCTCCTCTCCCGGCGGCGCATTTTGGTCCCTGCAATGCGGTGAGTAACCAGGGCCACCTAACACCGCATACGGGAGTAGGGCTGTACACTGTATCTTTTTCTCCGGCCAGCGTGCCTGCAAGCTCCGCTCTCACCTCCGTCCGCTCATTGAAGACGGAGGCAGCAGAAAGGGCTGCAGACTCTCACGCTGTCCCTAATTTTCAAACTATGTGTTAAGCAATTGATTATAATCTTGCTAGGGATACAGTGTTACACACTTTCCTTAATTATTCTAAGGCACAACAGTTAACCCATTTCATACTGATATCCAGTAATTTGACATCACTTCTGGTATACACCCTAAAAACCCTTTAGTGTGGTGGATCAATAATGTAATCAGTTGATATAACCAACATTAGACCTATTAAGGAGTTTAGCAATTAACATGTGATATATGTATCTATCCTATTTACTTTCGGTGTCTGCCCTCCTCCCGGTGGCGAATTTGGTTCCTGCTATGCCTAGTGTAATCAGGACCATCTAACACCGCAAACGGAGGACTCAGGGCGTATCACTGCATCTCTCTATCGTGAACAGCGTTTGCTGATCCCGCTCTCACCCCCGTCCGCTCACGGAAGACGGCGGCAGTAGAAGGGGTGGCATACCTTCACGCTGTTCCTTTCTATCCCCAGTGTGTTCATCATCATTTGTACCTGACAGTTAATAAGGGAGAGGATATAGAGAGAGGACTTTTGGTTATGTTACCATAGCAATTGTTTATAAGCAGTAACATAAATCTCCAGGGTAGGGTGCATGTCTAACATCCAAACCATGATAGCATGCCCCAAAGCAGTACCCACGGTCTAATGTCTAGAACCACACTAAGTTACTAACAGGTATCATATGAAGGAATTATATGAGAAACTACTAGGATTACTTACAAGGGTATCATTAGCTGGAGATGATTATGAAATAGCATTCAAAGCTCCTAAACCTCAGTAAAATTATCGGTGTGTAGATGTGTTATAGGTATTTTACCTTTTGATGCTTTAAATTATCACCACTACCAATATTATTTTGGTGAGCGTATATATATATTTTTAATACTTTTTCATTATAATTATAAATGTATTGCATGATCATGTCTAGAAAGGTTTTATGAATAATAGTGATTAAAAGTTATGTTTTATTAAAATCATCTATCAATTACTTACAAAAAAGAGTGCTCCACAAAGGAACTTTTTTTCTTCGTGAAACCACCTCTGGGTTTCCGGTTTTGGAGTATGTGATATTCAGTTCCGTGGAGCACCTCCAGCTGTGATACTAAATGAATATAAGTAAATTACTGTAATTGCTGGTTTAAATACATTGTATTCATTTATTATTGTTTATGTTTTGTGCGGGATACACAGTTTTCTTTTTATATCTGTGTAGGAATATTGCCAAAAAATGGGTGTGGCCAAATGCCATATGGGGCGTGGCCAATGAAAATGTGGGCGTGATACACATATGGGGGAGGGGCAGATACACATATGACCCCCACAGTGCCAGATACACGTTGCCCCACAGTGCCAGATACACGTTGCCCCACAGTGCCAGATACACGAATGCCCCACAGTGCCAGATACACGAATGCCCCACAGTGCCAGATATACATTGCCCCCCACAGTGCCAGATATACATTGCCCACAACAGTGCCAGATATACATTGCCCACAACAGTGCCAGATATACATTGCCCCCCACAGTGCCAGGTATACATTGCCCCCCACAGTGCCAGATATACATTGCCCCCCACAGTGCCAGGTATACATTGCCCCCCACAGTGCCAGGTATACATTGCCCCCCACAGTGCCAGGTATACATTGCCCCCCACAGTGCCAGGTATTCGTGAAGCAGCAGCAGAATCCCCCCTCCCCTTCCGCTGCTCACCGCTGCTGCTGACTTGTGTGAGGGGAGGAGAGTGCAGCCTGCGGCTCTCCTTCCCCTCAGTCTCCGGCGGGTGAGTTCAATATTCAGCGCCGAACCGTGAGCCAATCAAAGCTCCGCGAGCTCTGATTGGCTCACGGGCGGCGCTGATTTGAACGAAGACACTGAGGGGCAGGAGAGGCGCAGGCTGCACTCTCCTCCCCTCACATCAGCGGTAGCAAGCGGCGGCCCATCGGTGTGGGTACGGCGTACCCACGGCAAAATTCTTAAGGGTACGCCGTACCCACCCGTACCCGCATACTTGCACCGCTGGTATGGAGACACACACACACTGCTGATGGGGGGTAGGGGGGCATGGAGACACATACACACTGCGGATGGGGGGTAGGGGGGCATGGAGACACATACACACTGCTGATGGGGAGTAGGGGGCATGGAGACACACACACTGCTGATGGGGGGTAGGGGGCATGGAGACACACACACACTGCTGATGGGGGGGGGTAGGGGGCATGGAGACACACACACACTGCTGATGGGGGGTAGGGGGCATGGAGACACACACACACTGCTGATGGGGGGTAGGGGAGCAGGGGGGCATGGAGACACACACACACGGCTGATGGGGAGTAGGGGGGCATGGAGACACTCTGGTGTGGGGAGGGGTTCATGGAGACACACACACACTGCTGATGGGAGGGGGGCATGGAGACACTCAGGGACACACACACACACACACACACACACACACACACACACTGAGGTGCCCTCACATTGATGAATTGCAGCCTCCAGCAGCTCCTCCCTCCTCTTCCACTACCAGCCAGGCCCCAGGAGAAGAGCAGCAGAGCTGCAGAAGATCCCGATGTAGCCCCGCGCCCTGCTCGGGTCAGATGAGCATGTGCTAAGCTCCACCAATCTGGGCTCAGCACATGCTCCTCTGACCCCACTGTCACATGTTACTCTCTGCTGCTGCTGCTGAGCTGCTGCTGCTCCTCGTTCTCACACAGCAGGCTCCTGGCGGCAGCAGCAGCACGTTAATGGAGGCGGGGGCGGGCGTGCAGGTACAATGCCCTGGCCGGCCGCGCCCCCTTCTGCTGGGCCTGCCAGAGCGCCCAGGGCATGTGCCCTGCTCGACCCCCCTTAGTTACGCCTCTGTGTGTGGGGTCCTGAGGACCGAGTTTGAGAACCACTGCTCTATAGTAACCTTGTTATATGTGGAATTATTCTTGAAGGAATAATGTGTGCTGCAATCTAATGGTACTGATGCAGCCATTGTCAACCCTACTTCTCCCTCACACAGATCGCAGCCCCCATGATATTCAGACAGGACTGGCACTGGTCTTGTCAAGGATTGACAGAGACAGCAATAAAAATATAACTATACCAATACGCGAAAAAAGAAATACAGACGAAGCAGTGTGCGTCCTGTATACAGTATACTATTATTTTCAGATATGCTTACTTTCACAGCATGTCCTTTCAGGAAAATTATAGTTGAAAGGTTTTAAAAAGGATGAGAGGAGAAGTGTGTCCTTATATAACCCTCCCCTGCAGTTACGATGTATTGCTTTGTAAGCCCCTATATTTTTTTTACTATACATTTTCTTCACATTCATATTTAAATGACTTCTTATTTAGCTCTGACGACTGTTCCTCGACATGTATGCAAAAAACTATTGTAGTGTATATGAAATGAAGAAGTATAATTTTGCATAGATAGAGATGAACAAGGACCAGTAACAGTTCTGATGGTCGAATCTTGGAAAAGTTGGATAGGAAACTAATCTTTTCTAATTGCCAATTTCAGCATAGTGGCAATTCATGAAAGCAGAGCCGGCACTAACCAATAGAATGCCATAGGCAAGATTTTGGCTGGTGCCCCTTAGCACCACCGCTAGTTCCACCTCTGACCCTGCACCATCACCCCTCACCCATAGCAGTCCTCATTTTGGTGTTCCTACCCCCTATATTTTACATAGGAACAGTGCACACGTTCGGCGCACAGCCCAAAAAGGGGCGTGTTCTTGCTGGGAAGGGGTATGGCCACACAATATTACCCCCAATTCAAAGTAAACCACACAGTTGTGCAACTTTATACACATTTTATCATGTGATAGTGTCCCTAATTCACGTTACATTACACAGTAGTATCACTTCACCTTATACACATTACTAATCACAGTAGTGCCCCTTATATACTCTTTACATCACATTGAATTGCTCCTTATTCACATTACACCACACCATATTGCTCTTTATTCACATTAGATCACACAGTAGTGCCCTTTCTATGTTACACCCCAGTAAAGCACCTTATACACATAATGCCACACATTAGTAATGCATTTATACACATAATCCCACACAGTATTGCCCCTTACACATACAGTAGGACACACATTAATGTCCTTATAAACATAATTTGCCTTACACAATATGATAACTTTTCTTAATGCCCTTATACACATAATGTTCCTTACACATATGCCACACATTATTAATGCCCTTATACACATAATGGCACACATAATGTTCCTTTCACATACGCCGCACATTATTAGTGCACTTATACACATAATGACACACATAGTGCCCCTTAAACATATGCCGTGCATTATTAATGCATTTATACACATGAAAAACATGATGCCCCTTACACATATGCCGAACACTACTGCACAACCAACGCACCAGCACACAGCACTCACATGGTGGCTAACACTGTGACCTCTGCCTCTGCTTGGATACAGATGTGTCCTTACACATCTTGCCTCAATACACCATGCTAATGCCAGGTGCTATTTTTCAAGAAAATGCATCTTATTTGCATTACTATGTAGCTAGGATGCACAAGCAGCTTCTGCTGATTATAATGATATTCTGTGTACAACTGTATCTGTATATGAAATGTTGCGTTACAGTGATTTCCAGGGACACACGGTAAGGTAGCATTTCATACGCAGATACAGCCGCAGTCACGCACACAGAATATAGGCATGCCGCATATCAATTTAATTAGCAGAAGCTGCTTGTGCCCCATGGCATACCAAAAGCTCTAGGCATTTGCCTAGTTTGCCTTTGCCTAGGGCTGGCTCTGCATGAAAGGCTGAACCAAATGGGCCATGTGCCTTTTATTCAACCTTAGTAAATAAATAAAATTAATATTTTTCTGAATGTGTTCATGAAAATGACTTTCAGAACTGATTTTAATGTGTTAACTGTAAGTCCTTCTGAATTGGCCACAGTTTCCCTATGCAGTACCTCTATCACTGATAATTTATGTCAAAATAAATGACATATGTTCAAGCTTTCTAACAGCAACAGCTATAAAAAAGAACCATAATTATATTCAATGAAACACTTGTATTAACTGCTATGATTTGTGTAGAACAATCCAAACTAAGATTTATGCACTAACCATTACAAGTATCTGCATGTAGGCTAGAAAAAATATGAAAAAGTAATATCTGTGTGAGATGTAATTCCTCCTGCCTGTATCGCTATGCCAACAGAAGGCCATTTCAGACTATTAAATGATTATGTTGCTTAGTTACCTGTTGGGATTGGGGAAATGTAGCTTGATATTGGTGTGAGACACTAATGTCGCCACTGCCAGTGAGGGCAGGATGTTAGCGTGCCCACTGGTGCCATCAAATAGTCATCTGCTCTGTCAGGGGTCATAGGCATGGTTGTGGGATAATCCTAGAAACATCACAAAACCAGTCAGAAATCTGTCAGGGGTGGGGTTGTGGGTGATTCTCAGACATTAGGTATTTATATGCTTTTCAGTGTAGTGCTCTGGAATTACATTGCAGTTCCTTGGACCCGACCGCCGGCCAGCCGTAGTGAACCCCACACAAATGACATGGAATTTTTCATGGTTGCAACAAGCAACTTGGTTATTTAGATGAACATTTATTTTTTTCAATATTGTCATCCTTATCCATGGGTTTATAAGTCTTACTTGATCTGAGGAAACCTGGTCCTGAAATGTTTCACTACTACAACTTTGTTGTTACTCCAACTTTGGGCCATATCCAGTTAGCTGCGGTAATTTACCACAGCCTATGGATTCGCCGGGGGCTAGCCTATTAGCCCCGATAGCTGCCGATTATTTCCCAATTCCGACACTTATTGGGGATTGGTTTCGCATGCCAAACCAAATTCATAATAAGCGTCCGTGATAAGTCCAGCGAAAATACATAGGTCTGCGGCTTTTTTGCAGGACTTATGTATTTTCACACTAAAAACGTGGGGTTTTGCAGCCAGTATAATAGGATAGGAGTGATACAAAAAAAAAAAAAAAACTGCGGCTATCAGATGTGGCTTTTTAGATTTTGAGTTATGTCACTTGCCGATTAAGGATATATTCTGTATTTTAACATTCATGGATTTTTTTTTTGTTGCCACGAATTGACTTTTAAGTACAGCATATGTATCATCATGATAGGTGTTAGTACCAATTATTCTTTCTTGATATCAACTGCGAAATACATTGATACTGTATGTTAACTATTTGTTTACACGAGATGGAGTGCTACTGCATGTACTGTATGTTTCTTCTTGCAAAAGCTGGGTCAGGTTAATCAGACAGCAAGATTTTAGGCCACAGACTTTTGATGGGATTAAGGTCAGGGCTGCGGAACATATATTGCTCCAGTCTTGGAGCATGCTTTGGAATGTTGTTTGAGCCTTTTTTGAAAAAGGTAGCAGGTTTTTGTACAGAATTCGCACTGAATGGGCACCATCATAACTCTGTATAGAATATATGGTATCCGGACTCTGGGTCGACACCACTTAGGTCGACACCCATTGGTCAACAGAAATAGGTCGACTTCAACAAGGTCGACATACAAAAAGGTTGACATGAGTTTTTTTTTAAATTATTTTTTTAAACTTTTTCATACTTTATTATCCACGTGGACTACGATTGGGAACGATAATCTGTGCCAAGCGCAGCGGTAGCGGAGTGAGGCCACGAGCCATGCGAGGGGACATGGTGCACTAATTGGGATTCCCGGTCACTTTACGAAGAAAACAACACAAAAAAATAATAAAAACCTCATGTCGACCTTGTTCATGTCTACCTAAAGGCCATGTCGACCTATGTCTAGTGTCAACCTAGCCACTGTCAGCCCATATGTGTCAACCTAATGGGTGTTGACCTAGACACTGTCGACCCTGAGTCCCATATCCAGAATATATATGGTGCCATGAAATTCTGCAGCATCGAACAGCAACAAATGTCGCCTTGCTGAAAGAAAAGTAAAAGTAATCATTAGCTATGGATAATTTCAGGCAATATCCTGTAAAGAAATATACTACTTTGACAATAGCTAAACCACTCATTTCTATCTTACTGTAGGTGAAACCTACTCTTTTAATTATTATAAAAATTATTTTAAATGTTTAACTGTAGAATAATTTGTGGAAAGGTTTCAGAATATTGTTGAGTACGCAATACTGTTAATAAGTGCTATAGAATTGAACGTCACCTTATTTCTTACTCAGAATCTGTGGCACTACAATATTAAAAGTTGGGCGGAAAATTATTTTTTGAAGCATGATCAATGTGTTTTTTTTCTTTTTGTTGAGCAGTATAATCTATAAATGCTTATATGCACAATATCGCTGCCTTGCTCTGCATTCTCAATGTTACAAGTAATGAATTGTGATCAGCTGGGAGTGTATTATTTTGTAAGATTTCATTTCAATTCTAAATAACAAAAGGTTACTTTTTTCAGCAGTGTGATTTTTTTACAAAGAAAATCTAATTTGTCACAATTCCTCAGATACATTCTTCACCAAGTATTAAATTCAGTATGTACAGTATACTTTTCTATTCTGCTGTCAGTATTACATGGAGTATCGCAAAGATTACAAAAATAGAAAGAATAAACCGGTGCTAAAAAGAATATTGAGCTTATTAATTCCTGAATGCAATTCAAATTAATGCGCTGCACCTTAATGTGCAATCTGCTCTGCTCAATTAAAACAGTAAATAAATAAAAGCTCTGATGTGATATCACCAACAAGGTGCGCAGAATTATAGTTATAAAAATTTGTTCCAAAATGGTTAATAAATCACACAGTAAAAGTTTTTTTACATACTGTACATTAAGAAAAATACCACAGACTTGTAACAACGTTTAAAATAATGAATACTAAAAGTTCTGGATAGTGCACTCCACAATAGACGTTTGGATTATTGCGAAGATGACTGTGAGCCTCCTTTAATTGTTTTAAAATGAATCCTTTTTGATAAATATGAGTAAACTGTGGAATAATTGGAGAATGTTGCTGATTGTAGTATGTGGAGACAATCTGTAATATATTATAAAATATAATATATTATAAAAAGCATAGAACTGTAACTCCCAACATGGTGCCAATCATGTGATGAGCTGTAGTTAACCAATGACAGCTGGACACCACAGATTTCTAAATCTGACATTACAGTACAAAGGTGATAGATTTATATGCTCTGCTAAACACAGCAGTGAGGAGGGGTATAATAATGTCAGTAATACAGTAACTGGTTTTCCAAATGTAACAATACAACTTGTACAGAATATAGGACCCTGTTTCTGTGCCTCTTAAGATACTGTATGTCATTTGTGAAAAAGATTAATGTGTAATTCTTCACCCTACCAGTTGGGGTCTGCTTTGTCACTGTATTTGAGATTAAAAGGGGAATTCAATTAGGTATGAGTTAAATTCACACACTTCACCATCATGCGCGCACCAGAGATTCACACAATTCAATTGATATTGTAAAAAGCTTACAAATGTAGTTTCATTATAAAAGAATTAAAAATGCAAACTAATAATAATAATAATAATAATAATAATAGGTAATTGGGGGGTAATTTAAGGGCGCTTTAATAACAAAAAAAAAACGATAAAGCAATTATTTTAACTAAAATAAATATTTTCATTCATTTTGGGGTGCATAAACTTCCAAATGTCTAATTAGTCATTAGGGGAGTGTCCCAACATTTTCCCTACCATTTCACCTTCTCAGGGGGTGCGGCCAAAAACAGGTGAATATACTCTGAAAAAGAAATGTGAGTTTGGCATTGAATTGTAAATTTAATTTGCAGTGCAAATTTGATATGAATTCGCCTTGCGGGATCAAACTCGTACATAACTGAATTCCCCCTTAATGTGATAGGTGCAACTCTTGTCAACTCATGATGTGCTAGACTGATGCACAGTGGCTATGTCTAGTTGCAAGTTCTTATTATTAACCATAAGCAATTATGCAATGATTTTTGTAACAGGTAAAGGGGCTGATGTAGATTTGCATACATGTCCGTTTTACAGGCAGATCCTAAGTGTTTTTACATCTGTGCTTTTGGTTGATGGTGCGTCCTGTGTGATCGCATGTAGCATGAGCAAGGGTATGTAGAAGGAACCGTGTTTTCAGATGGATTTCTTACAACAAGGATATTACTGGTACAAGTGCGCACTGCTAGTGATACCAGCAATATGAGGAAGCCGATGCATAGGGGCGGTGCCGTGGCATAGATGCATACAGGGATATTACTGGTACAAGTGCGCACTTCTAGTGATGCCAGCTATATGAGGAAGCCTATACATAGGGGCGGTGCAGTGGCATAGATGCATACAGGGATATTACTGGTACAAGTGTGTACTGCTAGTGATGCCAGCAATATGAGGAAGCCTATGCATAGGGGCAGTGCAGTGGCATAGATGCATACAGGGATATTACTGGTACAAGTGCGTACTGCTAGTGATGCCAGCTATATGAGGAAGCCTATACATAGGGGCGGTGCAGTGGCATAGATGCATACAGGGATATTACTGGTACAAGTGCGTACTGCTAGTGATGCCAGCTATATGAGGAAGCCTATGCATAGGGGCAGTGCAGTGGCATAGATGCATACAGGGATATTACTTGTACAAGTGTGCACTGCTAGTGATGCCAGCAATATGAGGAAGCCTATGCATACGGACGTTGCAGTGGCATAGATGCATACAGGGATATTACTGGTACAAGTGCGTACTGCTAGTGATGCCAGCTATATGAGGAAGCCTATGCATAGGGGCAGTGCAGTGGCATAGATGCATACAGGGATATTACTGGTACAAGTGTGCACTGCTAGTGATGACAGCTATATGAGGAAGCATATACATAGGGGCAGTGCAGTGGCATAGATTCATACAGGGATATTACTGGTACAAGTGCGCACTGCTAGTGATGACAGCTATATGAGGAAGCCTATACGTAGGGGCGGTGCAGTGGCATAGATGCATACAGGGATATTACTGGTACAAGTGCACACTGCTAGTGATGCCAGCAATATGAGGAAGCCTATACATAGGGGTGGTGCAGTGGCATAGATGCATACAGGGATATTACTGGTACAAATGCGCACTTGTGGTGATGCCAGCTATATGAGAAAGCCAATACATAGGGGCGGTGCAGTGGCATAGATGCATATAGGGATATTACTGGTACAAGTGCATAATGCTAGTGATGCCAGCAATATGAGGAAGCCTATACAGTACATAGGGGCGGTGCAGTGGCATAGATGCATACAGGGATATTACTGGTAGAAGTGCGCACTGCTAGTGATGCCAGCAATATGAGGAAGCCTATACATAGGGGCGGTGCAGTGGCATAGATGCATACAGGGATATTACTGGTACAAGTGCGTACTCTAGTGATTCCGGCAGTATGAGGAAGCCTATGCATAGGGGCGGTGCAGTGGCATAGATGCATACAGGGATATTACTGGTAGAAGTGCGTACTCTAGTGATTCCGGCAGTATGAGGAAGCCTATGCATAGGGGCGGTGCAGTGGCATAGATGCATCAGCCCCAGAGTGATTCATTTTTACAAAAAGTCTTAAAAATGCTATATACAGTATCTACCTGTGTCATAGTTTTCCCACAGATGACCGTTTGCTTCATCAAGGATAAGGAGACAAAACCCTGCCTTGTGTCAAACTGTACTTTATAATGCTATAGTTATTACAGAGATTGTGTCATTTTCAGATTGGTTTTTATTTTATTAATTACGTTATTTATTTAGTATAGAAATGTTTAAACTTGTTTCAGCCAGTAGGACTATCTAGCCTGCACTGTCTAGAGCTTGGCCTCCATTATTTTTGGTTTCATGTGGCTGGTTGCTATTGCGCATAGGTTGGAACATCTAATACATAAAGAATATATTTATATTACAGTAAAGAATCTCTGATCTTTGCTGTAAGCTACCATTGGATAAATCTCTCCCTCATATCACGTGAGACATGAGAACAACATTGTTACACTTTAGTTATTCAGTAAATGCAAAATGGAATGAAAACCCATGCTACAGCCCACAGTGGATTATGGGCCTCTTGGAGCGAGAGATTGTCTTTCTGATGTGTACAGTATGTCCAACTACTGGTCTACATTAAGTGAGCTTGGTTTGCTTCTCCTCTCATAATATAAAGGTTTACAGTGTCGGACTGGGGCAAAAAGGGGAATGCAGTTATAGGGGCCCATACTTGGGGGTGTGGCCAGCCTACAGAGGGGGTGTGACCAGCCTCCACAGAGGCTTGAAATACACAATAGACTTGTGCAGCATAATGCAACATATTTGCTATGTATAATACAAGTGCACAGTCTGGAACCTGATCCCTAGAGGAAGGAGTGGGGCCCACCGGTGGTTTCCCCTGTACCCCTGTGGGCCAGTCCGACCCTGGAGGCTTATGAAATTATTACTTGCCCTAATAAAACTAATTTGCTTCACTGTTGATATAAATGTTAACAATTTGGAGATATCTGCGAGTAATTAAGGTAGCCCATACATCCACAGTCAGTCGGCACAATTCTTTGTTGTGCCGAAGATTGTGTTTAAAAATCTGCCTACTCCAACATGATGGAAATCCTTGTTGTGCTGATACCAACCCAAAAATGTTCAGAATTTTAACTGAATTATTATTCACTTTCTACATGTCAAGGATTTTTAACATGTATTTTGACGATCAGCCAAAAATCACCGTCTATTGGAGTTTGACATCTCAGAATCAGGAATTTGATGTATGGGTCACATAAGTCCCTTTTACCATGTTTTCTTGTATGATAGGTCTCCACCAGGGGATCATACTGAACATAATTTTAAAGGCCACTTTATTTACAATTATGGTTCCCATACTTTAATCATGCTGTTCTAGCATTTTTTTGAATCTACATTAATCTTATATGAAATATTTTGTATATGGCATTTACAGTTGTGGAGGTTTTGTACTGTTTTATTTTTTTATTGTATGTATGTTTTTATAAGGCAACCGTAATGGTGTAAGACGTGTTTTTATATTAACAGTATATACAGAAGTGAATTTGTAATGGACTGAAACAAAGACTTTATATGTGCCTGGTGAAGGATTATCCTGGTTTTATACCCTCCCTTTTTTCATCAGTTTCATATCCCCTTTCAGTTGTTGTTGTTGTTGTTGTTGTTGTTGTTGTTGTGTTTATGTGTATTTTAAAGTGGCATTCAGTAAGTGCATTTCCGTCTCCATGATTCAAATTACATTGTTTTAAAAAGCAAGCAGTGATAAATCCTGATCTATATAAATTTGTTCTATTTCAGTCACGACCTATCCCTTCGCACCTCACCTCCGCTGTAGCAGAAAGTATCTTGGCCTCGGCCTGTGAGAGTGAAAGCAGGAATGCCGCCAAGAGGATGAGACTAGACAGGCAACCGGTAATGATTTTACCTATACTCTCATACATTACAGTGTAATAATAATGGTGTCGCCTTTTAATTTTTAATTAAATGTTCTTATTGGTCAAATCAGGTGTAACAAACAATATAATGGTATACTCTGACAAGTAGCAAAAGTGTAGTAGAAAATAATGTACATAATAACATGATAGACAATGAAATGATTCATAAAATGTCGCATCGAGAGTGAAGAAATAAGCTGGTGATCTGACAAGTTTATGTAGAGTTCTGTAAATGACTTTTAAACTCTATGGGCCGGATGTAATGACATGAGTTTGGCAGCTATGCAGGAGGCCAGCTGAACTTGGGCGTCATAACATACGTCCCTATGTGAGAGTCTCACTTTTTTTATGTTTAACTTCTGATCTGTCCTTATAATATTTATTATTTTATAGCCCCTGTTGCTTGAAGACTTCCGTTATAGATGGGGATGCGGATGTGCTGGCATTTTTATGATTTGTAGACCTTAAGGGGTATATTCAATTGAAGTCAGATCCATTCCGAAATTAATTTGTCGGAATGGATCCGACAAGGGCTATTCAATGCCATCCCAATTCGACATTAAAAAAAGTCGACTTGAGATGCGGGAGCTGAGACGGGGGAGAGCAGCGTTACAGCAGCGGCTATAGCAGTGTAGCCAGAGGATGTGTCACAGCTGCCGCTCAAGGCAGCGTCCACCCGGCTCCAGCAGGTCTCGCGTGCTGGAGCCGGGTGGATGTTGCTGTGAGCGGCGGCAGTGACACATCCTCCGGCTACGCTGCTATAGCCGATGCTGTTCTCCCCCGTCTCTCCACTGGTCTCCCCCCTCTCCTCCTCTCGGCTCCCTCATCTCAATCTGACTGTTTTTAAAGTCTGATTGAGATGGTCGAAAAGGGGGCCAAAACCTGTCGGTTTTGGCCCCGTTTTCGACAGAAGCACGCGGATCGGCAGCTATTCCGCCGATCCACGTGCTTTTCGACAAGTCGAATAATTTGGGGTTATATTGAATAGGTCGGAACCCCTTCCAACCTAAAAAAGTCGAAAACTGCCGTCTTTTCGACAGACGGCAGCTTTCGACTTCAATTGAATATACCCCTAAAACTCTACAACAGATAAAACCTGCCTGAGATACCAATACATGTAAATGATCGTAACTGCAAACACTTTGTTACAAATCAGGTGATAAATATATTGTTTTGTATTGATAAATATATTGTATTGGTGGATTACATACGTAATCCCGCCCGGCGGAATGGTGACTGTCCATATGTACGGGACTCTGGAGAGGAGGGGACCCACACCCGGACACCAGAAAGGTAAGTCTATAGAAGAAATGGGTGCAGTGTGCGCGGTGTGGGCCCACTTGGCGTCGGTATCCTAACTGCCGGTATACCAACAGCCGGCAAATTGAACGGATCCCGTATTGGTCTCACATCAGCTTATTTTCTGTATGACTGCTTGTTTCCGTCTCCTGCGCTACTCCCAGTACACTTCCTAAATGCTCCCGTTAATATTCAGGTATGGCTAGCCATAAAGTGGCATAGTCAGTATCCTAATGGGGGGTGTTCTTCAGGTTGCCGACTGTCGGGATCCCGGCGCACAGTATACCGGCGCCGGAATCCCGACAGCCGGCATACCGACAGGTTTTCTCCCTCGTGAGGGTCCACAACCCCCCTGGAGGGAGAATAAATAGCGTGGTGCGCGTAGAGCGCCACCGCGCCCGCAGCGTGGCGAGCGCAGCGAGCCCGCAAGGGGCTCATGTGCGCTCGCCACGCTGTCGGTATGCCGGCGGTCGGGCTTCTGGCGCCGGTATGCTGGTCGCCAGGAGCCCGGCCGCCGGCATACCATACCACACCCCTAATGGGTAATAGGCCCTACACACTGGGCGATAATACTCAAAGATATCAACAATCTCGTTCATTAAAGAACGATATACTGTTCATATCTTTGAGTGTGGAGGCACCAGCGATGAACGATGCGTGGCCCGCGCTCGTTCATCGCTGGTGCCCTGTCGCCTGTGCATGCAGGCCAATATGGAGATCGTCCATATTTGCCTGCACTTCTATGGAGCAGGGTGACAGGGGGAGTGAAGAAACTTTACTCCCCCCGTCACTGCCCCCCCCGTCACCAGGTCGCCCGTCAACCGTATCCGCCGCCGGGCAGCTCGGCGGCGGATCGCTCAATGTGTAGGGCCCTTTATATGTTGAAACGTGATTATAAAGCAGTTTAGTCTTTTACAGATGTAAATATTTAAAAGCAAAGATGACACATGCAAAACATAAGAAAGATGCCCATTCTTGGCTTGTATCAGGATGAAATAAGCAATGATAAGCCAGGTGTAATTAGTAAAACATCTTATTATAGCAAGGAGAGAGTTAAAATATTCGTTATAGGCAGAATGTTACTGGCAGTATCAGTGTGTGCCCTGGATTCAGTATAAGTTTGATATTCTCTCTGTCAACTTTTCCTTCTAAAATGTACTTGAAGATAAAACGTTATGGTGAGTCACATCTTATGCAGCGTATTCACGCCAGTCTTTTTGCAAAACCTAGAATTAGAGCTGTAGAAATGGGTCAGCACAATGACTCACCAGACCAAGCATGCTATCTAAATAATACATAATGCAATTACAATTGTACTTGTCTAGCAGCATGAGACAAACTTTCCTGAAACCTCATATGTAAAATAATTCTCATTTTTGTGGAACTTCTGTATCTACGCAAGTTATATTAGAAGAGGTTCAAAGAAACAGAGAGATTTAAATATTGCTGAATGGCTGTTGGGCTGAAGCTTCAGGCAATATGCAGATTAGAAGTTGCAATAGGCAGTGGGCACAGTAAGG
Source organism: Pseudophryne corroboree (assembly GCF_028390025.1). Taxonomy (NCBI): domain Eukaryota; kingdom Metazoa; phylum Chordata; class Amphibia; order Anura; family Myobatrachidae; genus Pseudophryne; species Pseudophryne corroboree. The sequence goes on along the minus strand of NC_086448.1, from coordinate 652,162,690 downwards.
TACAAAATCTCTTTCTGAGACATTTCTGTAAATTAGTGACAGGAAGGCTGACATTGTTACACTGCCTGGGGTGTACAGATCATTACTGACCACTAATACTGGTACCGCTTGTACAAACCAGTTACAAACTGACTGTCATCTTTGCAGTCCTAGTCATAGGAGAATATATGACATTGCTGGTTACTCTGACTGGACCAGCCTGAATGCTTGCGTTTGGTCAGGACTGCAGGCAAAGTGTTGGCTCAGGACAGAGGCAGGATTACGACAATATGTGAAGATAAGGAACATTGGCCCAAATATATTGTGATAAAGTGGACAGTGATAAAAGAGTGATAAAGTACCAGCCAATCAGCTTCCTAACTACCATGACACAGACTGTGTTTGAAAAATGAAAGTTAGGAGCTGATTGCTTGGTACTTTATCACTCTCCACTTTATCACTTTTAAGGCTAATGCATTTGGGCCATTATTTCATAGGGCTGCCCTGTATTTCTACTTACAGTAAATAGCCCCCTAGACATTTGTATTTTCCCATATTCAATCGGCACTAATGGTGTACATGCCAAAACAGAGAGAGGTGGAAAGAAGGTTGTGACCCTGAGGTGGACTGATGCTTGTTAAAATTATAATTCTTTATTGGCATAACTTTAAAATATCATAATATCCACTTTGAGTCATATCATTTAAGGTTTGATACATCTGTAAGATCATAGCAAGAATAAAATAACCAGTGCGGCTTACTTCTCTCTTACTTCAACAGTCTAGAATTCAACAGACTTCTCTGCTGCTAAAACTGCCTTGTTTCTAACCCAGCGGTGTTGTTGACCCCTTTGACTGAGAGCGTAGCATGGATAGGAAATTCATAGAGGAAGATGCTGAGAATGCTTTTTGGACAGTATATAAAGTGTGAAATTTCACAATAAGTTTTTTAACTTTTAAATAGACATAAAAATTCCAACTAAAATTGAGGTAAAAATAATACACGTTTACATGTCAATGGGGATTTTTATGTGATCTCGAACACTACAGAGTCTACTACGCTATGAAGAGAAGGGGGCCTACCCGGAGTCTGCATACAGGACCCCTCCTCTGCTAAAACACTCCCGTCTCATGCATTACAATATTTTCATTCCAACAGGAAAGATAATCTTTAGTTGGGTGAATATTTTAAGATTATCTTTCCAACCATCCAGTTATTTGGCTGGTTGGAACAAAAATCTAGTAATGTATGGGAGCAAATGACAAGCAACCATTTGCTGCTAAACACTGAAAAACAGACTAAGGGTGTGTACACACGGTGAGATATTTTCTTTAAATTTTGACTATATAGTCAAAATCGCAAGAAAAGTTAGTGCAGATCGCAAGGTGAAAGACACCTTGCGATCCCGATGCGCGGTCCCGCCAGGTCGGCATCGCAAGAAAAGATAGACTGTGCAGGCAAGTCAATCCTTGCTAGATCGGTGTACTATCTAGTTCATCTCACATGTCAATGACATCTCACATAAGCCAAAATCGTAAGCACACATAGTCCATATCTCAAGAAAAGTTAGTCAAAATCTGTGCTATCTGGGCTCCAGGGAGTTCAAGGGAAATCGCAAGTGAAAATCAGGCATAGCAAGGATCTCACCGTGTGTACACACCCTTAAGCTAGGTACACATTAGATAGGCTGACCATACTAGCTCTTTAAACTGGGACACTCATGAATTACACAGGTTCTGTGGATGGCTGACTACAAGCCTGCATGTCACCTGGTTCTAATCAGCCACGGAACCTGTGTAATTCATGAGTGTCCCAGTTTAAAGGGCTAGTATGGTCAGCCTAAATTAGGCGAGTTTTGAACGATTGCCCGATTTCAGACCGATCAGAGCAAGAAAACGTTCAAATCGTCAAATGTGTATGCACTATTGCACACTCCCACGGGTCGTTAGTCGCATCTTCAGATCTGCTGTACATGCAGCCCAATCTGAGGATGTGGCTGACGGCCCCCTTGCATTTGGATGCAGCAGGGGAACAATATATTGTGCTGTCGTTCTCCAGATCGTGCAATGTGTACGGGCCACACGATACTGTCATCGCATCTGTAGTCGGCTGGGTACACAGGTGATCTGACATGTGCATACCTCCCAACATTACCCTCTCCAGGAGGGACAGAATACTCTGCTCTTGGACGTCCCTCTTAAGTTACGATTGCCCTCACCTGTGCTGAAACACCTTTGTTATCCATTAACCTGTTCATAATAGGTGCTGGCAATTATAAATGAAGAGAAAAGTCCAGGAGCAGAGCATTGTGTCCCTCCTGGAGAGGGTCATGTTGGGAGGTATGCATGTACCCAGCTTAAAGCAGATGTTCAAATGGGTTAAATCCATTTAATTTAACCAATTTATCTGTATTACAGTTTTTAATCAGTTTTCTGACATTTGTGAGCATATTGTCAATTGCCTTTCTCTGACGTCCTAGTGGATGCTGGGAACTCCGTAAGGATCATGGGGAATAGACGGGCTCCGCAGGAGACTGGGCACTCTAAAAGAAAGATTAGGTACTATCTGGTGTGCACTGGCTCCTCCCACCATGACCCTCCTCCAGACCTCAGTTAGATTTCTGTGCCCGGCCGAGCTGGATGCACACTAGGGGCTCTCCTGAGCTCCTAGAAAGAAAGTTTATTTTAGGTTTTTTATTTTACAGTGAGACCTGCTGGCAACAGGCTCACTGCATCGAGGGACTAAGGGGAGAAGAAGCGAACCTACCTGCTTGCAGCTAGCTTGGGCTTCTTAGGCTACTGGACACCATTAGCTCCAGAGGGATCGACCGCATGGAACTGGCCTTGGTGTTCGTTCCCGGAGCCGCGCCGCCGTCCCCCTTACAGAGCCAGAAGCAAGAAGAGGTCCGGAAAATCGGCGGCAGAAGACTTCGGTCTTCACCAAGGTAGCGCACAGCACTGCAGCTGTGCGCCATTGCTCCTCATGCACACTTCACACTCCGGTCACTGAGGGTGCAGGGCGTTGGGGGGGGGGGGGCGCCCTGAGGGCAATATATGACACCTTGGCTGGCAAATCTACATCATATATAGTCCTAGAGGCTATATAGATGTAAAATTACCCCTGCCAGTATTCCAGAAAAAGCGGGAGAAAGTCAGTTGAAAAAGGGGCGGGGCTTCTCCCTCAGCACACTGGCACCATTTTCTCTTCACAGTGCAGCTGGAAGACAGCTCCCCAGGCTCTCCCCTGTAGTTTTCAGGCTCAAAGGGTTAAAAAGAGAGGGGGGGGCACAAAATTTAGGCGCAATATTGTATATACAAGCAGCTATTGGGAAAAATTCACTCAATATAGTGTTAATCCCAAAATTATATAGCGCTCTGGTGTGTGCTGGCATACTCTCTCTCTGTCTCCCCAAAGGGCTGTGTGGGGTCCTGTCCTCGGTCAGAGCATTCCCTGTGTGTGTGTGCGGTGTGTCGGTACGGCTGTGTCGACACGTTTGATGAGGAGGCTTATGTGATGGCAGAGCAGATGCCGATAAATGTGATGTCGCCCCCTGTGGGGCCGACACCAGAGTGGATGGATAGGTGGAAGGTATAAACCGACAGTGTCAACTCCTTACATAAAAGGCTGGATGACGTAACAGCTATGGGACAGCCGGCTTCTCAGCCCGCGCCTGCCCAGGCGTCTTAAAGGCCATCAGGGGCTCAAAAACGCCCGCTCCCTCAGATGGCAGACACAGATGTCGACACGGAGTCTGACTCCAGTGTCGACGAGGTTGAGACATATACACAATCCACTAGGAACATCCGTTACATGATACCGGCAATAAAAAATGTGTTACACATTTCTGACATTAACCCAAGTACCACTAAAAAAGGGTTTTATGTTTGGGGAGAAAAAGCAGGCAGTGTTTTGTTCCCCCATCAAATGAATGAATGAAGTGTGAAAAAGCGTGGGTTCCCCCGATAAGAAACTGGTAATTTCTAAAAAGTTACTGATTGCGTACCCGTTCCTGCCAGAGGATAAGTTACGCTGGGAGATATCCCCTAGGGTGGATAAGGCGCTCACACGTTTGTCAAAAAAGGTGGCACTGCCGTTTTAGGATACGGCCACTTTGAAGGTACCTGCTGATAAAAAGCAGGAGGCTATCCTGAAGTCTGTATTTACACACTCAGGTACTAGACTGAGACCTGCAGATAGTGCTGCTGCAGCGTGGTCTGTAACCCTGTCAAACAGGGATACTATTTTGCGAACATAAGACGTCGTCTTATATATGAAGGATGCACAGAGGGATATTTTGCCGGCTGGCATCCAGAATTAATGCAATGTCCATTCTGTCAGGAGGGTATTAGAGACCCGACACTGGACAGGTGATGCTGACTTTAAAAGGCACATAGAGCCTTATAAGGGCGAGGAATTGTTTGGGGATGGTCTCTGGGACCTCGTATCCACAGCAACAGCTGGGAAGAAATTTTTTTACCTCTGGTTTCCTCACAGCCTAAGAAAGCACTGTACTATCAGGTACAGTCCTTTCGGCTTCAGAAAAGCAAGCGGGTCAAAGGCGCTTCCTTTCTGCACAGAGATGAGGGAAGAGGGAAAAAGCTGCACCAGTCAGCCAGTTCCCAGAATCAAAATTCTTCCCCCGCTTCCTCTGAGTCCACCGCATGACGCGGGGGCTCCACAGGCGTAGCCAGGTACGGTGGGGGGCCGCCTCAAAAATTTCAGCAATCAGTGGGCTCGCTCACAGGTGGATCCCTGGAGTAGTATCTCAGGGGTACAAGCTGGAATTCGAGGCGTCTCCCCCCCGCCGTTTCCTCAAATCTGCCTTGCCGACAACTCCCTCAGGCAGGGAGGCTGTGCTAGAGGCAATTCACAAGCTGTATTCCCAGCAGGTGATAGTCAAGGTGCCCCTACTTCAACAAGGACGGGGTTACTATTCCACACTGTTTGTGGTACCGAAACCGGACGGTTCGGTGAGACCCATTTTAAATTTGAAATCCTTGAACACATACATAAAAAAATTCAAGTTCAAGATGGAATCGCTCAGGGCGGTTATTGCAAGCCTGGAGGAGGGGGATTACATGGTATCCCTGGACATTAAGGATGCTTACCTACATGTCCCCATTTACCATCCTCACCAGGAGTACCTCAGATTTGTGGTACAGGATTGCCATTACCAATTCCAAACACTGCCGTTTGGACTGTCCACGGCACCGAGGGTCTTTACCAAGATAATGGCAGAAATGATGATACTCCTTCGAAAAAAGGGAGTTTTAATTATCCTGTACTTGGACGACCTCCTTATAAAGGCGAGGTCCAAGGAGCAGTTGTTGGTCGGAGTAGCACTATCTCGGGAAGTGCTACAACAGCACGGATGGATTCTATACATTCCAAAGTCACAGCTGGTTCCTACCACACGCCTACTGTTCCTGGGGATGGTTCTGGACACAGAACAGAAAAAAGTGTTTCTCCCACAGGAGAAAGCCAAGGAGCTGTCATCTCTAGTCAGAGACCTCCTGAAACCAAAACAGGTATCGGTGCATCACTGCACACGAGTCCTGGGAAAAATGGTAGCTTCTTACGAAGCAAAATTCCATTCGGCAGGTTCCATGCAAGAACCTTTCAGTGGGACCTCTTGGACAAGTGGTCGGGATCGCATCTTCAGATGCATCGGCTGATAACCCTGTCTCCAAGGACCAGGGTATCTCTACTGTGGTGGCTGCAGAGTGCTCATCTTCAAGAGGGCCGCAGATTCGGCATACAGGACTGGGTCCTGGTAACCACGGATGCCAGCCTTCGAGGCTGTGGGGCAGTCACACAGGGAAGAAATTTCCAAGGACTTTGGTCAAGTCAGGAGTCGTCCCTACACATAAATATTCTGGAACTGAGGGCCATTTACAATGCCCTAAGTCTGGCAAGGCCTCTGCTTCAAAACCAGCCGGTACTGATCCAATCAGACAACATCACGGCAGTCGCCCATGTAAACCGACAGGGCGGCACAAGAAGCAGGATGGCGATGGCAGAAGCCACAAGGATTCTCCGATGGGCGGAAAATCACGTCTTAGCACTGTCAGCAGTGTTCATTCCGGGAGTGGACAACTGGGAAGCAGACTTCCTCAGCAGACACGACCTACACCCGGGAGAGTGGGGACTTCATCCAGAAGTCTTCCAACTGTTGGTAAACCGTTGGGAAAGGCCACAGGTGGACATGATGGCGTCCCGCCTAAACAAAAAACTAGATATTGCGCCAGGTCAAGGGACCCTCAGGCAATAGCTGTGGACGCTCTAGTGACACCGTGGGTGTACCAGTCGGTTTATGTATTCCCTCCTCTGCCTCTCATACCAAAGGTACTGAGAATAATAAGAAAACGAGGAGTAAGAACGATACTCGTGGTTCCGGATGGGCCAAGAAGAGCTTGGTACCCAGAACTTCAAGAAATTATATCAGAGGACCCATGGCCTCTACCGCTCAGACAGGATCTGCTACAGCAGGGGCCCTGTCTGTTCCAAGACTTACCGTGGCTGCGTTTGACGGCATGGCGGTTGAATTCCGGATCCTAAAGGAAAAGGGCATTCCGGAAGAAGTCATTCCTACGCTGATAAAAGCCAGGAAAGAAGTAACCGCAAACCATTATCACCGTATTTGGCGAAAATATGTTGCGTGGTGTGAGGCCAGGAAGGCCCCAACAGAGGAATTTCAGCTGGGTCGTTTTCTACACTTCCTACAGTCAGGGGTGACTATGGGCCTAAAATTGGGTTCCATTAAGGTCCAGATTTCGGCTCTGTCGATTTTCTTCCAGAAAGAACTGGCTTCACTGCCTGGAGTTCAGACATTTGTAAAGGGAGTGCTACATATTCAGCCCCCTTTTGTGCCTCCTGTGGCACCTTGGGATCTCAACGTGGTGTTGAGTTTCTTAAAATCACATTGGTTTGAGCCACTTAAAACTGTGGATTTGAAATATCTCACGTGGAAAGTGGTCATGTTATTGGCCTTGGCTTCGGCCAGGCGTGTGTCAGAATTGGCGGCTTTGTCATGTAAAAGGCCTTATCTGATTTTCCATATGGATAGGGCAGAATTGAGGACTCGTCCCCAGTTTCTCCCTAAGGTGGTATCAGCTTTTCACTTGAACCAACCTATTGTAGTGCCTGCGGCTACTAGGGACTTGGAAGATTCCAAGTTACTGGACGTAGTCAGGGCCTTAAAAATTTATATTTCCAGGACGGCTGGAGTCAGGAAAACTGACTCGCTTTTTATCCTGTAGGCACCCAACAAAATAGGTGCTCCTGCTTCTAAGTAGACTATTGCTCGCTGAATTTGTAGCACAATTCAGCTGGAGCATTCTGCGGCTGGATTGCCGCATCCTAAATCAGTAAAAGCCCATTCCACGAGGAAAGTGGGCTCATCTTGGGCGGCTGCCCGAGGGGTCTCGGCTTTACAATTTTGCCGAGCTGCAACTTGGTCAGGGGCAAACACGTTTGCTAAATTCTACAAAATTGATACCCTGGCTGAGGAGGACCTTGAGTTCTCTCATTCGGTGCTGCAGAGTCATCCGCACTCTCCCGCCCGTTTGGGAGCTTTGGTATAATCCCCATGGTCCTTACGGAGTTCCCAGCATCCACTAGGACGTCAGAGAAAATAAGATTTTACTCACCGGTAAATCTATTTCTCGTAGTCCGTAGTGGATGCTGGGCGCCCATCCCAAGTGCGGATTGTCTGCAATACGTGTATGTAGTTATTGCCTAACTAAGGGTTATTGTTGAGCCATCTGTTGAGAGGCTCAGTTATATTTCATACTGTTAACTGGGTGTAGTATCACGAGTTATACGGTGTGATTGGTGTGGCTGGTATGAGTCTTACCCGGGATTCAAAATCCTTCCTTATTGTGTCAGCTCTTCCGGGCACAGTATCCTGAGGTCTGGAGGAGGGTCATGGTGGGAGGAGCCAGTGCACACCAGATAGTACCTAATCTTTCTTTTAGAGTGCCCAGTCTCCTGCGGAGCCCGTCTATTCCCCATGTTCCTTACGGAGTTCCCAGCATCCACTACGGACTACGAGAAATAGATTTACCGGTGAGTAAAATCTTATTTTTGCTCCCATACATTAACAAATTTTTGTGTCTGATTGAAAAGGTAATCTTTAGATGTGTGTCCAGCTTTAGTGTTAGAACCTAATTCACTTATTGAACTACAGTAGGTGGTTTGTTGGAAAGATTAGCTTTTAGACAGAGCCGGCCACAGGCATAGGCAAACTAGGCAATTGCCTAGGGCATTTGATATGCCTAGGGGCATCAGCATCTTCTGCTGATTAAAATGATATGCAGCATGCCTATATTCTGTGTGTAGCATTTCATATGCAGATACAGCCAAAGTCTCACACAGTATATAGGCATGCTGCATATCAGTTTAATCAGCAGAAGCTGTTTGTGCATCCTAGCCACATAGCAATGCAAATAAGATGCATTTTCATAAAAAAAAGTGCCTGACGTTAGCATTGATGCAAGATTTGTGAGGACACATCTGCATCCAAGCAGAGGCAGAGGGCACAGTGTTAGTGGAAGTGTGAGTGCTGTGTGCATGTGAGTGGGTTGGTTGTGCAGTAGTGTTCAGAATATGTGTAAGGAGCATTATGTGTGTCATGTAAAAATGCATTAATAATGTGCAACATATGTGTAAAGGGCCACTATGTGTGTCATTATGTGTATAAGGGCATTAATAATGTGCGACATATGTGTAACAGGGTACTAATGTATGTGTGTCATTATGTGTATAGGGGCACTAATAATGTGCAGCAAATGTGTAGGGGGTACTATGTGTGTCATTATGTGTATAAGGGCATTAATAATGTGCGGCATGTGTGTAAGGGACATTATGTATAAAAGGGCATTAATAAAGGTTGTCATAATGTGTAAGGTGCATTATGTTTATAAGGACATTAATGTGTCTCATATGTGTAAGGGGCATTACTGTGTGGAATTGTGTATAATGCATTACTAATGTGTGGCATTATGTGTATAAGGTGCTCTACTATGTGGCGTTGCAAATAGAAAGGGCACTACTGTGTCGTCTAATGTGAATAAAGAGCAATAAGGTGTGGTGTAATGTGAATAAGGAGCAATTCAGTGTGATGTAATGTGAATAAGGGGCTCTACTGTGAGGAGTAACGTTTATAAGGTAAAGTGATACTACTGTGGGATGTAATATGAATTATGGACACTATCGCAAGATAAAATGTGAATAAAGTTGCAGTACTGTGTGGCGTAATTGGAATTGGGGTTACTATTGTGTGGCCATGTCCCTTCCCAGCAAGAAGATGCCCCTTTTTGGGCTGTGCGTCAAATGTGCGAACTATTCCTATTTAAAATATAGGGGGTACAAGGACTGCTATGGGTGAGGGGTAATGGTGCTGGGAAAGATGTGCAAGGTCAGAGGCAGAACCAGCGGTGGTGCTAGGGGGCACCAGCCAAAATCTTGCCTAGGGCATCATATTGGTTAGGGCCGGCTCTGCTTTTAGATATGTGACAGTACAGAGTTTCCATATCTATGTAATGCAGCACAGGTATTTTCTAGAGATGAGCGGGTTCGGTTTCTCTGAATCCGAACCCGCACGAACTTCATGTTTTTTTCACGGGTCCGAGCAGACTCGGATCTTCCCGCCTTGCTCGGTTAACCCGAGCGCGCCCGAACGTCATCATGACGCTGTCGGATTCTCGCGAGACTCGGATTCTATATAAGGAGCCGCGCGTCGCCGCCATTTTCACACGTGCATTGAGATTGATAGGGAGAGGACGTGGCTGGCGTCCTCTCCATTTAGATTAGGGTTGAGAGAGAGAGAGAGAGATTGACCTGAGGCTGTGATACTGTAGAAGAGAGTGCAGAGTTTAGTGACTGACGACCACAGTGACCACCAGACAGTGCAGTTGTTTGTTTTATTTAATATATCCGTTCTCTGCCTGAAAAAAACGATACACACAGTGACTCAGTCACATACCATATCTGTGTGCACTGCTCAGCCCAGTGTGCTGCATCAATGTATATATAAATCTGACTGTGCTCAGCTCACACAGCTTATAATTGTGGGGGAGACTGGGGAGCACTGCAGTGCCAGTTATAGGTTATAGCAGGAGCCAGGAGTACATAATATTATATTAAAATTAAACAGTGCACACTTTTGCTGCAGGAGTGCCACTGCCAGTGTGACTAGTGACCAGTGACCTGACCACCAGCATATATAATATTAGTAGTATACTATCTCTTTATCAACCAGTCTATATTAGCAGCAGACACAGTACAGTGCGGTAGTTCACGGCTGTGGCTACCTCTGTGTCGGCACTCGGCAGCCCGTCCATAATTGTATATACCACCTAACCGTGTTTTTTTTTTCTTTCTTTATAGTCATACTAGTTACGAGTATACTATCTCTTTATCAACCAGTCTATATTAGCAGCAGACACAGTACAGTGCGGTAGTTCACGGCTGTGGCTACCTCTGTGTCGGCACTCGGCAGCCCGTCCATAATTGTATATACCACCTAACCGTGGTTTTTTTTTCTTTCTTTATACATACATACTAGTTACGAGTATACTATCTCTTTATCAACCAGTCTATATTAGCAGCAGACACAGTACAGTGCGGTAGTTCACGGCTGTGGCTACCTCTGTGTCGGCACTCGGCAGCCCGTCCATAATTGTATATACCACCTAACCGTGGTTTTTTTTTCTTTCTTTATACATACATACTAGTTACGAGTATACTATCTCTTTATCAACCAGTCTATATATTAGCAGCAGACACAGTACAGTGCGGTAGTTCACGGCTGTGGCTACCTCTGTGTCGGCACTCGGCAGCCCGTCCATAATTGTATATACCACCTAACCGTGTTTTTTTTTTCTTTCTTTATACATACATACTAGTTACGAGTATACTATCTCTTTATCAACCAGTCTATATATTAGCAGCAGACACAGTACAGTGCGGTAGTTCACGGCTGTGGCTACCTCTGTGTCGGCACTCGGCAGCCCGTCCATAATTGTATATACCACCTAACCGTGGTTTTTTTTTCCTTCTTTATAGTCATACTAGTTACGAGTATACTATCTCTTTATCAACCAGTCTATATTAGCAGCAGACACAGTACAGTGCGGTAGTTCACGGCTGTGGCTACCTCTGTGTCGGCACTCGGCAGCCCGTCCATAATTGTATATACCACCTAACCGTGGTTTTTTTTTCTTTCTTTATACATACATACTAGTTACGAGTATACTATCTCTTTATCAACCAGTCTATATATTAGCAGCAGACACAGTACAGTGCGGTAGTTCACGGCTGTGGCTACCTCTGTGTCGGCACTCGGCAGCCCGTCCATAATTGTATATACCACCTAACCGTGGTTTTTTTTTCTTTCTTTATAGTCATACTAGTTACGAGTATACTATCTCTTTATCAACCAGTCTATATTAGCAGCAGACACAGTACAGTGCGGTAGTTCACGGCTGTGGCTACCTCTGTGTCGGCACTCGGCAGCCCGTCCATAATTGTATATACCACCTAACCGTGGTTTTTTTTTCTTTCTTTATACATACATACTAGTTACGAGTATACTATCTCTTTATCAACCAGTCTATATTAGCAGCAGACACAGTACAGTGCGGTAGTTCACGGCTGTGGCTACCTCTGTGTCGGCACTCGGCAGCCCGTCCATAATTGTATATACCACCTAACCGTGGTTTTTTCTTCTTTCTTTATACATACATACTAGTTACGAGTATACTATCTCTTTATCAACCAGTCTATATATTAGCAGCAGACACAGTACAGTGCGGTAGTTCACGGCTGTGGCTACCTCTGTGTCGGCACTCGGCAGCCCGTCCATAATTGTATATACCACCTAACCGTGGTTTTTTTTTCTTTCTTTATACATACATACTAGTTACGAGTATACTATCTCTTTATCAACCAGTCTATATATTAGCAGCAGACACAGTACAGTGCGGTAGTTCACGGCTGTGGCTACCTCTGTGTCGGCACTCGGCAGCCCGTCCATAATTGTATATACCACCTAACCGTGGTTTTTTTTCTTTCTTTATACATACATACTAGTTACGAGTATACTATCTCTTTATCAACCAGTCTATATATTAGCAGCAGACACAGTACAGTGCGGTAGTTCACGGCTGTGGCTACCTCTGTGTCGGCACTCGGCAGCCCGTCCATAATTGTATATACCACCTAACCGTGGTTTTTTTTTCTTTCTTTATACATACATACTAGTTACGAGTATACTATCTCTTTATCAACCAGTCTATATATTAGCAGCAGACACAGTACAGTGCGGTAGTTCACGGCTGTGGCTACCTCTGTGTCGGCACTCGGCAGCCCGTCCATAATTGTATACTAGTATCCAATCCATCCATCTCCATTGTTTACCTGAGGTGCCTTTTAGTTGTGCCTATTAAAATATGGAGAGCAAAAATGTTGAGGTTCCAAAATTAGGGAAAGATCAAGATCCACTTCCACCTCGTGCTGAAGCTGCTGCCACTAGTCATGGCCGAGACGATGAAATGCCAGCAACGTCGTCTGCCAAGGCCGATGCCCAATGTCATAGTACAGAGCATGTCAAATCCAAAACACCAAATATCAGTAAAAAAAGGACTCCAAAACCTAAAATAAAATTGTCGGAGGAGAAGCGTAAACTTGCCAATATGCCATTTACCACACGGAGTGGCAAGGAACGGCTGAGGCCCTGGCCTATGTTCATGGCTAGTGGTTCAGCTTCACATGAGGATGGAAGCACTCAGCCTCTCGCTAGAAAAATGAAAAGACTAGGGCCCTCATTCCGAGTTGATCGGTCGCAAGGCGAATTTAGCAGAGTTACACACGCTAAGCCGCCGCCTACTGGGAGTGAATCTTAGCTTCTTAAAATTGCGACCGATGTATTCGCAATATTGCGATTACTAACTACTTAGCAGTTTCAGAGTAGCTCCAGACTTACTCTGCCTGTGCGATCAGTTCAGTGCTTGTCGTTCCTGGTTGACGTCACAAACACACCCAGCGTTCGCCCAGGCACTCCCACCGTTTCCCCGGCCACTCCTGCGTTTTTTCCGGAAACGGTAGCGTTTTCAGCCACACGCCCCTGAAACGCCGTGTTTCCGCCCAGTAACACCCATTTCCTGTCAATCACATTACGATCGCCGGAGCGAAGAAAAAGCCGTGAGTAAAATTACTTTCTTCATAGTAAAGTTACTTGGCGCAGTCGCAGTGCGAACATTGCGCATGCGTACTAAGCGGATTTTCACTGCGATGCGATGAAAAAGAACGAGCGAACAACTCGGAATGAGGGCCTAAAGCTGGCAAAAGCAGTAGCACCGCAAAGAACTGTGCGTTCTTCGAAATCCCAAATCCACAAGGAGAGTCCGACTCCAATTGTGTCGGTTGCGATGCCTGACCTTCCCAACACTGGACGTGAAGAGCATGCGCCTTCCACCATTTGCACGCCCCCTGCAAGTGATGGAAGGAGCCCCCGCAGTCCAGTTCCTGATAGTCAGATTGAAGATGTCAGTGTTGAAGTACACCAGGATGAGGAGGATATGGGTGTTGCTGGCGCTGGGGAGGAAATTGACCAGGAGGATTCTGATGGTGAGGTGGTTTGTTTAAGTCAGGCACCCGGGGAGACACCTGTTGTCCGTGGTAGGAATATGGCCGTTGACATGCCTGGTGAAAATACCAAAAAAATCAGCTCTTCGGTGTGGAAGTATTTCACCAGAAATGCGGACAACAGGTGTCAAGCCGTGTGTTCCCTTTGTCAAGCTGTAATAAGTAGGGGTAAGGACGTTAACCACCTCGGAACATCCTCCCTTATACGTCACCTGCAGCGCATTCATAATAAGTCAGTGACAAGTTCAAAAACTTTGGGTGACAGCGGAAGCAGTCCACTGACCAGTAAATCCCTTCCTCTTGTAACCAAGCTCACGCAAACCACCCCACCAACTCCCTCAGTGTCAATTTCCTCCTTCCCCAGGAATGCCAATAGTCCTGCAGGCAATGTCACTGGCAATTCTGACGAGTCCTCTCCTGCCTGGGATTCCTCCGATGCATCCTTGCGTGTAACGCCTACTGCTGCTGGCGCTGCTGTTGTTGCTGCTGGGAGTCGATGGTCATCCCAGAAGGGAAGTCGTAAGCACACTTTTACTACTTCCACCAAGCAATTGACTGTCCAACAGTCCTTTGCGAGGAAGATGAAATATCACAGCAGTCATCCTGTTGCAAAGCGGATAACTGAGGCCTTGACAACTATGTTGGTGTTAGACGTGCGTCCGGTATCCGCCGTTAGTTCACAGGGAACTAGACAATTTCTTGAGGTAGTGTGCCCCCGTTACCAAATACCATCTAGGTTCCACTTCTCTAGGCAGGCGATACCGAGAATGTACACGGACGTCAGAAAAAGACTCACCAGTGTCCTAAAAAATGCAGTTGTACCCAATGTCCACTTAACCACGGACATGTGGACAAGTGGAGCAGGGCAGGGTCAGGACTATATGACTGTGACAGCCCACTGGGTAGATGTATGGACTCCCGCCGCAAGAACAGCAGCGGCGGCACCAGTAGCAGCATCTCGCAAACGCCAACTCTTTCCTAGGCAGGCTACGCTTTGTATCACCGGTTTCCAGAATACGCACACAGCTGAAAACCTCTTACGGCAACTGAGGAAGATCATCGCGGAATGGCTTACCCCAATTGGACTCTCCTGTGGATTTGTGGCATCGGACAACGCCAGCAATATTGTGTGTGCATTAAATATGGGCAAATTCCAGCACGTCCCATGTTTTGCACATACCTTGAATTTGGTGGTGCAGAATTTTTTAAAAAACGACAGGGGCGTGCAAGAGATGCTGTCGGTGGCCAGAAGAATTGCGGGACACTTTCGGCGTACAGGCACCACGTACAGAAGACTGGAGCACCACCAAAAACTACTGAACCTGCCCTGCCATCATCTGAAGCAAGAAGTGGTAACGAGGTGGAATTCAACCCTGTATATGCTTCAGAGGTTGGAGGAGCAGCAAAAGGCCATTCAAGCCTATACAATTGAGCACGATATAGGAGGTGGGATGCACCTGTCTCAAGCGCAGTGGAGAATGATTTCAACGTTGTGCAAGGTTCTGATGCCCTTTGAACTTGCCACACGTGAAGTCAGTTCAGACACTGCCAGCCTGAGTCAGGTCATTCCCCTCATCAGGCTTTTGCAGAAGAAGCTGGAGACATTGAAGGAGGAGCTAACACGGAGCGATTCCGCTAGGCATGTGGGACTTGTGGATGGAGCCCTTAATTCGCTTAGCAAGGATTCACGGGTGGTCAATCTGTTGAAATCAGAGCACTACATTTTGGCCACCGTGCTCGATCCTAGATTTAAAGCCTACCTTGGATCTCTCTTTCCGGCAGACACAAGTCTGCTGGGGTTCAAACACCTGCTGGTGAGTAAATTGTCAAGTCAAGCGGAACGCGACCTATCAACAACATCTCCTCCTTCACATTCTCCCGCAACTGGGGGTGCGAGGAAAAGGCTCAGAATTCCGAGCCCACCCGCTGGCGGTGATGCAGGGCAGTCTGGAGCGACTGCTGATGCTGACATCTGGTCCGGACTGAAGGACCTGACAACGATTACGGACATGTCGTCTACTGTCACTGCATATGATTCTCTCCCCATTGAAAGAATGGTGGAGGATTATATGAGTGACCGCATCCAAGTAGGCACGTCACACAGTCCGTACTTATACTGGCAGGAAAAAGAGGCAATTTGGAGGCCCTTGCACAAACTGGCTTTATTCTACCTAAGTTGCCCTCCCACAAGTGTGTACTCCGAAAGAGTGTTTAGTGCCGCCGCTCACCTTGTCAGCAATCGGCGTACGAGGTTACATCCAGAAAATGTGGAGAAGATGATGTTCATTAAAATGAATTATAATCAATTCCTCCGTGGAGACATTGACCAGCAGCAATTGCCTCCACAAAGTACACAGGGAGCTGAGATGGTGGATTCCAGTGGGGACGAATTGATAATCTGTGAGGAGGGGGATGTACACGGTGATATATCGGAGGATGATGATGAGGTGGACATCTTGCCTCTGTAGAGCCAGTTTGTGCAAGGAGAGATTAATTGCTTCTTTTTTGGTGGGGGTCCAAACCAACCCGTCATATCAGTCACAGTCGTGTGGCAGACCCTGTCACTGAAATGATGGGTTGGTTAAAGTGTGCATGTCCTGTTTATACAACATAAGGGTGGGTGGGAGGGCCCAAGGACAATTCCATCTTGCACCTCTTTTTTCTTTTCTTTTTCTTTGCGTCATGTGCTGTTTGGGGAGGGTTTTTTGGAAGGGACATCCTGCGTGACACTGCAGTGCCACTCCTAGATGGGCCCGGTGTTTGTGTCGGCCACTAGGGTCGCTTATCTTACTCACACAGCTACCTCATTGCGCCTCTTTTTTTCTTTGCGTCATGTGCTGTTTGGGGAGGGTTTTTTGGAAGGGACATCCTGCGTGACACTGCAGTGACACTCCTAGATGGGCCCGGTGTTTGTGTCGGCCACTAGGGTCGCTTATCTTACTCACACAGCTACCTCATTGCGCCTCTTTTTTTCTTTGCGTCATGTGCTGTTTGGGGAGGTTTTTTTGGAAGGGACATCCTGCGTGACACTGCAGTGCCACTCCTAGATGGGCCCGGTGTTTGTGTCGGCCACTAGGGTCGCTAATCTTACTCACACAGCTACCTCATTGCGCCTCTTTTTTTCTTTGCGTCATGTGCTGTTTGGGGAGGGTTTTTTGGAAGGGCCATCCTGCGTGACACTGCAGTGCCACTCCTAGATGGGCCCGGTGTTTGTGTCGGCCACTAGGGTCGCTTATCTTACTCACACAGCGACCTCGGTGCAAATTTTAGGACTAAAAATAATATTGTGAGGTGTGAGGTATTCAGAATAGACTGAAAATGAGTGGAAATTATGGTTTTTGAGGTTAATAATACTTTGGGATCAAAATGACCGCCAAATTCTATGATTTAAGCTGTTTTTTAGGTTTTTTGGAAAAAAACACCCGAATCCAAAACACACCCGAATCCGACAAAAAAAATTCGGTGAGGTTTTGCCAAAACGCGGTCGAACCCAAAACACGGCCGCGGAACCGAACCCAAAACCAAAACACAAAACCCGAAAAATTTCCGGCGCTCATCTCTAGTATTTTCATTATTGACTGACACATTAAGAGATCCACAGGTGGTACTAATTATTTCAGTTGTGATGCTGTGAGGAGAGATGGAAAACATGCACTGCTAGGGTTCCTTGAGGACTGGAGTGGGGAAGCACTGCACTAATGCATTAGTACTCATTCTAAAAAGCTGAAAATTATGCAAGTCTGGTAAAATGTGTGTAGGGTCTCAGTTACTGTATGTCAATCTAGCCTTCTTGGGACATGGCACTAATATTAAAAGGGCAGAGCAGGACCGTTTCTGAGTATGCGGATGCTACATGGAGAGAATGGTGCAGAGCGGCGTCCCCTGCACCCTAGCAGTTCCACCCCTAGTGGTAGGGGCCACTACTCACACTTCACTCACCTTTACTTTAAACGATATGTCCATTTTGGTGGATTTGTAAAAAATACATAACTAGGACTGACTTATTGAAAAGACAATTCCTACCTATTAGATTGTTAAATAAACGCATGTAACCAGGCCACAAATGCTACCGTACTCAGCTTGGGGCAAGAGACAAGTGACAGGATCATAAGCATGGACAGAAACGAGACAGGACCACTCCTGATTTATATTGGGGACTGTAAGGTGAAATATAACCACACACAGAGGCCAATAATGGAAATCTCCTGGTGCATTTACTATTATACCCATCATTAGCTATTGTGGTTTGATGATGTAGGCTGATCATTCAATCTCTCATACAATACTATAGCATCTGCGGCCAGCATTAGAGTATTCACAACAGTTAGATGCAGTGTAAAAGTCAGCTGTGATTACAGGTAAAGCCTATGTGTTCTGTATACACAGGCCAACCCACTCCTCATCTTCTACCTGCTGTCAGAGGCTGTAAAATCTCTAGCACAAATATTTGTCAGGAGACCGGCCCACCTAGCAACAGCTGCTGGGTTAGGCAGTAAGTCTCCCGGTTGGCTGTAAGCAAAGTGAAATAACTTTTGCTCCTTTGTCTGCACCGAGAGTGTAACATGCACGCCCACTGTTACACAACCTCATATGTTTGTTCCCAGTGGAAGACGAGTAGCCTGTCTATGGGACATACTCTTTACATTTGCCTAAGTTATATTGGAAAAATGTGACAGGAGAGCCATGAAACAGTGATGACAGTGATTCTATTAGTTACAGCAAATCACTACAGACAACAGTCATATGATCAATGTTAAATCTCCCTTTAAAAGTGTTCTTCCCTTAGCAGATATTACCTTATTAATGGAAGAGTCCTTAATATATATACGCTGCTCAAAAAAATAAAGGGAACACTAAAATAACACATCCTAGATCTGAATGAATGAAATATTCTTATGAAATACTTTGTTCTTTACATAGTTGAATGTGCTGACAACAAAATCACACATAAATTATCAATGGAAATCAAGTTTATTAACCCATGGAGGTCTGGATTTGGAGTCATACTCAAAATTAAAGTGGAAAAACACACTACAGGCTGATCCAACTTTGATGTAATGTCCTTAAAACAAGTCAAAATGAGGCTCAGTAGTGTGTGTGGCCTCCACGTGCCTGTATGACCTCCCTACAACCCACACAAGTGGCTCAGGTTGTGCAGCTCATCCAGGATGGCACATCAATGCGAGCTGTGGCAAGAAGGTTTGCTGTGTCTGTCAGCGTAGTGTCCAGAGCATGGAGGAGCTACCAGGAGACAGGCCAGTACATCAGGAGACGTGGAGGAGGCCGTAGGAGGGCAACAACCCAGCAGCAGGACAGCTACCTCCGCCTTTGTGCAAGGAGGAACAGGAGGAGCACTGCCAGAGCCTTGCAAAATGACCTTCAGCAAGCCACAAATGTGCATATGTCTACTCAAACGATCAGAAACAGACTCCATGAGGGTGGTATGAGGGCCCGACGTCCACAGGTGGGGGTTGTGCTTACAGCCCGACACCGTGCAGGACGTTTGGCAATTGCCAGAGAACACCAAGATTGGCAAATTCGCCACTGGCACCCTGTGCTCTTCACAGATGAAAGCAGGTACTCACTGAGCACATGTGACAGACGTGAGAGTCTGGAGACGCCAAGGAGAACGTTCTGCTGCCTGCAACATCCTCCAGCATGACCGGTTTGGCAGTGGGTCAGTAATGGTGTGGGGTGGCATTTCTTTCGGGGGCCGCACAGCCCTCCATGTGCTCGCCAGAGGTAGCCTGACTGCCATTAGGTGCCGAGATGAGATCCTCAGACCCCTTGTGAGACCATATGCTGGTGTTGTTGGCCCTGGGTTCCTCCTAATGCAAGACAATGCTAGACCTCATGTGGCTGGAGTGTGTCAGCAGTTCCTGCAAGACAAAGGCATTGATTCTATGGACTGGCCCGCCCGTTCCCCAGACCTGAATCCAATTGAGCACATCTGGTACATCATGTCTCGCTCCATCCACCAACACCACGTTGCACCACAGACTGTCCAGGAGTTGGCGGATGCTTTAGTCCAGGTCTGGGTGGAGATCCCTCAGGAGACCATCCGCCACCTCATCAGGAGCATGCCCAGGCGTTGTAGGGAGGTCATACAGGCACGTGGAGGCCACACACACTACTGAGCCTCATTTTGACTTGTTTTAAGGACATTACATCAAAGTTGGATCAGCCTGTAGTGTGTTTTTCCACTTTAATTTTGAGTGTGACTCCAAATCCAGACCTCCATGGGTTAATAAATTTGATTTCCATTGATAATTTTTGTGTGATTTTGTTGTCAGCACATTCAACTATGTAAAGAACAAAGTATTTAATAAGAATATTTCATTCATTCAGATCTAGGATGTGTTATTTTAGTGTTCCCTTAATTTTTTTGAGCAGTGTATATTCCATGAACCAGTATTTATCGCAAAAATGTATTGAATAGAGCATGGGTCTTCAACCTGCGGCCCTCCAGCTGCTGTGGAACTACACATCCCAGCATGCCCTGCCACAGTTTTGCTAATAAGGCATGGCAAAAGTGAGACAGGGCATGCTGGGATGTGTAGTTCCACAACAGCTGGAGGGCCGCAGGTTGAAGACCCATGGAATAGAGGATCTACCAGATATTCCTTACGTAATAACAGGGGACCACTATTGCATTAATGGACCTAAAAGAGAATTTCCATTCTATCCACGTGGCTGCATATCATGGACATCTCCTGAGAACTTTTAGGAAAAACATCTCTTTGAATGGATGGTAATTTTGTTCGGCCTGCACATTGATCCTATTGGTAATGTTGTGTGTTCAGCGCACCCCTAGTTTATGGTTGTCAATTTGTAACACTAATTATGTATATTTATTATATTGTAAAATCTTCATGTATTGATCTATATATACCTGAGTTCAAGACACTTTCTGTAGTTATAAAACGGTTAGTATAATAAATGGATTACACCATATGTTTCAAATCTATTACCTTTATTAAAACTTCATATATTTCAACTTGATTCTCCTAATTCTAAACTAGTATCGGTACATGGACAAACAAACATACAAACAACATATACACACACAAATTGCTGTATGAATTCCTGGTAGGTACACTGATTGCGATTTACCCCACTTGGAAATATCCCATGGCTTGAGAGTCACCCACCATTGGTTCAATAGCAGCAACCAGTTTATAATGATGCAAGAAAGATTAGCGCATTTCTTTCCATCTATTTATTTGCTACATTGATCCTATACTTTCAGTCAAGAGAATTAGCTATAAATATATATACGTTTATGCGAAGAACCATTCATAGGCACCAAGTTCTTCTTTTGCACTGGACAAAATCAGGATGGACCAGGTATCACAAATACTCTTTATTGTACCCAGAGTAGTCATACATAGGTGGCATTACAGTGTTCAGTCTGCAGCGCAGGATTCCCAATATCCCTCTAGCGTTCTCCAAGAGACTGTGCACAAGGCACCCTCAATCTAGCTTTGCATCTCTACATGTGGGTAGCTGCGTTGCTGCTTGTTAAGTGATCTAGCATTGGTGTCTTGTTTTGTAGCACTTCCCTGAGACTTCGCACTAGAGCTAGATATTGGGCAATGGTCAGAGAATTTGGCCTTTGGTAATTTCAGGGGAACTCTGCTGACATTTTCGGCACTTTAACATCTAGCCTTGGATTTGTTAGCCAATACATTTAAAGCAAGACTATCTGCTTTTACAATGTTATGTTTTTATGTGTTTACTTCAGTAATCCCTCAACAAAAGTAGGTTATACCTTTGTGTGCTGCTAGCTTATACATCTCTCGAGGCCTTTTTCCTAAGAGACTCCAAAATCTGGGAGTCTGCCCACCACCTTTTGCTAGGTGGTGACCAAACAGTATTTTGCTGGATTCTCAGTCATTCCAGCATGGTGAAGTGTGGATCCAGAAGAAGCCTCAGACCACTAGGCCTTAGTAGTCAAAGAATATTTTGGGGGTGATCAGAGTTCGACACAGAGCCTAATTCAGTAAGTATTGCAAATTCTGCATAAGTAGCACAATTTGCAATCCTTTGGATCGCATGCTAGGAGACGCCCATCGCAGGGCAAGGCCACCCAGCATGCTACCTGTCATATGGCATTTACACCTCTGTCGCCAATAGTTCTCTCAAGTGACAGTGGCGCCTTTAAATACCGTATACTTCGTTTATTTACAGTTGCTATTGTGTACAAACAATGTCTGTCATTCAGTGTCCTCCCTGATTTAGGGGTCTATTTACTAAGCCTTGGATGGAGATAAAGTACCAGCCAATCGGCTCCTAACTGCTATGCCACAGGCTGTGTTTGAAAAATGACAGTTAGGAGATTATTGGCTGGTACTTTATCTCCGTTGACTTTATCTCCATCCAAGGCTTAGTAAATAGACCCCTTAGATTTATTTGCTCCTTTCTTGGGATACAAAACAATAACAGTTTGTTGTGTAGGTGGTTTCCCATCAGTAAGCTCCTGCGGCTGGCAGTGTGCATGTGACACTCTGTGTGCTCCCACAGCACTGCATTCACCTTCCCCAGCCTACAGCGATTCAGGAGGCTTGCTGCCTAACCCAGCAGCTGTTGCTAGGTGGCTCTTGTAGGTTCCTAGTGCCTGATTTAGATGTGGATGCTTTGGCGATGTTTGCGCAGTTGAGGGACTATTTATTGTACTGTACAAGCGCCACAGTAGCACTCTGCATATGTGGCAGTTGAATAGCGATGGCGGACGCAGGGAGGATTTATTTGGAAAGTGAGTGACAAGTGGAAAAAAAATGCAGGTGTCTCACAACAATTTTCTAGGTGCGTCTGAGCCTGCAACTGCAGATTCGTACACAGGCACTTTGTACGCAAGAGGCAAATTAGATACGCGTCACTCTCCGAACAAATCCCAGTGAACGCGTCATTAGCAGATCTTCAGCGTGTGTGATCGCAGTAGAGAAGGTATTTGCGTCCACCGCTGAATCAGGCCTATAGATTCATGCAAATTTCTCTACTATAGCAATATTAGAAATCACTGTAACATTTTAAGATCTGAGCCTTAAACACATTTCTTCAAGGGTGAGAAAAATTAGGAGCAATTTTCTAACAAACAATTTGTGAATCAAGCAAGTGATATTTTGGGGTTTATTGATAAATACTGGCAAGGTAACATCACACCACTTGTAATAATGCAGCATATAATTATCCCAAATATTAGTCATCATCAAACATATTGCCAGCCTGTGTCACACGTACATTGGCAGCCCGTGACCGTGACCCTATTATAAATACATTTCCAGTCTGTGCAGTTCATCAGACTTACTTTGTCAGGCATTGTCTCCATCGCATTGTTGTATGCCCACCTCCCTCCTCACCGCCTCCCCCACTATCTGGTGCACCTTCCCTGTCTGCCAATTACAGCTCCCATTTACAACACTATAACATGCTGTTCTGCTGTCTGTAAGTATTCTAACACGTGGCCCTGGACAGTAACCACATAGCGAGTTATAACACAGTGCATGTGAACTGCAATCACCAGGAACCAGGTTTCTGCCATATGCTCTAGAGATTTAGCCCGTTACCCTCAGACAGCTTTTAGTGCATAGAGGAGAGAGGGAGCACAGAGAGGGGACATGCTCTGATCTCCAGGGTGCGTTTCTTTGTTGCCATGGTGACCAAGATTGTTAATGACTCTAAAATGTATTGGAACTCTACTGTATAAATAAAAATTCTTATTAGAAAACTTCATGTATGACGCATTTATTCATACGCATAACTAAAGACATGAATTGGTATATACTGTAATTTGCTAATTTAATCTGTTTTACAGTATCCACTTTTGCTGACTCCTTATAGTAGGTGTTAGTACTTTGTATAGTAATAAAAAATCGGATTCCCTGCAGACACGACACCTTTTGCACAGTAGGGATTTTTAAATGCTGAGAAGCATGATCAAGCAATTTAGGGCATGTTTTCCAATTCTTCTATTCAGGCGGTATACTTGAATTTAGTAGTATGCAAGCACCATAATGTGATGTGCCCTGTACACCGTATATAAATCAGGCAATGTTTTTAGATTTTTATTTAAACATTTATGAAGGTATCTCTTCCATACGGAAAGAGTAACTTCTACTAGGTGTAACTGCTTTTGATATACACCTTTTCCTGGAAAAGGCCCTTCCCCTAGATTAAAGATCCACACCTCTACAAAGTAATTAAATTATTACTCTAAAAGGGAGGATCACAGGCAGCTGGCCAAAATGTAATGCTAGAGGTATAGTTCCACAGGGATCCGGTCTGAAGATCGACACTGTCTAGGTTGACAATGTTTAGGTCGACCACTATAGGTTGACAGTCTCTAGGTCGACAGGGTTGGAGGTTCGACAGGGTTTCTAGGTCGACATGTGCTAGGTCAAAAGGTCGACAAGAGTTTTTCAAATTTTTTCTTTTTTTGAACTTTTTCATACTTAACGATCCACGTGGACTACGATTGGAACGGTAATCTGTGCCGAGCGAAGCAGTAGCGGAGCGAGGCACCTTGCCCGAAGCATGGCGAGCGAAGCGAGCCATGCGAGGGGACATGGTGCACTAATTTGGCTTCCTGGTCACTACGCAGAAAACGACACCCAAAGAAAGAAAAACCTCATGTTGACCTTTTGACCTGTCGACCTAGCACATGTCGACCTAGAAACCCTGTCGACCTTCCAACCCTGTCGACATATAATGGTCGACCTAAACATTATCGACCTAGACACTGTCGATTTGATGATCCACACCCGTTCCACAGTGGAAGGGTCTCTATCATATAAGCAGCTAGCTATATTGTTATACAAGAAGAGGTCACACAATAAACAGTGCAGTTGTAATTTAGCGGAAAGGCATTTGCTGTAAAGACAGGAGACCCAGGGCCGGATTAAGCCTTGGGGGGGCCTGGGTCAAAGAGGGGGAGAGGGGTGTATATTAAATTGTGTATCCCCCCAACATGACCCATTCCAGGAAGGACAAAATCTCTATTCCTGGACTTCACTCTTCATAAACTCTATGATTGTGTCGTCTGTGTTGAACTATTTAATTTATAAGAAAGGTATTTCAACAGAGGTGATTGCAATCATAAATTAAGAGAGAAGTTCAGGTTGAGAGCATTTTATCCCTCCTGGAATGGATCATGTTGGGAGGTATGGATTGTGTATATATAATTTAAGCCAATGGGGTATATTAGATTTAAACTAATAGTTTAATAATGCCTGGGTACTGTTTATAGCTCCTCCTCATTACGGGACAGCTATTTTATAAAGTTTTCTTGTAGTGGAACAATAACAACTTAACATGAAAATACACATAGAAAAATAAAATCTCTAATTTGTCTTGCAAAAATGCAATAGCAGCTGCCTCTGTACTACTTACACACTGAAACAGGCCTCAGGAGGACTCTCTGTGTGTGTCTCTCTCTCTAGACCCAAATGCTCTCAACAGGTTACAGAGGACCCAGACACACAGGCAGGAAGGAGGAGAAGCTTGGATCCCTGGGTCTCTTACATCTCTCTCCCCTTTCCCATCTCTCCTCTGGTCAGGAAGCTCCATCGGTTTCTCATGAAAGCTGATATTCCTGTTTCTATGCCTGCACTGCATACTGTCCTGATCACAGTCTAACTGCCCTGTTCTGCTGCTGCACAAGAAGGAGAGCTAGTGATGTCAGTGTGCTCCGGCTGGGGGGGTCTCTCTTAAAGAGGGGGACCCGGGGTACAGTATGCCCTGCACCTCTCTTAATCTAGTTATGAGGGGACCTGCTATTGGGTACCTAACCACAGATTTTCTAATCACTGGCTCATCTCTCGTGGTGTGGTTTTGGCAACTCCAAACATGGCTCTCTGAATAGAGTAATTAAAGCTGCCGAGAAACATTGGACAACCCTTTCCCTAGATGGCTGATTTATTTCTTGAGAGGAGTTTAGATAAGGCAAATGGGATTATCCCTAACCCTTGTCACCCATGTCATTAATGTTTTTTTCTTTTGCCGTCCGTGAAGCGTTATAGGTGTCTAGGTTGCCGAACAAGCAGGTTGTGGAATAGCTTTTTCCCTTCTGTAATTGTTAGTTTGAATTCTTACTGAAGTGTATTATTGGAGTATGAGCGTACTGCATTGAAATTTCACTTATGCATTGTTTACTGTTGTAGTGACAATATATATTTTAATGAATAAATCTCCTATTGGTAGGAGAGTTTCAAAATGTCCAATTAAGACATTTTTTCCAGAGTCCCATACTGTACCTTTAGCATTTTTAGATACATCCTAGTGAAAATGCCTGTGTGCACTCTATATACACTCTATGTACTTAGTGGCATCAGAGGTGGGCGCGGGCTGCACCTGGGTGTCACCCTTCGAGGGGTGACAGCAAAATGCCATCTCTTTCTCAGTAACAGGAGCTGGATGCAGCACTGTAACATTACGTGCGGCACTCGGCTCCTGTCACAGCGTAGGAGCCGGTAATGCAGCCATACAAGCCTCCTGGGGTAGCCCAGCATCTCCGAGGATTCTAGGCTCGCCCCCGGAGTGATGAAGCGGGGTCGGGTAAGGAGGCTACACCCCTTCCTGTGAGGCCATGCCCATTTTTGATAAGGTGCGTTGTAGGCTTGCGAAGGTATCTATTTAGCTGCACCAGGTGTCTGTGACCCTAGAGTTGCCCCTGATAGAACTGAAGTAGTTGTAACCTAACCATAGACAATAATTAGATCAGATAATTTTTACCATCCCAGTCCAGGGCTTAGTGGCTCACACACAATGCAGTGATCCCAGTACAAGCTCCTCTATCATTATATAATGTCAACCCATGGCGGAGCCTCAGTACAGTATGAGTCGCAGAGCCTGTGCCTGTCAGAGAGTTGCGAGGTGCTCCTGGGCCCAAGCACCCATGGAAAATGATGCACACCCACGCAGGGCTGGCCCCGCTATGGCCGCGAACTGTAATTGAGAGCCAGCAGCCTGACTCACTGATTCACTGACTTCCTTCATGACAATACAGTCAGTGCTGCTGCCTGCTGCGGACGCGACATGAAACCCACCCCGTGTAGTGCCGCATCATTCATATGTAATGAGCACCAGAGCATCATGATGTCACGCCGCTCATTACAATGTGCACTGGGTCAGGACGCCCTCCACTTCTGTGTGGAGCCTGGACTCAGCGGGGGAGTCATGTTTGAGCGGGTGGCCCGCAGCTCGCCTTCCCGCCGCCGCGCTCAAGCTCACAGAAGAGGGGAGTTTGTTCTTCTCATATAGGTATTAATTTCTCTTGCCTGGCTGACAGTAATTTTTTGGTATTATAAGCCAGTCAGCGGGGACAAGTTTCCATTTAATATTATTCAATATACAGTAGTGCCCCCTTTATTAAAGAGGGAACCATATTGAGTAATAATAATTTGAAACTTGTCCCCGCTGACTGGCTTATAATACCAAGAAATTACTGTCAGTCAGGCAAGAGAAATGAATACCTAAATAAGAAGAATAAACTCCCCTCTTCTGGGATCTTGAGCGCGGCGGCGGGAAGGCGGGCTGCGGGCCACCCGCTCAAACATGTCTCCCCCGCTGAGTCCAGTCTCCACGCAGAAGTGGAGGGCGTCCTGCCCCAGTGCACATTGTAATGAGCGGCGTGACATCATGACGCTCCGGTGCTCATTACATATGCATGTTGCGGCACTACACGGGGTGGGTTTCGCTTCGCGTCCGGGTATTATAAGCCAGTCAGCAGGGACAAGTTTACAAATTATCATTACTCAATATGGTGCCCTTATAAATAAAGGGGGCACTATATTGAATAATATTAAATGTAAACTTGTCCCTGCTGACTGGCTTATAATACTAATAAATTACTGCAGTTATTCATTCAACTGCCAGCCTCCACACAGCAGGACACAGCTTATTAATGTCCCAGACAAGCCAGTACCATTCTGTATTACCTGTAACACACTGGGCTGCAGCATGATTCTGGCACCCACCCCCCATGTTTCGCCTTACGTTTCCATTGGCGCCCCTCTCCCCCACCATATGTATAATAGGGTTAGTGCGTGCCTTCGGCGTATGTTGAAAAATGGGCGTGGCTTCATGGGGGAAGGAGCGTGGCCACATCATAGTACCAATTCAACAGGCTTGAGCACCAACCAGCAAAAACATAAATTAGCACCTCTGGCCACAGGTGTCTCTGGGCTGAGCATGGCTCCCTGACCTTCTAGAACCCCAGACATGTGTCCCACCCTATGAGCAGCCCTGCTTGCCAATAGAGAACCTGGAAATGAATGAAGACAAAGTGGAAAGTGGGTGACACAAAGGAATGGCCGTTCCTTGTAAGGTAAGATTGCTACGTGGATATACATAATCTTTAGGGACAAAATCACAGCTCTCATTTCATTTGTTGGGAAATGTGAAATACTATATGCAGTGTCATATTTATAATGGATGCAGGGTATGCAGTGCACACACGCTAGGTGAAGGGGGACTCACATCACACCAGGGCCGGACTGGGACTAAAAATAGGCCCTGGCATTTAAAGTACATAGACCAACCTCAGCGTCAGCATCTGGCTCCTGGCATAGGCTTCTCCACATTACTATTCTTCCTACTTTGAAAGCTGGGCATACACAGCCAGATAACATGCCTGACAGGCATTTTATCTTGCCCTGCAGATATAACAGACATACAATGTGAGATCTCACACAGCGTATGTCACGTAATATCGGCGCCACCGGGGAGAAGACATTTCCTGTTCCTTCCTATGTGAAGGAACAATGGAATGTCTGTCAGTCGGCCCCAGAAGGGTATACATTGTACGATGTGGCCGACATGACACTTTAAAAATATTGAATCAGGGGGACATACTGGACGATCCGGCATGTCCGAACAATCAAAATTACTGGATCAGTCCTTCCTTCATAGTCCCTCCCATCCCTTACGGTCGGCCAATGACTGGCACCTCTCCTCTACCCTGGTCACTGCTTCCCATGCTCGAGTATCTGTATTAAAATACACTCAACAGAGCTTATCCTGCAGGGGATTCAAACATGTGCCACTGAAATTTGGAATTTGATTGGTTCTGTTAGGTAAACCTGGCACTTCATTGGTATAGGTCACAGACAAAGAAAAGGGAAGGCATTTTCCCAACTGACCAAATGTTAATTGTAGGATGGTTTCAGGTGTGCTGAACGCAAAGGAAGACATATCTGTGCACACCAAAACAGTGTCATAACTACCATTTTGGTGCCATATTTTAAGTAGGCAGAGTGCATGGCAAAGGCAGGTGCCCCAATAAAGGGGTGTGATCTTGCTGGGAAGATGTGTGACCACCCAATAGTACCACAAAGTGAAATTTTGCTACACAGTAGTGCAACCTTAGTCACATTACACCGCACAGTGGTGCCCCTTATTCACAGTATGTCACACAGTAGTGCCCCTTATTCATATTATGCCACACAGTAGTACCCCATTATTTACATTAAATTACACAATACAGATGTGTCCTCTTAGATATTTGCTCAGTGCGCTGCAAGTCGCGGTATAACACGAGTGCCATGTGACTCGGTAGTGCCAAGCGCCTCTGTTTTGCGCTTTTCCTGCAAAAATGTGTCTTAGACACACAGTAATGTAATAGGACGCATAAGCAGCTTCTGCTAATTAAAATTATATGCGCCATGCCTATATTCTGTGTGTGGCTGCGTCTGTATTTGCATACAAAATGCTATGCTAAAGTGGCATTTCGGATGCAGCTAGAGCTGCCATTACACACAGAATATAGGCATGCTGCATATCATTTTAATCAGCAGATACTGCTTGTTCGTCCTATGTCGATTTTTCGCAGAAAAAAAAGCAAAAAAAACACGACCGGTGCTACCGACTCCCGCCACGGCATGGTGCGACTTCAAGGCTTGTTTAGCGTGACTGCAGCAGGGATGTAAGAGGACACATCTGTAGATCCAATTCACGTTATGCCACACAGTAGTAGTGCCCCTTAAAACACATTATGCCATGCAGTAGTAGTGGCCTTTATGTCACATTTTGCCACACTGTAGTAGTACCTTTTATAACACATTATGCCACGCAGTAGTAGTGCCCCTTATAGCACATTATGCCACACAGTAGTAATGTCCTTATAACACATTATTCCAATTAGTAGTGCCCATTCTAACACATGCCAAGCGGTAATGATTCTTATAATACATAAAGCCACACACAGTAATGCCCCTTACACATTACACCACACACAGTAATGCCCATTATGCATTATGCCACACAGTAATGCCCCTTCTACATGACAGCCTCATATGTAGTAGACTGACTGGTTCCATGGTGTATCTGTTGGCATCCTATTTATCCTCCCACAGCAGCGGGCACAGGTTTGCTATGTAGCTGGATGCCAGGTGTAGGGTGCCCCACTTGGACAGCTTGGTGTCAAGAGGCACCCAGGGCAGGCTGGTCCTCAACCTGGAGTGCTCCTTGCTCAGTTTACTCTCCTGGGTGCTGGGTGCATTCCTCTGGGTTTGCTTGCTCTCATTGGAGGAGTGGGGGAGCTCTTCCTAACTGTGTGCTCCTGGCTGCAGCTGTCCCACTTCCTTCAGCTGCCGGTGGTCTCTGCTGTAACTATGTCTGCCAATGCCCAAACCTGATGCAGCCCGCACACCACACTTGTTGAGATTTAACGTCGGCATTCCAGCCTCTTCGCACTGGTGTTTCACCAAATACCCAGCTGTGCAACGTTATGTTATGACACAGCCGCATCTTACAGAAACCTCACCCACCGCGCAGAGTGCCAGGATGCTTATCTGCATGGCTGGGCATCACAGAAGCCAACCCTTCTGGCATCTGCAAGAACTGCCAGATGGGCAGTCCGGTGCTGCCCTGCACCAATTTTAGTTACCTCCAACCTGTCCTTCTGCCACCTGTGCCATTATTCATAAATATGACACCAGTACCATATTTCTGAAATAATCACCAGAAATATGATATTACTGAGGGGCTGTGATTGTTTGTGTAGAATGATAGTCACCATGGCCCATCTGTGCTATATATTGCCGCTATTACCAGCACTGTAAAACAGGGACGTGTACATGATGCAGTTCATCTCAAGTAACATCATCAGTCCACCCATACCACCCACTTCATTTGGGAAGTGGGTGATAGTGGCCGGCCATGAGGGGGCTTTGGCAGACATCTAGGAGAGCCACCCAAAATTCTGGAGCCTCCCGGACATTCTTAGAGAGTAGGCAATTGTGCTCCTAGACCAGAAAAGGAAAATTAAAAAAATAATAGGAAAAGTCTAATCCTGTGTTACTATCCTTACATATATATATATATATAATTTGCCCAAGTCTTAAATATTAATCAGTCCCAAGCTGCAACCAGAGATCAAGCGTTAAGACCTAACATAGCCCGTAACATAGGGGGTCATTCCGAGTTGTTCGCTCGTTGCCGATTTTCGCAACGGAGCGATTAAGGCAAAAATGCGCATGGTACGCAGTGCGCATGCGCTAAGTATTTTAGCACAAAACTTAGTAGATTTACTCACGTCCGAACCAAGAATTTTCATTGTTGAAGTGATCGGAGTGTGATTGACAGGAAGTGGGTGTTTCTGGGCGGAAACTGACCGTTTTCTGGGAGTGTGCGGAAAAACGCAGGCGTGCCAGGATAAAACGCGGGAGTGTCTGGAGAAATGGGGGAGAGGCTGGCCGAACGCATGGTGTGTTTGTGACGTCAAACCAGGAACAAAACGGGCTGAGCTGATCGCAGTGTAGGAGTAAGTCTCGAGCTACTCAGAAACTGCTAACAATTTTCTATTCTCAATTCTTCTAATCTTTCGTTCGCTATTCTGCTAAGCTAAGATACACTCCCAGAGGGCGGCGGCCTAGCGTGTGCAATACTGCTAAAATCTGCTAGCGAGTGAACAACTCGGAATGACCCCCATAGTAACATAGTTGTTGAGGTGAAAAAAGATAATTGTCTATCGAGTTCAACCTATAGAGCTATATACTCATTACACCTTTTTCTCTAACGTCCTAAGTGGATGCTGGGGACTCCGTCAGGACCATGGGGAATAGCGGCTCCGCAGGAGACAGGGCACAAAAAGTAAGCTTTTAGGATCACATGGTGTGTACTGGCTCCTCCCCCTATGACCCTCCTCCAAGCCTCAGTTAGGTTTTTGTGCCCGTCCGAGCAGGGTGCAATCTAGGTGGCTCTCCTAAAGAGCTGCTTAGAAAAAGTTTTTTAGGTTTTTTATTTTCAGTGAGTCCTGCTGGCAACAGGCTCACTGCATCGAGGGACTTAGGGGAGAGAATTTCAACTCACCTGCGTGCAGGATGGATTGGATTCTTAGGCTACTGGACACCATTAGCTCCAGAGGGAGTCGGAACACAGGTCTCACCCTGGGGTTCGTCCCGGAGCCGCGCCGCCGACCCCCCTTACAGATGCTGAAGATTGAAGGTCCGGAAACAGGCGGCAGAAGGCTCTTCAGTCTTCATGAAGGTAGCGCACAGCACTGCAGCTGTGCGCCATTGTTGTCACACACTTCACACCAGACGGTCACGGAGGGTGCAGGGCGCTGCTGGGGGCGCCCTGGGCAGCAATATATAATACCTTTTATGGCAAAAGAATACATCACATATAGCCATTAAGGCTATATGTATGTATTTAACCCATGCCAAATGTCTAAAACTCCGGGAGAAAAGCCCGCCGGAATAGGGGGCGGGGCTTATTCTCAGCACACAGCGCCATTTTCCTGCTCAGCTCCGCTGTGAGGAAGGCTCCCAGGACTCTCCCCTGCACTGCACTACAGAAACAGGGTAAAATAGAGAGGGGGGGCATATTTTGGCGATATTTTTATATATTTAAGCGGCTATAAGGAACAACACTTATATAGGGTTGTTCCCATATATATTATAGCGCTTGGGTGTGTGCTGGCAAACTCTCCCTCTGTCTCCCCAAAGGGCTAGTGGGGTCCTGTCTTCGATAAGAGCATTCCCTGTGTGTCTGCTGTGTGTCGGTACGTGTGTGTCGACATGTATGAGGACGATGTTGGCGTGGAGGCAGAGCAATTGCCGATAATGGTGATGTCACCCCCCAGGGAGTCGACACCGGAATGGATGGCTTTGTTTATGGAATTACGTGATAATGTCAGCACATTACAAAAATCAGTTGACGACATGAGACGGCCGGCAAACCAGTTAGTACCTGCCCAGGCGTCTCAGACACCGTCAGGGGCTGTAAAGCGCCCTTTACCTCAGTCGGTCGACACAGACCCAGACACAGACACTGAATCTAGTGTCGACGGTGATGAAACAAACGTATTTTCAAGTAGGGCCACACGTTATATGATCACGGCAATGAAGGAGGCTTTGCATATCTCTGATACTACAAGTACCACAAAAAGGGGTATTATGTGGGGGGTGAAAAAACTACCTGTAGTTTTTCCTGAATCAGAGGAATTAAATGATGTATGTGATGAAGAGTGGGTTAACCCAGATAGAAAAATGCTAATTTCAAAAAAGTTATTAGCATTATACCCTTTCCCGCCAGAGGTTAGGGCGCGCTGGGAAACACCCCCTAGGGTGGATAAGGCGCTCACACGCTTATCGAAACAAGTGGCGTTACCGTCTCCTGATACGGCCGCCCTCAAGGATCCAGCTGATAGGAGGCTGGAAACTACCCTGAAAAGTATATACACTCATACTGGTGTTATACTGCGACCAGCCATCGCCTCAGCCTGGATGTGCAGTGCTGGGGTCGTCTGGTTGGATTCCCTGACTGAAAATATTGATACCCTGGATAGGGACAGTATTTTATTGACTATAGAGCAATTAAAGGATGCTTTCCTTTATATGCGAGATGCGCAGAGAGATATTTGCACTCTGGCATCGAGAGTAAATGCGATGTCCATATCTGCCAGAAGGAGTTTATGGACGCGACAGTGGTCAGGTGATGCGGATTCCAAACGACATATGGAAGTATTGCCGTATAAAGGGGAGGAATTATTTGGCGTCGGTCTATCGGATCTGGTGGCTACGGCAACTGCCGGAAAATCCACTTTTTTACCTCAGACCCCCTCCCAACAGAAAAAGACACCGTCTTTTCAGCCGCAGTCCTTTCGTTCCTATAAGAACAAGCGGACAAAAGGACAGTCATATCTGCCTCGGGGCAGAGGAAGGGGTAAGAGAGGGCAGCAAGCAGCCCCTGCCCAGGAACAGAAGCCCTCCCAGGGTTCTGCAAAGCCCTCAGCATGACGCTGGGGCCTTACAAGCGGACTCAGGAACGGTGTGGGGTCGACTCAAGAATTTCAGCGCACAGTGGGCTTGCTCACAGGTGGACCCCTGGATTCTACAGGTAGTATCTCAGGGTTACAGGTTGGAATTCGAGAAGTCTCCCCCTCGCCGGTTCCTAAAGTCTGCTTTGCCAACGTCTCCCTCGGACAGGGCGACGGTATTGGAAGCCATTCACAAGCTGTTTGCTCAGCAGGTGATAGTCAAGGTACCCCTCCTACAACAGGGAAAGGGGTATTACTCCACGCTATTTGTGGTACCGAAGCCGGACGGCTCGGTAAGACCTATTCTAAATCTCAAATCTTTGAACCTGTACATACAAAAATTCAAGTTCAAGATGGAGTCACTCAGAGCAGTGATAGCGAATCTGGAAGAAGGGGACTTTATGGTGTCCCTGGACATAAAGGACGCTTACCTGCATGTCCCAATTTGCCCTTCACATCAAGGGTACCTCAGGTTCGTGGTGCAAAACTGTCATTATCAGTTTCAGACGCTGCCGTTTGGATTGTCCACGGCACCTCGGGTCTTTACCAAGGTAATGGCCGAAATGATGATCCTTCTACGAAGAAGAGGCGTATTAATTATCCCTTACTTGGACGATCTCCTGATAAGGGCAAGATCCAGAGAACAGCTGGAAGACGGAGTAGCACTAACCCAACTAGTGCTGCAACAACACGGGTGGATTCTGAATTTTCCAAAATCTCAGTTGACCCCGACGACACGTCTGCTGTTCCTGGGAATGATTCTGGACACGGTTCAGAAAAAGGTGTTTCTTCCGGAGGAGAAAGCCAGGGAGTTATCCGAACTTGTCAGGAACCTCCTAAAACCAGGGACAGTGTCTGTGCATCAATGCACAAGAGTCCTGGGAAAGATGGTGGCTTCTTACGAAGCGATTCCATTCGGCAGATTCCACGCACGAACTTTTCAGTGGGAACTGCTGGACAAATGGTCCGGATCGCATCTGCAGATGCATCAGCGGATAACCTTATCGCCACGGACAAGGGTGTCTCTTCTGTGGTGGTTGCAGAGTGCTCATCTGTTAGAGGGCCGCAGATTCGGCATACAGGACTGGGTCCTGGTGACCACGGATGCCAGTCTGAGAGGCTGGGGAGCGGTCACACAAGGAAGAAACTTCCAGGGAGTATGGTCAAGCCTGGAGATGTCTCTTCACATAAATATACTGGAGCTAAGAGCGATTTACAATGCTCTAAGTCTGGCAAAACCCCTGCTTCAGGGTCAGCCGGTGTTGATCCAGTCGGACAACATCACGGCAGTCGCCCACGTAAACAGACAGGGCGGCACAAGAAGCAGGACAGCAATGGCAGAAGCTGCAAGGATTCTTCGCTGGGCGGAAGATCATGTGATAGCACTGTCAGCAGTA
This sequence comes from Pseudophryne corroboree, assembly GCF_028390025.1. Classification (NCBI taxonomy): domain Eukaryota; kingdom Metazoa; phylum Chordata; class Amphibia; order Anura; family Myobatrachidae; genus Pseudophryne; species Pseudophryne corroboree. The sequence continues at coordinate 652,127,410 of NC_086448.1, read as the reverse complement.
TTCATTCCGGGAGTGGACAACTGGGAAGCAGACTTCCTCAGCAGACACGATCTACAACCGGGAGAGTGGGGACTTCATCCAGAAGTCTTCCACATGATTGTGAACCGTTGGGAAAAACCAATGGTGGATATGATGGCGTCCCGCCTCAACAAAAAACTGGACAGGTATTGCGCCAGGTCAAGAGATCCTCAGGCAATAGCTGTGGACGCTCTGGTAACACCGTGGGTGTTCCAGTCAGTGTATGTGTTCCCTCCTCTGCCTCTCATACCAAAAGTACTGAGAATTATACGGCAAAAGGGAGTAAGAACGATACTAGTGGCTCCGGATTGGCCAAGAAGAACTTGGTACCCGGAACTTCAAGAGATGCTCACGGAGGATCCGTGGCCTCTACCTCTAAGACGGGACCTGCTTCAGCAGGGACCGTGTCTATTCCAAGACTTACCGCGGCTGCGTTTGACGGCATGGCGGTTGAACGCCGAATTCTAAAGGAAAAAGGCATTCCGGAAGAGGTCATTCCTACACTGGTAAAGGCCAGGAAGGAGGTGACTGCACAACATTATCACCGCATTTGGAGGAAATATGTTGTGTGGTGTGAGGCCAGGAAGGCCCCCACGGAGGAATTTCAACTGGGTCGATTCCTACATTTCCTGCAAACAGGATTGTCTATGGGCCTCAAATTGGGGTCCATTAAGGTTCAAATTTCGGCCCTGTCGATTTTCTTCCAGAAAGAATTGGCTTCAGTTCCTGAAGTCCAGACTTTTGTAAAAGGAGTACTACATATACAGCCCCCGGTTGTGCCCCCAGTGGCACCGTGGGATCTTAATGTAGTCTTGGATTTTCTAAAATCCCATTGGTTTGAGCCGCTCAAATCGGTGGAGATGAAGTATCTTACATGGAAAGTAACCATGCTACTGGCCCTGGCTTCAGCCAGGAGAGTATCAGAATTGGCGGCTTTATCATATAAGAGCCCATATCTGATTTTCCATACGGACAGGGCAGAACTGCGGACGCGTCCTCATTTTCTGCCTAAGGTGGTGTCAGCGTTTCACCTGAACCAGCCTATTGTGGTGCCTGCGGCTACTAACGAGTTGGAGGATTCCAAGTTGTTGGACGTGGTCCGGGCATTGAAAATATATATTTCAAGAACGGCTGGAGTCAGAAAGTCTGACTCACTGCTTATATTGTATGCACCCAACAAGATGGGTGCTCCTGCTTCTAAGCAGACGATTGCTCGTTGGATTTGTAGCACAATTCAACTTGCACATTCTGTGGCAGGCTTGCCACAACCTAAATCTGTCAAGGCCCATTCCACAAGGAAAGTGGGCTCATCCTGGGCGGCTGCCCGGGGAGTCTCGGCATTACAACTCTGCCGAGCTGCTACTTGGTCAGGGGCAAACACGTTTGCAAAATTCTACAAATTTGATACCCTGGCTGAGGAGGACCTTGAGTTCTCTCATTCGGTGCTGCAGAGTCATCCGCACTCTCCCGCCCGTTTGGGAGCTTTGGTATAATCCCCATGGTCCTGACGGAGTCCCCAGCATCCACTTAGGACGTTAGAGAAAATAAGAATTTACTTACCGATAATTCTATTTCTCGTAGTCCGTAGTGGATGCTGGGCGCCCATCCCAAGTGCGGATTGTCTGCAATACTTGTACATAGTTATTGTTACAAAAAAATCGGGTTGTTATTTGTTGTGAGCCGTCTGTTCAGAGGCTCCTACGTTTGTCATACTGTTAACTGGGTTCAGATCACAAGTTATACGGTGTGATTGGTGTGGCTGGTATGAGTCTTACCCGGGGTTCAATATCCTTCCTTATTGTGTACGCTCGTCCGGGCACAGTACCTAACTGAGGCTTGGAGGAGGGTCATAGGGGGAGGAGCCAGTACACACCATGTGATCCTAAAAGCTTACTTTTTGTGCCCTGTCTCCTGCGGAGCCGCTATTCCCCATGGTCCTGACGGAGTCCCCAGCATCCACTACGGACTACGAGAAATAGAATTATCGGTAAGTAAATTCTTATTTTTACAGATTATATCCTTGGATGCTATTGTCGGCTAAAAAATTGTCTAATCCTTTCTTAGCACCTCAATTGAGTCACAAGCACCAAAACTATCCTGAGCTTTTAGGGAGCTCTGGTCTTTCCTACAGAATGTTCCTACTATGTAAAGAACCCTTAGCTTAATTGGTAGCAGTGGATATGTAAAGATAACAACATTTTTATACTGTAGTTTGGCTGTGCCTGTATGAAATTTTATGCATTTAGGGGCCCATTTATTATCGTGTTTTAGAGCTGATAATTAAAATTTCTTATCACCGGTGTTTGTAGCAATAATATATTATTTACCGACCAGATGTAAGCTAAAAATATGCTTCCAAGGATAGGAGCCCATCCCCGTGGTGTATAAAGTAAAGGGATGCACCAGCGATCACTTTACTTTATGCTGCAGGACCTATTGTGCATGTGTTGTCATCAGACAGGGCATGCTCGAATAGCTATTACCGTGGATGGATCTGGGGGATCCTCCTCCTGCAATATGTAGCCCATAGGCTACAATAACTGACATGGAATTGTAATAAATTTCACATTATTGCAGACCCCAAAGGGCTAGGGGGCGCTATTGCAATTGGAACCCCTGTCATACATCATGGTGATACTACATTGTGTGGTAAACTCATGTTTTGGGGGGATTTTCCACAAAATAAATTCCATAAATATGCACCTTAATCTACATCTAACACCTGGTTGCTAATACTCAGTCTGCTTTTATTACTCTGGCTGTCCCCAGTTGTAAAGAGCTGCAGAGTGTACTTGTGCTTTATAAATAAATGTTAAAAAATTGAATAATGCTCCTGTGCTCCAAAGAGGTAATAAATGGTAAAGTTCAACTATAGACCATTGTTATATGATATTTTGTTATATTTTAGTTACATATACAGTACAGTATGTTTCTTTGCTCATTATTTTTTAGATTTATAATAATATTTGTGTAATAGAGTGTTTTTTACTCATTAAATTGACTAATTGGGCTTAATTCAGACCTAATCGCTTCTGTGCGTTTCCGAACAGCGGGCGATCAGGTCTGAACTACGCATGCGCCGGCACCGCAGTGCGCTGGCACATGCCAGAGATGCGATCGGCATCTCTGCCCATTGATCGCCTCTGCCTGATTGACAGGCAGAAGCGGTCGCTGGGCGGGAGTGATTGGGCTGGCGGCGTTTGCCCGCCGTTTTGGGGGCATGGTCCGGGAAACACAGGCGTGCCCAGACCGTGCGGGGGTGGGCTGCGGTGACTGCGTGACATTACACGCAGCCGCTGCGACCCAGGAAGCGATAGAGTAGCTCCCGGCCAGCGCGCGGCAGCTGCGCTGGTAGGGAGCTACTCCTCAGGTACAAAAGCATCACCGCCGTACGATGCTTTTTGTACCTGTGCGGGGGGGCAGAGCCAGACATGCAAAGTGATCGTATTAGTGCTAAATTTAGCACATTTATGATCAGGTCTGAATTATGCCCCTTGTTTGTGCTAGGATAACTTCTTTGGAGTGCTATGCTATTATTTTCCTATTTCATTCTGTAAGATTTTTGTGGAGCTTCCATTTTTGTTTCCCAACTGATAATACCAAGTCCCCAAGTTTGTTACCCTGACATAGATGGCATAGAGTCCAGGAGTATGTGCCCAAGATTGCCAATAATACATACAAGAAAAAAAGTAAAATCTACAGTATAATGGCCCTCATTCCGAGTTGTTCGCTCGCTAGCTGCTTTTAGCAGCAGTGCAAATGCTAAGCCGCCACCCTCTGGGAGTGTATCTTAGCTTAGCAGAAGTGCAAACGAAAGGTTAGCAGAACAGTGCTGACATTTTTTTCAAGCAGTTTCTGAATAGCTGCAGACCTACTCCTACCTTGCGATCACTTCAGTCTCTTTAGTTCCTGTTTTGACGTCACAAACACGCCTTGCGTTCGGCCAGCCACTCCCCCGTTTCCCCAGGCACATCTGCGTTTTTATCTGACACGCCTGCGTTTTTTAGGACACTCCCGGAAAACGGTCAGTTACCTCCCAGAAATGCCCCTTTCCTGTCAATCACTCACCGATCAGCAGTGCGACTGAAAAGCATCGCTAGACCTCGTGTGAAACTGCATCGGCTTGTGTGGAAGTACTTCGCATGTGCGCAGTGCGCACCATACGCATGCACAGAAGTGCCAATTTTTCGCCTGATCGCTGCGCTGCGAACAACGGTAGCTAGCGATCAACTCGGAATGACCCCCAATGTCATTTATTACTTATTTTACCTTTTTTTTTCCTTTTTGCATGGCTACATTTATACCAAGGAATTATAATTTCATCTGCTGCACTATCTAAGTATAATGCACTCAATTGCAGGTAAAAAATAAAACAGAAACATCACTCAGTTTTTGTGTGAAAGCATGTCATTCACCGTAATTCATTGGAGATTCAAGAGATTAGCTTGCATCTCACTCTTTGGCAGGATACTTTTCAGATAATAAAGCTGGATATATTTGACAATGTGGGAGATTGCATTTGGCCAGGCAATACTAAATGTCCTCAGCCTACAAATTAAACAAGTAGTAACTGCTACTACTGTAGCATAATTGCATACGCTCCCGGAATGTCTGGGAGGCTCATGAATTTCAGGGAAAATGGATCAGACAAACTTCCCCAGTGAAGTGGGTGGTCCAGATGCTTAATGACACATCTCCATAGTGGATTGTCTCATCAAGGTCCTACCAGCAGATCCGGAAAATATAGGCATTCGGAAGGCAGGGCTATGAAGATGCAATTCCATTCACCAAATTGGCCACACCTCTCTCCCGTGCCTGCCCTGTCCATAGGGCTTTAAGAAAATATTGGAATTTGTGGCCATGGAGATGAAGGCAAAACACAAATGGTGTCATACATTTTTATAGATAAAAAGGTGTCAAATAGGGAAAAGGTTTGGCATAAGGGAGATCAATTTAATGATATGATTTAGTGTGACGCAAGTAAGTTCAAAATGTTTAAAAGGTTAACCTAGGCAGCACTGACTGTCTTCTGCCCTGTAGTCTAATTATTACAAATACATTTTCATTCTATTAACTACATCTATGTGTAAGGCGGTCAGTAAAAGATCATTCCTGAGATCACTAACTGAAGAGTAAGGAAGTGTTCCTGTACATAGGAGGTCATTCCGACCCGATCGCACGCTGCAGTTTTTTGCAGCCGTGCGATCGGGTCACAGCAGGGCATGCGCGCGGGCTGTCACCGGGCAGCGACAAGAAGAACGAAGAAAGCATTCACAGCGGCAAATACAAGAAGATTGACAGGAAGAGGCCGGCCAGGGGTGTCAAGTCACCGTTTTCTAGGAGTGACGAAGAAAACGCAGGCATGTCCGGCCGTTTGCAGGGAGGTATCCTGACGTCAGCTCCAAGAAGATTCTTCGCAGCAGCTGAGTAAGTCTTGAGCTATGCAGAGACTGCACAAACTTTTTGTTTGTGCAGCTCTCTGCACAAGCAATCGCTCCCCTGCACAGCCCTAACCCCCTCCCCTGCAGGCGGCGATTACCTGGTCGCAGCAGTGCACAAAATATAGCCTGCATGCGACCAGGTCAGAATGACCCCCATAGTCATATAAATATAAGATCTATTTCCCAGGGCATAGTTAGATGCTAACGTGAATATCCTTTCCAGGGGCACTGTATTGCTGGACAGGTAGATGTAAGGATACTGTGGTCCATTTGTGTCTGCAGACACTACAACCCCCATCATAGGTATAACAAACATGGTCATAATGGCATTTTTGCCTTTTTAAATATTCATCCATAATCAATATCAACTTCCGAAACCTAAATAGTGAGAATACTTAATGAGAATGGTCTCTAACACAAAATAGGGCAATTACATTTTGCAATATCAGAACAGGACAAATCAGAAATATATAAAGGCATTTATAACTGTATATATAAGAATTCACAAATTTGTCCCTGTACTTAAAGGTTACAGTTCCAGATCTCTTTAGTGTCTCTGTAGTTCTGCCTGGCTCTCACTAGTCTACCACTTGGAACTCCTTACTGAATCTTAAGACTACTGCTCTCTCCTTACCTCCACCTTCAGTTTACTTCTCAGCATACCTCAGGACACTAGTCATATGCAAACAGAGTCCCAGAGCTTGGTTAGCGTGGCATGTCTGACTACTTGAACTTAAACACTCTGCAACCACATGAGGTCTCATCCAGTTGCCCACTCTAGAACTGAACAAGACCATAGTTATTTTCATATATTTTCACATCACATCTAATCACACCTTAAAGGCACAGCTAGCAAAGTTCCATACTTGTGACACATCCATCAAGATATTGTTTCACTCTACAGAGTCTGCCTAACTTGTTGAAAATTATTGGCAGAAGACAAAGTTATATGAGCAATGACTTAGAACTCTTACTTAGGATTGCTGGAGAGATCCTAAAGAGGAGATCTAATAGGCAAGTGCAGGAAATGTGATGTGTGATTCACATCATCATGCCGCTGACCCCTGGTGTGCAACACTACGATTTAAGGTCCCACCACTTCACTAGTGGAGTGACAGAATCTAGCAGGGTAGCGTAGTTTACCAAGAGGTCACAAGAACTCCCCAAAAATTCATGAGTCTCCCAGACATTCTGGAAGGGTAGATTAGTCTCTTACTTTGTTTTCTAAACTACTACTACTAAATATCTCATATTTCTGTGGCCTCCAGCTTCATAACAGATTTACGACATCACAAGTTATGTCTGGAAGCCCTCGTGATCGTTTTGTTCATTACAGCAACATGGAAAATGTTTGATGGTGATTGTGATCAGAGAGTATTCTATTTGTAGACTGAAATTAGTTACTGTAAATAGTTGTCCGGCTGGTAAGACATGCTTCTCAGAAATATTATACAAGCCATAGCCAATAAGTCTGCACAGAGGCATTACTTATACTGATACAGTATGTCCAAAATAAAGAATATTACAAATAATTTCAAACATGCAAGATTTCAACTACCAAACTAGACCTGTAAATTTGGGAATATGAAATGTACTATTCTGCAATTATTTCACATACATACTGCATTTCATGATTTATTAGCATGCAACATATATAATAACTGATTGCATTGCCATCACACAGCATATGTATTTCATATGTATGCCATATGTGTCTAGATTTCCATGATTGACTCCTCAGTTATTTTCCTTTCATCTTTGATCATTTGTAATCAATGCTCCAATAATAGCTTATTTTGGAGGATGTCTGCATTTTTCAGCATCCAGGTGTTTTAATAAGAGATATCTGCTCCATTCCCCCTTGTTACGGATCGCAAAAGTAATCCCTATAGATTTCTACTTTTAGATGTATTTCCAAGAAGGTTGGGAGTTGGGACACAAGTGGCTTTTCAGTTCCCCATGGCTTGTAGTCCCACAATAGCTGTAGGATGTTTACCTCCAATTTTTGTAAATCTTCCCCACTACTCGCAACACCCAGGTACCTCTTCTGGCTTTAGAGGAGTTAGGAAGCAGAGTAAAAGAGGAGGAAGTAGAAGAAAGAGAAGAATTTTTGTTAAAACGTCCTTCCACTCTACTTGTAATTATTATATTAAAGGGGCAGGCTCGTGTCTGACAACTGTTCAAAAGAAGCCCTGTTGTTGAGATATTTATTTCAGAATAGCTTTGTGTTGCCTGGGCTATCATTATTATGGTGATACCTCCTCTAACTGTCCCACTTTCCACAGGACACACAGGATTTGTTTGTGATGCTGGTATTTTTTCCACAATGCAAGATGCTTTGTGGTATTCCTCTGTGCAGAACGTCTTTGGGACTGTTGTATCTCTGGTAGTGGGAGTACCACATAATTGCTGATTAGTTGGGTCTGTAATATATACAAATTAAGTGGGAGTGGGCCAATGTATTTGCCAGATATAAGTAGTTGCTACATTTGGCAAAATACATTGAATAAAAGGTTTTGGACATAATGGGGTCTATTTACTAAGCCTTGGATTGAGATAATGTCAACGGATATATACCAGCCAATCCACTCCTAACTGCCATGCCACAGCCTGGGTTTGAAAAATAACAGGAGCAGTTTGGCTGGTACTTTATCTCCATTGACTTTATTTCCGTCCAAGGCTTAGTAAATAGACCCCAATGTAACCTGTGTCATGCGTTTTGTAAAAAACTAATTTTCAGAGCTTATATATTAATTTAAAAAAAATGTGTGTGGGTGTGTAAGCAAAGCTTGTTGATTATATATCTTCATGGACAGAGATCACACACTTGAAACATTTTCAGCAGTTAGATGGCTACGATATTTTATTTATTAGGAATTGTGGGTGGGTTGTACTATAGGTCAATTATCCACTCTTTTTAAATTGATTGAAATTATAGTTTCCATTGATTTAAAAAAGGTGAATTTACCAGGATGTGTCATTTTCATGAATTTCTGTGGTGTTTCTACCGTGGAATTTGATGGGCTCGTAAAAAAAATGGTTAAAAAAAATCTATCTATTGATTGATACAAGCTAGTCATAGAATAACAAAAGGTTAATATAAAAATACACATACCGTGCGCTTAGCTGGTCCTAAAGAGATCTTAGTACATTAAACTATATACAGGAAAATATAACTATGAAAAATTTAAAGTATTATCAATAATTCATACTTATCTACTCTCCTGTGATTTCCTGGAGTCTTATGAATTTTGGGAAAGTCTCCCCAATTATCAGAGCGTAGACCAGCCTCACGGATTCCCCAAATTGTGTCATGACTCCGCTCTGTGGGGTAAACGCAAAAATTGTGGCATTGTACAGTGGTAAGCTGTGCCATAATAAGTAATTCTGGGTGCAATGGCCCCACACCCCCTCCTGGAACCTATCATCCAGGATCTCCAGTTTCTATTGCAAGCATGCAATAGATTCTAAAATGCCAAGATACTATAATAGAAAATGGCTTATTCTGTATATTAAAAATAAAATGTCTTCATAAAATACATATAAAGAACATTCAAAACCATAAATAAATCAGCAGTAAAATATATACGTTATGGTAAGAACTTACCGTTGATAACAGTATTTCTCCTAAGTCCACAGGATCCACAGGATAATAATGGGACATTATGGAGCGACAGCGGATTTGCACCAATCGGTCAAAACTTTTTCGGCCTCCCAGCATGCAACGGGTCGGTCCATATATCCCCACCTCCTTGCTCAGGCAAATCAGTTGTATTCCAAAGTTTAAGGCAGGAGCATCATAGATAGCCCTAATCAGGCAATAAGAATACACATGCACACCCTTCCGTACAAGAAGGATGTTACTGAGTAAAAGGATCCTCAAATGAGGTGCATCAGGGTGGATCCCTGTGGATTCTGTGGACTTAGGAGAAATACCGTTATCAACGGTAAGTTCTTACCATAACGTATATTTCTCCAGCAGGGTCCACAGGTTATCCACAGAATAACAATGGGATTTCCCAAAGAAATGTAGTGGTGGGGACGCTCGTGATTGGACAGGAGAATCCTTCGCCCAAATTCGGCGTCATGAGAGGCAAAGGTATCCAAGGCATGATGTCTAATGAATGTGTTAATGGAAGACCATGTGGCAGCCTTACATATCTGTTCTGCTGAAACACCAAGTTCTGCTGCCCATGATGGACCTACCTTATGAGTAGAGTGAGCAGAGACATTAGCCGGAACAGGGAGATCAGCTTGAGAATATGCTTCTGAAATTGTCATCCGAAGCCATCTTGCCAGTGTCTGCTTATCAGCAGGCCTTCTTCTCTTGTGAAATCCGTAGAGAATGAAGAGAGAATCTGTCTTTCTGATGTCACTGGTACGATCTACGTAGATCCTTAATGCACGGACCACGTCCAGCGATGCATCTCCCGCAGAAAGGTCCGGTACCTGGAAAGGCGGGACTACAATTTCTTCATTGAGGTGGAATTTAGACACCACCTTCAGAAGATACGCAGATCTAGTTCTGAGAACTGCTTTATCTGGATAAAAAATCAGAAATGGAGAATGACATGATAATGCCCCTAAATCTGATACTCTTTTAGCTGACGCCATAGCCAGTAGAAAGAGAACTTTAGCTGTCAACCATTTAAGATCCACTTTATTAAGTAGTTCAAATGGGGCAACTTGAAGGGCTTTCAGGACAAGACTTAAGTCTCAAGGCATTCCCTGGAAAAAAGTATGCACATCCTGTAAATTGACAATTTTCTTTTGGAACCATACAATCAATACTGATACTTGCACTCTCAAGGAAGCCACCTTCAAACCTTTATCCATTCCTGCCTGAAGGAATGCTAAGACCCTGGAAACTCTGAAATATTTAGGGTCCATTTTCCGTTCACTGCACCAATTAATATAGATTTGCCATATTAGGTGATAAATGCAAGCTGAGGAAGGTTTCCTTGCTTTGAGCACAGTTTTAATTTACCTGTTGTGAGAATCCTCTTGACTTCAGGATAGAGTTTCAAGAGCCACGTCGTCAAAGACAGTCGATCCAGATGTCTGTGATAACAAGGACCCTGCATCAGTAGATCTGGATGTTGAGGGAGCAGAAGTGGAACATCCAGCGAAATCCCCTGCAGATCTGTGTACCAATGTCTTCTGGGCCAAGCCGGAGCTATTAGTATCACGGCACCTTTTCCTTGCTTTATCTTTCTCACCACCCTGGGTAATAGGGTGATTGGAGGAAACACATAAGCCAGATGAAAATCCCATCTCACCGACAGGGCATCCACAAAGATCACTCTGGGATCCTTTGTTCTTGACCCGTATGTTAACACTTTGCTGTTCAGACGGGACGCCATGAGATCTATCTCTGGCTATCCTCACTTGTCTACTAGAGTCTGGAAGACCTCCGGGTGTAGAGCCCATTCGCTTGCCTGAATGGCGTGTCGACTGAGAAAGTCCGCTTCCCAGTTTAGGACTCCCAGAACGAACATTGCGGACAAGGCTGGATGATGAAGTTCTGCTCACTTTATTATGTGACTTACATCCTTCATCGCTTTTCAGCTGCGAGTTCCTTCCTTGATGGTTGAGGTACGCTACTGCCGTCGCATTGTCTGAGTGGTGTCACAACTGAGGGCCTGAGCTGACGGGAGGCAGCCTCAGTTGTAGGGGCTGAGATGTACCGGAACCTGGGAGGTTGTATCAGACCCCTGGACATGTAAGTAACATGAATAATAACTGCCCGAAGGCGTGACCACGACAACTTGGATAAAAGTCAATGATGTTTATTATGACAACTCCGCAACACAGCAGCAGTAAAAGAAAACGTAAAAGTCAGCAAAGAATAAATACAGTTCCTGGGTACTACAGGATGGCAGGAGCCACAGGGCACTGGTAGTGTGAGATAGTTCTTATGATCTTCTAGATGGAAAGTCCTTACCAGGCCCGACTGTAGCAATGGAGATAACCCAGGATTGTGCCAGCTGGTGTTCCAGGAAAAGCTGGGTTGCTGAAGATAAAACAGCTGCTGTGGATACTGGCTGGAACCAGACTGTTGTTAGCACGGAGTGGATACTGGCTGGAACCAGTTAAATAATAAATGAACTTGGGAGCGATGAAATATGAACTGAAATGTAGAACTTGAGAGCGGAGAAATAATAATACCGGTGGAGAGTGGTAAAGTGTAGAAAGGACACCGGCCCTTTAAGGGAAGCTGTACTCTGCTGGAAGCTGAGCTGGAAGCAGGTAATGTTGTAGCTGGAAACAGATGAATCCACAATGGATTGGAGAGTCAGGCTACACCGCAGGTGGAATGCTGGTGCGGGTCTCTATGGTGGAAGTCTTGAGACAGGAGCTGGAACCTGGAAGACAATCACAGGAGAGAGACAAACAGGAACTAGGTTTGACAACCAAAGCACTGACGCCTTCCTTGCTCAGGCACAGTGTATTTATACCTGCAGCAAGGAAGGGATTGGCTAGGCAATTATGCAGATTATCAATACTGAGAACAGATTGGTGGAAATGATCAGCTGACAGAATCCAAGATGGCTGCGCCCATGCAGACACTTGGAGGGAAGTTTGGTTTGTAATCCATGTGGTAATGAAAACAGTAATGGCGGCGCCGGCCACCGGAGACAGGAGGCGCCAGGCTGACAGATGCACATCCAACCACGCGGACACAGCGGAGGCCGCGGCTGACGTAATCGCCACTCAGACACTCTGCATGCAGAAGTTCAGGGACGGCGGCGGAGGCCGCGGGAGACGCCATGCCAGGTGTAATATGGCGTTTACTGTGACAGCGTCCCAGAGTGACAGGAGAGGATACAGGAATGTACACATCAGGATAACAGATGGGATCCGGTCCTGGAGCGCTGAGCCAGCCTTAGGAGGCATCTGATGGGTAAGAAATGGCGTCCAGATACCCGGATCGTGACAGCACCCCCCCCTTTAGGAGTGGCCCCAGGACACTTCTTTGGCTTTTGAGGAAACTTGGAATGGAATCTCCGGACCAAGGCAGGAGCATGGACATCAGAAGCATTGGTCCATGAACGTTCCTCAGGACCATAACCCTTCCAGTCAATAAGATATTGTAGTTGACCGTAACGGTGACGTGAGTCCAGGATCTTGGCCACTTCATACTCAACGCCTCGTTGAGTTTGGACTTTCGGAGTTGGAGGAAGTGAGGAATGAAACCGATTCAAGATCAGCGGTTTCAACAGGGAAACATGGAATGTCCTGGGTATTTTTAAGAAGGGAGGCAACTGGAGTCTGTAAGCAACAGGATTGATGACTTGTTCAATCTTGAAAGGACCGATATAGCGAGGTGCAAACTTCATACTGGGAACTCTTAACCTCAAATTCTTCGTGGATAACCATACCCGATCACCCACCTTGAGAGCAGGAACTGCTCGACGCTTCTTATCCGCAAACTTCTTGTACCTGAACGATGCCTTGAGCAGAGCTGATCGTACGCTCTTCCAGATATTGGCAAACTGATGCAAGGTGATATCCACTGCGGGAACAGAAGTTGCTGGAAGCGGTTGGAACTCAGGGACTTTAGGGTGGAATCCAAAGTTAGTGAAGAATGGTGTTGAAGCAGATGAAGAATGATACTGGTTGTTATGACAGAACTCGGCCCAGGGAAGTAATTGAACCCAGTCATCTTGAGAGGGGGACACATAGATGCGGAGGAAGGCCTCCAAGTCCTGATTCACCCTCTCGGTTTGACCATTGGTCTGAGGATGGTAAGCCGTGGAAAACTTTAGCTTGACTTGGAGAACTTGACATAAACTTCGCCAGAATTTGGCTGTGAATTGAACTCCTCGATCTGAGATAATTTCTTCAGGAAGACCGTGGAGTCGGAAGATCTCGTATGAATACTTGAGCCAACTTGGAAGCTGACGGAAGACCGGTGAGAGGAATGAAGTGTGCCATCTTGGTGAACCGGTCAACTACCACCCAGATGGTATTGAACTTGTTGCACATGGGTAAGTCTGTAATGAAATCCATCGACAAGTGGGTCCATGGTCGACGGGGAACGGATAGTGGAACCAGTTGCCCCGCAGGCGACTGGCGGGATACTTTATGTTGGGCACACTTTGGGCAAGATGCAATAAACTCCAAGACGTCCTTTTTCAGAGTTGGCCACCAATAGGACCTAGAGATAAACTCCAGGGTTTTTTGGATACCTGTATGTCCGGCAAAACGGGAAGCATGGGCCCAATGCATGAGCTTCTTCCTTAGCATCGGCTTCACAAAACTTTTCCCTGATGGGGGCGTAGAGTCCATCCCTACCGTGGAGAATGCCAACGGATTTATAATAGGATGCTTGTCTGAAGACTCTGACTCATTTTCTTGCTCCCATGAGCGGGAAAGGGCATCAGGCTTGCGATTCTGAGAGCCCGGACAGAACTGGAGTTTAAAGTCGAACCTGGAAAAGAAAAGTGCCCATCTGGCCTGACGAGGGTTGAGACATTGTGCGCCCTTCAGGTATAAAAGGTTCTTGTGGTCTGTAAGTATGGTGATTGAATGAGAAGCTCCCTCCAACAGATACCTCCACTCTTCTAGAGCGAGCTTGATGGCTAGCAACTCCTGGTCGCCAATGGCATAGTTGCGCTCAGCTGGGGAGAACTTCCGGGAGAAGAAACTGCAAGGGTGTAAATGGCCATCTTTAGCCCTCTGAGATAACACCGCTCCTACTCCAACGGAGGAGGCATCCACCTCTAAGATGAAAGGAGAGTCGATGTCAGGCTGTTTCAGAACAGGCGCAGAGATGAACCTTTGTTTTAAAAGATGAAATGCTTGCATGGCTTCTTCAGACCACTTGGACGGGTTAGCACCCTTCTTAGTGAAAGCAGTAATAGGCGCCACAATGGTGGAAAAGTCTCGTATAAACTTTCGGTAATAGTTGGCGAACCCTAAGAACCTCTGGACCCCTTTGAGGGTTAAGGGTACCGGCCAATTTTGGATTGCTTGTAGTTTCTCAGGATCCATCTCTAGTCCGGAACCGGACACAATGTACCCTAGAAACGGAATGGACTTGACTTCAAAGACGCATTTTTCTAATTTGCAATAGAGATGATTGACACGGAGACGGGACAGAACCTCTTTAACCCAAAAACGATGTTCCTCTAAATCGTTGGCAAAAATGAGGATATCGTCTAGATAGACCACGACATGACGGTATAGAATGTCTCTGAAGATCTCATTGACAAAATGCTGGAAGACAGCTGGAGCATTGCTCAATCCGAAGGGCATGACGAGGTACTCATAATGTCCGTCACGGGTGTTAAAGGCGGTCTTCCACTCGTCACCCTCACGGATCCGGATGAGATTGTATGCACCTCGCAAGTCCAGCTTTGTAAAGATGGTAGCTCCGCTAACTCTGTCAAAGAGCTCAGTAATCAGGGGTAAAGGATAACGGTTCTTGATGGTAATGTCGTTCAAACCTCTGTAGTCGATGCACGGCCGCAGACCACCATCTTTCTTTTTTACAAAAAAGAAGCCTGCGCCGGCTGGAGAAGAAGAAGGTCGAATGAACCCCTTTGCTAGGTTCTCTTTAATATATTCCTCCATAGAATGCGTCTCAGGCAGAGACAACGGATAAGTTCGGCCTCGAGGTGGAACCTTCCCTGGAACGAGATCAATCGGACAGTCCCATTCTCTATGAGGAGGAAGGATATCAGCAGAAGCTTTACTGAACACATCCGTGAAATCTTGATATGGAGGAGGTGGAACATCAGACGACCTGGGGGAGGAAGAACAGACAGGCAATACTTTAAACAAACATGTCTCAGCACAGGAGGAACCCCATGCCAGGATTTGCGTAGTCGTCCAATCAATTGTAGGATTGTGAAGACGGAGCCATGGAAGGCCCAGGACCACAGGATGTGTGGCTCTTGGAATCACTAAAAAAGAAATAAGTTCGGAATGAAGAACTCCCACTCTCAGACGAACTGGTAGAGTCCTTAAAGAAATAACTGCATCAAAAATTTTGCTGCCATCCACGGCAGTTAAAGAAATGGACGAAGGAAGTCTCTCGGTGGGTAGGGACCACCGTTTAACATAGGCTTCGGTAATAAAGTTCCCAGCTGCTCCGGAATCAAGGAGGGCAATGACGTTCCGATAACGTTGAGCAACTTGAAGCGAGACTGGGAGATTACAATCTTGAGGAGATGGAGAGGAGATCATTACTCCTAGCCGGCCCTCTCCTTGGCGAGCTAGGATTTGGAGTTTCCCGGACGTTTGGGACAGGCATTAATGGTGTGAGACGGAGCTGCACAATAGAGACAGAGAAACTCAGAGAGACGTCTTCGGCGCTCAGCAGGAGGTAAACGGGAACGGCCAAGTTGCATGGGCTCATCTTTAGATGGTGACAGTTGACGAGGAGGAGGAGCAGAAGATTTTGGAGCAGATGATCTTCCACGCTCAGTTGCGCTCTCTCTGAAACGTAAATCAACTTTCGTGCAGAGTGAGATTAGCTCATCTAACTTAGAAGGTAAGTCTCTGGTAGCTAACTCATCTGTAATACGCTCAGATAAGCCATGCCAGAATGCAGCATACAGGGCCTCGTCGTTCCATGCCAGTTCGGATGCCAGGATCTGGAACTGTATCAGATATTGTCCTACAGTACGTGACCCCTGGCGTAAACGGAGAATCTCGGATGAAGCTGAGGTTACCCGGCCTGGCTCGTCGAAGATGCGCCTGAATGTTGACACGAAGGCAGTGTAGGAAGATAGCAGGGTGTCGGACCTCTCCCATAACGGTGATGCCCAATCAAGGGCTGAGCCACTGAGAAGAGAAATAATGTAGGCAATTTTTGTACGGTCACTGGAAAAATTGCCAGGTTGTAGCTCAAACTGAATCTCACACTGGTTGAGAAATCCCCTGCAGAATCTTGGAGATCCGTCAAATTTTGCTGGCGTTGGAAGATGAAGACGTGGAGCAGAAATGGGTAAGGTGGGTGGGGTTATAGCTGGAGTCACTGTGGTTGACGCACCAGACGCGCCTGATCCACGGAGAGTTGTCTGAATCCCATCCAGCCGAGTAGAGAGATCCTGGAGACAGCGGATGATGTGGCCCTGTGCAGCCTCCTGATGTTCTAGTCGGGCTGCCAGTTCTTGCATCGGCCTGGCCGCTTGATCCTGGTCTCCGGCTGGATTCATTAGGTCAGTGCTTACTGTCACAACTGAGGGCCTGAGCTGACGGGAGGCAGCCTCAGTTGTAGGGGCTGAGATGTACCGGAACCTGGGAGGTTGTATCAGACCCCTGGACATGTAAGTAACATGAATAATAACTGCCCGAAGGCGTGACCACGACAACTTGGATAAAAGTCAATGATGTTTATTATGACAACTCCGCAACACAGCAGCAGTAAAAGAAAACGTAAAAGTCAGCAAAGAATAAATACAGTTCCTGGGTACTACAGGATGGCAGGAGCCACAGGGCACTGGTAGTGTGAGATAGTTCTTATGATCTTCTAGATGGAAAGTCCTTACCAGGCCCGACTGTAGCAATGGAGATAACCCAGGATTGTGCCAGCTGGTGTTCCAGGAAAAGCTGGGTTGCTGAAGATAAAACAGCTGCTGTGGATACTGGCTGGAACCAGACTGTTGTTAGCACGGAGTGGATACTGGCTGGAACCAGTTAAATAATAAATGAACTTGGGAGCGATGAAATATGAACTGAAATGTAGAACTTGAGAGCGGAGAAATAATAATACCGGTGGAGAGTGGTAAAGTGTAGAAAGGACACCGGCCCTTTAAGGGAAGCTGTACTCTGCTGGAAGCTGAGCTGGAAGCAGGTAATGTTGTAGCTGGAAACAGATGAATCCACAATGGATTGGAGAGTCAGGCTACACCGCAGGTGGAATGCTGGTGCGGGTCTCTATGGTGGAAGTCTTGAGACAGGAGCTGGAACCTGGAAGACAATCACAGGAGAGAGACAAACAGGAACTAGGTTTGACAACCAAAGCACTGACGCCTTCCTTGCTCAGGCACAGTGTATTTATACCTGCAGCAAGGAAGGGATTGGCTAGGCAATTATGCAGATTATCAATACTGAGAACAGATTGGTGGAAATGATCAGCTGACAGAATCCAGGAACATTAAGAAAGGTCTAGAAACCCATGCCTTGTCAAACCATTTTAGGATACACCATGGTAGCTCCACAAGGGGTATAATGAGATTTGGTGCTATTAAGGTAGTAAAATGTGGACCACGACAACGGGATGTCAATACACTTTTAGCTAAAAGCGAAATGAACTTTATATATGAATTGAATACTTTGCACCCTATGGGTTTAAACAATGATTTTGAACTCAAGTGGTTCATATAAATGCTGACTATCTGGATAAACATTGTCTTGTCTTTTAAAAATCATTTGTTTTTATTAAATGTTTTATTGTATGATCTAGCACTATTTTTTATACATATTTTAGACTTTTGGTGATTTACTCAAAGTTGTCATATGGACTGGAATAGGACTCTCAAGCGCACACCTGATATGATTCATTGGAGTCCATCTGAGCTATATATGGCCCGTCCTGACAGCGGCCTGTTAGCCAGTGTAAACTACTACAAGGAAAGACCATTGTGGATATCTAGTTGCCATGACAACCCAAGTGTGGATGGTGCACGGACGGACGCATTGATACGCTGGGTTGCCCTGGTAACATACAAAGAGACGTGAGAGCGGAAGTGACGGAATCACACTTCCGGTATCCATGGCAACCCGACGGCGGACACACACCGGGAGAAACGTATCATAACGAGACAGCGCTGCATGCGATTGGACATTAAACATGTTAAATACTCAAGAGGGAAACGAAAGATGGTATCCTGCCTTGAAAAAGACTCCGGAAAGGAGTTGAAACGCGTCGGCTTCCTACGACTCCAGTGGTCTGTGTCCAGCGGAGGTGCATGCTGATCCAAGGACCAGGGTATTTCCAGTCACCTGCCCGGGCGGAATCTGGTATTTAAGAACTTGATTGAGAACTTTTTGTGGGTTCTCAATCGCTCTGGTAATTGTTGCATTCATTTCCTCTGTGGCTCACACACGTGGATGTTTGATACCATCACTTTGTGTTCATTGTATTTCATCTGTCATTGTGTGTTGTATTAAAACTGTATTACACATGTGGCCCCCCTCTCCCCTCTGTTCTATATGCTGTCCTGACAAGGATACTCGTTAAGAGGAGGATCTGGGAGAATTCAGGAGTGGACGTTTCTTCCCATTTGGAGGGTTGTATTCTTTTAATATTTATTTAAATAAGGAAAAATTCATTTGGGCGCCAGGTGTTTTCCGCAGCCATACTTTTGTATCTTGTATTTGTTTGCCATTGTGTTTTTGGAGAGACACTCTTTTTGGTTGTGGTAGTCACGAGGCGGCCCTGTGCATGGTGGCGCAACACGTAAGATAAGTGGACTAACTTTTTAGCATTTGACAGAATCCAAGATGGCTGCGCCCATGCAGACACTTGGAGGGAAGTTTGGTTTGTAATCCATGTGGTAATGAAAACAGTAATGGCGGCGCCGGCCACCGGAGACAGGAGGCGCCAGGCTGACAGATGCACATCCAACCACGCGGACACAGCGGAGGCCACGGCTGACGTAATCGCCACTCAGACACTCTGCATGCAGAAGTTCAGGGACGGCGGCGGAGGCCGCGGGAGACGCCATGCCAGGTGTAATATGGCGTTTACTGTGACAGCGTCCCAGAGTGACAGGAGAGGATACAGGAATGTACACATCAGGATAACAGATGGGATCCGGTCCTGGAGCGCTGAGCCAGCCTTAGGAGGCATCTGATGGGTAAGAAATGGCGTCCAGATACCCGGATCGTGACAAGTGGATCTGGACTGGTCTTCCCCGAAGAATGTCCTTTGCCTGAATCAGTGCCATGTATATGGCCCGAAGTTCCAATATGTTTATTGGCAGGCAACTTTCTTCCTTGGTCCATTGCCCCTGAAAACACAACCTTCCTGACACTGCTGCCCAGGCCTGGAGACTGGCGTCTGTTGTCAGAATTTCCCAATCTGATATCCAAAGGGGTCTCCCCTTGTCCAGATGGGATGTCTGTAGCCACCAGGCTAATGACCTTCTTACTTGTATCGTAAGAGACATAGTCTGTGTTTTTATCGTCTGATGCAACCCATTCCATTTGGCAAGAATCAGGTGCTGCAGAGGCGTCGAGTGGAGTTGTGCATACTTCACCATGTTGAATGTTGACACCATCAACCCATCACGCCCATTGCTGCGTGAATGGATACCTTTTGACTTTGTAACAAGTCCTGAATCCTTGACTGTACCTTTGATATCTTGTTCAGAGGTAAAATTACTCTCTGTAGATTTGAATCCAGTACAGCCCCCAAGTGAGTTATCTGTTGTGACGGAACCAGAGACGATTTTGCCCAATTTATGAGCCACCCATGGTTCTGCAGACACGTTATTGTCTGTTGCAGATGACATAAGAGCAAATCCTGCGGCTGTACCAGGATTAAAAGATCATCGAGGTATGGAAATATTCTTATCCCCTGCTGTTGGAGATAAGCTGCCATTACCACCATAATCTTGGTAAATACTCTGGGGGGCTGTAGCTAATCCAAAAAGTAGGGCCTGGAACTTAAAATGCTGTTGGAGGATAGCGAACCTGAGATAGCACTGATGGGACTGTGCTATAGGAAATGTAGGTAAGCATCCTGTATATCCAGGGATAACATATAATCCCCTGATTCCATGGCCAAAATGATGAAACGTAACATCTCCATGTGAAACCGTGGTACCCAAATGTATTCAGTACTTTGAGATTGAGAATTGGCCAAAATTACCCATTTGGCTTCTGAACTAAAACAGGTTGGAGTAAAAACCCTGTCCTCGTTGTGCAGTTGGAACTGGAATGACTGCTCCTGACTGAAGAAATTTCTGAACTGCTTCTAACAAAGCCCTGGCCTTCGTCTCTACCTGAGACGGGCTGGTACAAAAAAAAAAAAAACCTTCGAGGAGGGTGCTTATGGAAGGCAAAAGCATAACCTAGAGATACCGCTTCCTGCACCCAGGCATCTGTTGTAGACTGCTGCCAGATCTGTGCAAACTGAAGAAGTCGGCCCCCCACCCTGTTTTCCCAACTGCTCCTCTGGTAGCCCAATGCTTTTTAGTCCTACCAGACTTGTTGTATTGGGCCTGCTTGCCATCCCTTTTTCCTTTAGCTTTTCCTTGAGGCCGAAAAGCCAGAACTTTAGGTTTGAAATTGTATGTGGAAGGAAACTTGACCTTCTTGGAGTCTGCTTCTGACTCCAGAATATATAACAAAAAGAGGTAATATGGGACCCCTGGCGCACAATATTCATAGATGCTAATTAGTACTGATTGGTACTAAATGATTGAACCAACATGTGCAAATTTCAAATACACAAAAACTCAATATTTTATTAAAACAAACACAATCCCAGATAGGGCATGATACACAATATATAAAATTAAAACAAAAGTGCAACTTGGGGTGAGGTAGATAGGAACCAGGTGACTTATTGAAAGTGCTTTAGTGCTTTATATCCTCCTTAAATGGAGACAATCTCTCACAATAGTCCGTGGCTGCGGTGGGCTAGCTTTAGAAGGTAGCTGGGGGTCCTAGGCAAATTTGGTAGAGGAACAGTGAGGGGTGCATCTTGGAACAGGAGACTTTAAGCTGATATGCACAGTGCGGTGGTGCTGGGCCATTCAGCCTAGGACCCCAGCTACCTTCTATAGCTAGCCCACCGCAGCCACGGACTATGGTGATAGATTGTCTCCATTTAAGGAGGATATAAAGCACTAAAGCACTTTCAATAAGTCACCTGGTTCCTATCTACCTCACCCCAAGTTGCACTTTTGTTTCTCTGACGTCCTAATAAATGCTGGGACTCCGTAAGGACCATGGGGAATAGCGGCTCCGCAGGAGACTGGGCACAACTAAAAGAAAGCTTTAGACTACTGGTGTGCACTGGCTCCTCCCACTATGACCCTCCTCCAGACTTCAGTTAGAATCTTGTGCCCGGCTGAGCTGGATGCACACTAGGGGCTCTCCTGAGCTCCTAGAAAGAAAGTATATTTTAGGTTTTTTATTTTACAGTGAGATCTGCAGGCAACAGACTCACTGCAGCGAGGGACTAAGGGGAGAAGAAGCGAACCTACCTAACTGGTGGTAGCTTGGGCCAGTGGCGGAACTAGTGAGCAGTGGGCCGATGTGCGACAAAATGGCTTGGGGCCCCCCCCCCCCCCATCCAAGTCCACCCCCTCACCCCTGGAGAGGATCTGGTGAGGGGGGCCTGCTCAGGGAAGTGGATACCTAGCAACAGTGCCGTAACTAGACATATTAGCACTGTGTGCAAGAAATGGCATTGGAGTCCCACCCCTGCATGCAAAATAGGGGCAGTGCGCGCCGTAGGCGCACGCAAAAATACATAGTGGCGTGGCTTCGTGGGGAAGGGGTGTGGCCACAAAATAATACCAATTCATAAAACGGTGCACAGTAGTCTCCATTATTCAAATTACGCCACACAGTAGCACCACTACACCAGGTAGAGACCCTTTTACACCTTGCAGCGGACAGATTCCTCTTTTTACACATTACAGCAGACAGCGTCCCCTATTTACACATAACGGCAGACAGCGTCCCCTTGTTACACATAGCGGCAGACAGCGTACACTTTTTACACATAACGGCAGACAGCGTGCCCTTGTTACACAGTATGGCAGACAGCGTGCCCTTGTTACACATTACGGCAGACAGCGTGCCCTTGTTACACATTACGGCAGGCAGATTCCCCCTTTTTACACATTGCGGCAGGCAGATTCCCCCTTTTTACACATTGCGGCAAGCAGATTCCCCCTTTTTAGCAAATGGAGAGTCACCATGCACATAGGGAATGAACAGCAGCAGCAGCATCTCCTCTCTCTCTCTCCCTGTCCCTCCCATTATGACAGTGGGCGCCGGGGACGGCCACGAGATCTTGGCATGATGCTTGTCAGATCCCCGGCGCCCAAATACAGAGAGAGAGAGAGGAAGCCGAGGGAGGGGCGGGATATAAACAGGAAGGGGGAGGAGCTGAGTTAGCTGCCCCTCCTCGCTTTCCTGATTGACAACATGATCTTGCAGCAGGAGGACGTGTGGAGGAGGAGGCGCTGGAGAGAGCATTCCCTCCAGCAGCAGCAGCAGCCAGTCACAGAGAGTGTGTGAGACCTGTTTGTATATGAGGGAGGGACGGACCCTCCTCCCTCTTCGTGTGTTACAGAGGCGGCAGCCGCGGCAGCGTGTCTGGTGCTGCGGCTGCTGCCCGTAGTGCCCTGGTGGCTGGCCTGATCTGTTCCTTACGACGGGCGGGCGGCGGGAGTCGCGGGACGCAGACCCGACGGGTCACGGGAGCGCTGGTGTGCGGCATGATACAATGAGTCATTGTGACTCATTGTAATGCCGGCCGGCGGCTGTGGGCCCTTGAGTGCGGCGGGGCCCCAGTGCAATGCACTGCCTGCCCTGCCAGTAGTTCCGCCCCTGGCTTGGGCTTCTTAGGCTACTGGACACCATTAGCTCCAGAGGGATCGACCACAGGACCCGACCTCGATGTTCGGTCCCGGAGCCGCGCCGCCGGCCCCCTTACAGAGCCAGAAGCAAGAAGTGTTCCTAAAAATCGGCGGCAGAAGACTTCTGTCTTCAACAAGGTAGCGCACAGCACTGCAGCTGTGCGCCATTGCTCCTCATGCACACCTCACACTCCGGTCACTGATGGGTGCAGGGCGCTGGGGGGGGTGGCGCCCTGAGGGCAATATAAGACACCTTGGCTGGCAAATCTACACCATATATAGTCAGGAAGGCTATATAGGTGTAAAAATACCCCTGCCAGAATTCCAGAAAAAGCGGGAGAAGTCAGCCGGAAAAGGGGCGGGGCCATCTCCCTCAGCACACTGGCGCCATTTTTCCCTCACAGCTCCGCTGGAAGGACGCTCCCTGGCTCTCCCCTGCAGTGTCAAGCTACATAGGGGTAAAAAAGAGAGGGGGGGCACTAAATTTAGGCGCAGTATATATAATATAAGCAGCTATAAGGGAAAAACACTCATTTATAGTGGGATCCTTGTGTTATATAGCGCTCTGGTGTGTGCTGGCATACTCTCTCTCTGTCTCCCCAAAGGACTTTGTGGGGTCCTGTCCTCTGTCAGAGCATTCCCTGTGTGTATGCGGTGTGTCGGTACGGCTGTGTCGACATGTTTGATGAGGAGGCATATGTGGAGGCGGAACAGATGCCGATAAATGTGATGTCACCCCCTGCGGGGTCGACACCTGAGTGGATGGTTCTGTGGAAGGAATTACGCGACAGTGTCGACTCCTTGCATAAAAGGTTTGACGACATACCAAATGTGGGACAGCCGGCTTCTCAGCCTGTGCCTGCCCAGGCGTCTCAAAAGCTATCAGGGGCTCTAAAACGCCCGCTACCTCAGATGGCAGACACAGATGTCGACACGGATACTGACTCCAGTGTCGACGACGATGAGACTAATGTATCTTCCAATAGGGTCACACGTTATATGATTGAGGCAATGAAAAATGTGTTGCATATTTCTGATGTTACCCCGGGTACCACAAAAAAGGGTATTATGTTTGGAGAGAAAAAACTACCAGTTGTAAGAGGTTACTAATGGCGTACCCTTTCCCGCCAGAGGATAGGTCACGTTGGGAAACATCCCCTAGGGTGGATAAAGCGCTCACACGTTTGTCAAAGAATGTGGCACTACCGTCTCCGGATACGGCCGCCCTGAAGTAATCTGCTGATAGAAAGCAGGAGGCTATCCTGAAGTCTATATATACACACACAGGTGTTATACTGAGACCAGCTATTGCTTCAGCATGGATGTGCAGTGCTGCAGCTGCATGGTCAGATTCCCTGTCGGAAAATATTGATACCCTAGACAGGGACACTATATTGCTAACCGTAGAGCATATTAAAGACGCACTCTTATACATGAGGGATGCACAGAGGGATATTTGCCGGCTGGCATCTAAAATAAGTGCAATGTCCATTTCTGCCAGGAGAGGGTGATGGACTCGGCAGTGGACAGGAGATGCAGATTCTAAAAGGCACATGGAAGTTTTGCCTTATAAGGGTGAGGAGTTGTTCGGGGATGGTCTCTCGGACCTCGTTTCCACAGCAACAGCTGGGAAGTCTACATTTTTACCCCATGTTCCCTCACAGCCAAAGAAAGCACCGTATTATCAGGTACAGTCCTTTCGGCCCAATAAGGGCAAGCGGGTTAGGGGCGCGTCCTTTCTGCCCAGAGGAAGAGGTAGAGGGAAAAAGCTGCAGCATACAGCCAGTTCCCAGGAGCAAAAGTCCTCCCCCGCTTCCTCTAAGTCCACAGCATGACGCTGGGGCTCCACAGGCGGAGCCAGGTACGGTGGGGGCCCGTCTCAAAAATTTCAGCGATCAGTGGGCTCGCTCACGGGTGGATCCCTGGATCTTTCAAGTAGTATCTCAGGGGTACAAGCTGGAATTCGCGACGTCTCCCCCCCGCCGTTTCCTCAAATCAGCCTTACCAACAACTCCCTCAGGCAGGGAGGCAGTGTTACAGGCAATTCACAAGCTGTATACCCAACAGGTGATAGTAAAGGTGCCCCTACTTCAACAAGGACGGGGTTACTATTCCACAATGTTTGTGGTACCGAAACCGGACGGTTCGGTGAGACCCATTTTAAATTTGAAATCCTTGAACACGTATATAAAAAATTCAAGTTCAAGATGGAATCGCTCAGGGCGGTTATTGCAAGCCTGGACGAGGGGGATTACATGGTATCACTGGACATCAAGGATGCTTACCTGCATGTCCCCATTTACCATCCTCACCAGGAGTACCTCAGATTTGTGGTACAGGATTGTCATTACCAATTCCAGACGTTGCCGTTCGGTCTATCCACGGCTCCGAGGGTCTTTACCAAGGTAATGGCCGAAATGATGACCCTCCTTCGAAAGAAGGGAGTTTTAATTTTCCCGTACTTGGACGATCTCCTGATAAAGGCGAGGTCCAGGGAGCAGTTGTTGGTCGGGGTTGCACTATCTCGGGAGGTGCTACAACAGCACGGCTGGATTCTAAATATTCCAAAGTCACAGCTGGTCCCTACGACACGTCTAC
This sequence comes from Pseudophryne corroboree, assembly GCF_028390025.1. Classification (NCBI taxonomy): domain Eukaryota; kingdom Metazoa; phylum Chordata; class Amphibia; order Anura; family Myobatrachidae; genus Pseudophryne; species Pseudophryne corroboree. The sequence goes on along the minus strand of NC_086448.1, from coordinate 652,101,795 downwards.
TGTTCCTGGGGATGGTTCTGGACACAGAACAGAAAAAAGTGTTTCTCCCAGAGGAGAAGGCCAAGGAGCTGTCATCTCTAGTCAGAGGCCTCCTAAAACCAAAACAGGTGTCGGTGCATCACTGCACGCGGATCCTGGGAAAGATGGTATCTTCCTACGAAGCAATTCCATTAGGCAGGTTCCATGCAAGACTTCCAAGGACTATGGTCAAGTCAGGAGACTTCCCTGCACATAAATATTCTGGAACTGAGGGCCATTTACAATGCCCTAAGTCAGGCAAAACCCCTGCTTCAAAACCAGCCGGTACTGATCCAGTCAGACAACATCACGGCGGTCGCCCATGTAAACCGACAGGGCGGCACAAGAAGCAGGACGGCGATGGCAGAAGCCACAAGGATTCTCCGATGGGCGGAAAATCACGTGTTAGCACTGTCAGCAGTGTTCATTCCGGGAGTGGACAACTGGGAAGCAGACTTCCTCAGCAGGCACGACCTCCACCCGGGAGAGTGGGGACTTCATCCAGAAGTCTTTCAAATGATTGTAAACCAGTGGGCGCTCTAGTGACACCGTGGGTGTACCGGTCGGTTTATGTATTCCCTCCTCTTCCTCTCATACCAAAGGTACTGAGGATAATAAGGAGAAGAGGAGTAAGAACTATACTCATTGTTCCGGATTGGCCAAGAAGAGCTTGGTACCCGGAACTTCAGGAAATGATCTCAGAGGATCCATGGCCTCTGCCGCTCAGACAGGACCTGCTGCAGCAGGGGCCCTGTCTGTTCCAAGACTTACCGCGGCTGCGTTTGACGGCATGGCGGTTGAACACCGGATCCTGAAGGAAAAGGGCATTCCGGAGGAAGTCATTCCTACGCTGATTAAAGCTAGGAAAGAAGTAACCGCAAACCATTATCACCGCATATGGCGAAAATATGTTGCGTGGTGTGAGGCCAGGAAGGCCCCAACGGAAGAATTTCAGCTGGGCCGTTTCCTGCACTTCCTACAGTCAGGGGTGACTATGGGCCTAAAATTGGGTTCCATTAAGGTCCAAATTTCGGCTCTATCGATTTTCTTCCAGAGAGAACTGGCTGCACTACCTGAAGTTCAAACTTTTGTTAAGGGAGTACTGCATATTCAGCCCCCTTTTGTGCCTCCAGTGGCACCTTGGGATCTCAACGTGGTGTTGGATTTCCTAAAGTCGCATTGGTTTGAGCCACTTAAAACCGTGGAATTGAAATATCTCACGTGGGAAATTGGTCATGTTGTTGGCCTTGGCTTCGGCCAGGCGTGTGTCAGAATTGGCGGTTTTGTCATGTAAAAGCCCTTATCTGATTTTCCATATGGATAGGGCAGAATTGAGGACTCGTCCCCAATTTCTCCCTAAGGTGGTATCAGCCTTTCATCTGAACCAACCTATCGTGGTGCCTGCGGCTACTAAAGACTTGGAGGATTCCAAGTCGTTGGATGTAGTCAGGGCCCTGAAAATTTATGTTTCCAGGACAGCTGGAGTCAGAAAGACTGACTCGCTATTTATCCTGTATGCGCCCAACAAGTTGGGTGCACCTGCTTCAAAGCAGACTATTGCTCGCTGGATCTGTAGTACGATTCAGCTTGCACATTCTGCGGCTGGACTGCCGCATCCTAAATCAGTGAAAGCCCATTCCACGAGGAAGGTGGGCTCTTCTTGGGCGGCTGCCCGAGGGGTCTCGGCTCTTCAACTTTGCCGAGCAGCTACTTGGTCGGGGTCAAACACGTTTGCTAAATTCTATAAGTTTGACACCCTGGCTGAGGAGGACCTAGAGTTTGCCCATTCGGTGCTGCAGAGTCATCCGCACTCTCCCGCCCGTTTGGGAGCTTTGGTATAATCCCTATGGTCCTTACGGAGTCCCAGCATCCACTTAGGACGTCAGAGAAAATAAGAATTTACTCACCGGTAATTCTATTTCTCGTAGTCCGTAGTGGATGCTGGGCGCCCATCCCAAGTGCGGATTGTCTGCAATACTTGTATATAGTTATTGTTTAGCTAAAGGGTTATTGTTGAGCCATCTGTTGAGAGGCTCAGTTGTTATCATACTGTTAACTGGGTATTGTATCACGAGTTATACGGTGTGATTGGTGTGGCTGGTATGAGTCTTACCGGGATTCAAAATCCTTCCTTATTGTGTCAGCTCTTCCGGGCACAGTATCCTAACTGAAGTCTGGAGGAGGGTCATAGTGGGAGGAGCCAGTGCACACCAGTAGTCTAAAGCTTTCTTTTAGTTGTGCCCAGTCTCCTGCGGAGCCGCTATTCCCCATGGTCCTTACGGAGTCCCAGCATCCACTACGGACTACGAGAAATAGAATTACCGGTGAGTAAATTCTTATTTTTTATTTTATATATTGTGTATCATAGAGATGAGCGCCGGAAATTTTTCGGGTTTTGTGTTTTGGTTTTGGGTTCGGTTCCGCGGCCGTGTTTTGGGTTCGACCGCGTTTTGGCAAAACCTCACCGAATTTTTTTTGTCGGATTCGGGTGTGTTTTGGATTCGGGTGTTTTTTTCAAAAAACACTAAAAAACTGCTTAAATCATAGAATTTGGGGGTCATTTTGATCCCAAAGTATTATTAACCTCAAAAACCATAATTTACACTCATTTTCAGTCTATTCTGAATACCTCACACCTCACAATATTATTTTTAGTCCTAAAATTTGCACCTAGGTCGCTGGATGACTAAGCTAAGCTAACCCTAGTGGCCGACACAAACACCGGGCCCATCTAGGAGTGTCACTGCAGTGTCACGCAGGATGTCCCTTCCAAAAAACCCTCCCCAAACAGCACATGACGCAAAGAAAAAAAGAGGCGCAATGAGGTAGCTGTGTGAGTAAGATAAGCGACCCTAGTGGCCGACACAAACACCGGGCCCATCTAGGAGTGTCACTGCAGTGTCACGCAGGATGTCCCTTCCAAAAAACCCTCCCCAAACAGCACATGACGCAAAGAAAAAAAGAGGCGCAATGAGGTAGCTGTGTGAGTAAGATAAGCGACCCTAGTGGCCGACACAAACACCGGGCCCATCTAGGAGTGTCACTGCAGTGTCACGCAGGATGTCCCTTCCAAAAAACCCTCCCCAAACAGCACATGACGCAAAGAAAAAAAGAGGCGCAATGAGGTAGCTGTGTGAGTAAGATAAGCGACCCTAGTGGCCGACACAAACACCGGGCCCATCTAGGAGTGTCACTGCAGTGTCACGCAGGATGTCCCTTCCAAAAAACCCTCCCCAAACAGCACATGACGCAAAGAAAAAAAGAGGCGCAATGAGGTAGCTGTGTGAGTAAGATAAGCGACCCTAGTGGCCGACACAAACACCGGGCCCATCTAGGAGTGTCACTGCAGTGTCACGCAGGATGTCCCTTCCAAAAAACCCTCCCCAAACAGCACATGACGCAAAGAAAAAAAGAGGCGCAATGAGGTAGCTGTGTGAGTAAGATAAGCGACCCTAGTGGCCGACACAAACACCGGGCCCATCTAGGAGTGTCACTGCAGTGTCACGCAGGATGTCCCTTCCAAAAAACCCTCCCCAAACAGCACATGACGCAAAGAAAAAAAGAGGCGCAATGAGGTAGCTGTGTGAGTAAGATAAGCGACCCTAGTGGCCGACACAAACACCGGGCCCATCTAGGAGTGTCACTGCAGTGTCACGCAGGATGTCCCTTCCAAAAAACCCTCCCCAAACAGCACATGACGCAAAGAAAAAAAGAGGCGCAATGAGGTAGCTGTGTGAGTAAGATAAGCGACCCTAGTGGCCGACACAAACACCGGGCCCATCTAGGAGTGGCACTGCAGTGTCACGCAGGATGTCCCTTCCAAAAAACCCTCCCCAAACAGCACATGACGCAAAGAAAAAAAGAGGCGCAATGAGGTAGCTGTGTGAGTAAGATAAGCGACCCTAGTGGCCGACACAAACACCGGGCCCATCTAGGAGTGTCACTGCAGTGTCACGCAGGATGTCCCTTCCAAAAAAACCTCCCCAAACAGCACATGACGCAAAGAAAAAAAGAGGCGCAATGAGGTAGCTGTGTGAGTAAGATAAGCGACCCTAGTGGCCGACACAAACACCGGGCCCATCTAGGAGTGGCACTGCAGTGTCACGCAGGATGTCCCTTCCAAAAAACCCTCCCCAAACAGCACATGACGCAAAGAAAAATTAAAGAAAAAAGAGGTGCAAGATGGAATTGTCCTTGGGCCCTCCCACCCACCCTTATGTTGTATAAACAGGACATGCACACTTTAACCAACCCATCATTTCAGTGACAGGGTCTGCCACACGACTGTGACTGAAATGACGGGTTGGTTTGGACCCCCACCAAAAAAGAAGCAATTAATCTCTCCTTGCACAAACTGGCTCTACAGAGGCAAGATGTCCACCTCATCATCATCCTCCGATATATCACCGTGTACATCCCCCTCCTCACAGATTATCAATTCGTCCCCACTGGAATCCACCATCTCAGCTCCCTGTGTACTTTGTGGAGGCAATTGCTGCTGGTCAATGTCTCCACGGAGGAATTGATTATAATTCATTTTAATGAACATCATCTTCTCCACATTTTCTGGATGTAACCTCGTACGCCGATTGCTGACAAGGTGAGCGGCGGCACTAAACACTCTTTCGGAGTACACACTTGTGGGAGGGCAACTTAGGTAGAATAAAGCCAGTTTGTGCAAGGGCCTCCAAATTGCCTCTTTTTCCTGCCAGTATAAGTACGGACTGTGTGACGTGCCTACTTGGATGCGGTCACTCATATAATCCTCCACCATTCTTTCAATGGTGAGAGAATCATATGCAGTGACAGTAGACGACATGTCTGTAATCGTTGTCAGGTCCTTCAGTCCGGACCAGATGTCAGCATCAGCAGTCGCTCCAGACTGCCCTGCATCACCGCCAGCGGGTGGGCTCGGAATTCTGAGCCTTTTCCTCGCACCCCCAGTTGCGGGAGAATGTGAAGGAGGAGATGTTGACAGGTCGCGTTCCGCTTGACTTGACAATTTTCTCACCAGCAGGTCTTTCAACCCCAGCAGACTTGTGTCTGCCGGAAAGAGAGATCCAAGGTAGGCTTTAAATCTAGGATCGAGCACGGTGGCCAAAATGTAGTGCTCTGATTTCAACAGATTGACCACCCGTGAATCCTTGTTAAGCGAATTAAGGGCTCCATCCACAAGTCCCACATGCCTAGCGGAATCGCTCCGTGTTAGCTCCTCCTTCAATGTCTCCAGCTTCTTCTGCAAAAGCCTGATGAGGGGAATGACCTGACTCAGGCTGGCAGTGTCTGAACTGACTTCACGTGTGGCAAGTTCAAAGGGCATGAGAACCTTGCACAACGTTGAAATCATTCTCCACTGCGCTTGAGACAGGTGCATTCCACCTCCTATATCGTGCTCAATTGTATAGGCTTGAATGGCCTTTTGCTGCTCCTCCAACCTCTGAAGCATATAGAGGGTTGAATTCCACCTCGTTACCACTTCTTGCTTCAGATGATGGCAGGGCAGGTTCAGTAGTTTTTGGTGGTGCTCCAGTCTTCTGTACGTGGTGCCTGTACGCCGAAAGTGTCCCGCAATTCTTCTGGCCACCGACAGCATCTCTTGCACGCCCCTGTCGTTTTTTTTTAAATTCTGCACCACCAAATTCAAGGTATGTGCAAAACATGGGACGTGCTGGAATTTGCCCATATTTAATGCACACACAATATTGCTGGCGTTGTCCGATGCCACAAATCCACAGGAGAGTCCAATTGGGGTAAGCCATTCCGCGATGATCTTCCTCAGTTGCCGTAAGAGGTTTTCAGCTGTGTGCGTATTCTGGAAAGCGGTGATACAAAGCGTAGCCTGCCTAGGAAAGAGTTGGCGTTTGCGAGATGCTGCTACTGGTGCCGCCGCTGCTGTTCTTGCGGCGGGAGTCCATACATCTACCCAGTGGGCTGTCACAGTCATATAGTCCTGACCCTGCCCTGCTCCACTTGTCCACATGTCCGTGGTTAAGTGGACATTAGGTACAACTGCATTTTTTAGGACACTGGTGAGTCTTTTTCTGACGTCCGTGTACATTCTCGGTATCGCCTGCCTAGAGAAGTGGAACCTAGATGGTATTTGGTAACGGGGGCACACTGCCTCAATAAATTGTCTAGTTCCCTGTGAACTAACGGCGGATACCGGACGCACGTCTAACACCAACATAGTTGTCAAGGCCTCAGTTATCCGCTTTGCAGCAGGATGACTGCTGTGATATTTCATCTTCCTCGCAAAGGACTGTTGAACAGTCAATTGCTTACTGGAAGTAGTACAAGTGGGCTTACGACTTCCCCTCTGGGATGACCATCGACTCCCAGCAGCAACAACAGCAGCGCCAGCAGCAGTAGGCGTTACACGCAAGGATGCATCGGAGGAATCCCAGGCAGGAGAGGACTCGTCAGAATTGCCAGTGACATGGCCTGCAGGACTATTGGCATTCCTGGGGAAGGAGGAAATTGACACTGAGGGAGTTGGTGGGGTGGTTTGCGTGAGCTTGGTTACAAGAGGAAGGGATTTACTGGTCAGTGGACTGCTTCCGCTGTCGCCCAAAGTTTTTGAACTTGTCACTGACTTATTATGAATGCGCTGCAGGTGATGTATAAGGGAGGATGTTCCGAGGTGGTTAACGTCCTTACCCCTACTTATTACAGCTTGACAAAGGCAACACACGGCTTGACACCTGTTGTCCGCTTTTCTGTTGAAATACCTCCACACTGAAGAGCTGATTTTTTTGGTATTTTCACCAGGCATGTCAACGGCCATATTCCTCCCACGGACAACAGGTGTCTCCCCGGGTGCCTGACTTAAACAAACCACCTCACCATCAGAATCCTCCTGGTCAATTTCCTCCCCAGCGCCAGCAACACCCATATCCTCCTCATCCTGGTGTACTTCAACACTGACATCTTCAATCTGACTATCAGGAACTGGACTGCGGGTGCTCCTTCCAGCACTTGCAGGGGGCGTGCAAATGGTGGAAGGCGCATGCTCTTCACGTCCAGTGTTGGGAAGGTCAGGCATCGCAACCGACACAATTGGACTCTCCTTGTGGATTTGGGATTTCGAAGAACGCACAGTTCTTTGCGGTGCTTTTGCCAGCTTGAGTCTTTTCAGTTTTCTAGCGAGAGGCTGAGTGCTTCCATCCTCATGTGAAGCTGAACCACTAGCCATGAACATAGGCCAGGGCCTCAGCCGTTCCTTGCCACTCCGTGTGGTAAATGGCATATTGGCAAGTTTACGCTTCTCCTCCGACAATTTTATTTTAGGTTTTGGAGTCCTTTTTTTACTGATATTTGGTGTTTTGGATTTGACATGCTCTGTACTATGACATTGGGCATCGGCCTTGGCAGACGACGTTGCTGGCATTTCATCGTCTCGGCCATGACTAGTGGCAGCAGCTTCAGCACGAGGTGGAAGTGGATCTTGATCTTTCCCTAATTTTGGAACCTCAACATTTTTGTTCTCCATATTTTAATAGGCACAACTAAAAGGCACCTCAGGTAAACAATGGAGATGGATGGATACTAGTATACTTATGGATGGACTGCCGAGTGCCGACACAGAGGTAGCTACAGCCGTGGACTAACGTACTGTGTCTGCTGCTAATATAGACTGGATGATTGATAATGAGATGAAATCAATATATATATGTATGTATATATAATATCACTAGTACTGCAGCCGGACAGGTAGATAATATATTTATTAGGTAATGATGACTGATGACGGACCTGCTGGACACTGTCAGCTCAGCAGCACCGCAGACTGCTACAGTAAGCTACTATACTCTATAGTAGTATGTACAAAGAAGAAAGAAAAAAAAAAACCACGGGTAGGTGGTATACAATTATGTATGGACTGCCGAGTGCCGACACAGAGGTAGCTACAGCCGTGGACTAACGTACTGTGTCTGCTGCTAATATAGAGTCTAGACTGGATGATAAATTATTGATAATGAGATGAAATCAATATAATATCACTAGTACTGCAGCCGGACAGGTACTATATATATTTATTATGTAATGACTGATGACGGACCTGCTGGACACTGTCAGGTCAGCACAGCACCGCAGACTGCTACAGTAAGCTACTATAGTAGTATGTATAAAGAAGAATGAAAAAAAAAAAAAAACACGGGTAGGTGGTATACAATATTATATATATATATATATATTATATACAATTATATATATATATATATATATATATATTAAACTGGTGGTGATTGATTATTAAACTGGTGGTCACTTCAGGACAGGTCACGTTGCAACTTGCAACTAGTACTCCGAGGCCTAAGCAGACAATCACAAAATATATTATTATACTGGTGGTCAGTGTGGTCACAACAATGGCAGTGTGGCACTGACTCTGGCAGCAAAAGTGTGCACTGTACGTTATATGTACTCCTGAGTCCTGCTCTCAGACTCTAACTGCTCCCCACTGTCAGTGTCTCCCCCACAAGTCAGATAATACACTTACAGTCACACTATCTAATCTATAAATATCACTTCAGCAAGTAGTATAGTAGTATACAGTAGTACTCCTCCTAATAATGCTCCCCGAAAATACTGTGTCTCTTCTCTAAACGGAGAGGACGCCAGCCACGTCCTCTCCCTATGACTCTCAATGCACGTGTGAAAATGGCGGCGACGCGCGGCTCCTTATATAGAATCCAAGTCTCGCGAGAATCCGACAGCGTGATGATGACGTTCGGGCGCGCTCGGGTTAACCGAGCAAGGCGGGAAGATCCGAGCCTGCTCGGACCCGTGTAAAAAACCTGAAGTTCGGGCGGGTTCGGATTCAGAGGAACCGAACCCGCTCATCTCTAGTGTATCATGCCCAATCTGGGATTGTGTTTGTTTTCATAAAATATTGAGTTTTTGTGTATTTGAAATTGGCACATGTTGGTTCAATCATTTAGTACCAATCAGTACTAATTAGCATCTATGAATATTGTGCGCCAGGGGTCCCATATTACCTCTTTTTGTTTGTATCTTTGAAGATTAGTGTTTATCTTCTCCATATTGGACCCAGGCAGCACTATTTTCAGCACTGCGCTCACCTGAAAATACTCCACTTGTTTGTCCATGTGACTCCAGAATATCTGTCAATTCTTTACTAAAAAGAATATCTCCAGAAAAGGGCAAAGATTCCAAAACCTGCTTAGATTCTGAATCAGCTTTCCACGTACGTAGCCAAACTGCTCTGTGAGCAGCTATTGTTGAAGCTGATGCCCTGGAGGCAATAGTACCCATATCCAATGCTGCTTCTTCCAGGAACATTGCAGCCTGTTTTATATGAGCTATATGGGATTTTTGCTCTCTGGAAGCTATAGAAAAATCCCACTCCAATGCATCAGCCCAGGCAGCCACTGCCTTTACCATCCAAGCTAAAGCCATGGTGGCCTTATGACTGCTCCAGACAGGAAAAAAATGGTTTTTAGAAAACTATCCACTCTCCTATCCATGACATCATTTAATGATGTTGAAGGCAAAGGTTACGTAGATTTTCGCACTAATTGAATCACAAGCGTATATACTTTAGGAGCCACCTCCCTTTTTAAACAATCCCCAGCTGGAAGAGGATAGTTGGAATACCATTTCTTAGGAATTGTAAACTTATTAGGTGTAGCCCAAGACTCTTCCATGATTTCCGTCAGCTGATCTGACCCTGGAAACTCAGTCTTAACTGTTTTGGGACGTTTAAACACAGGTGCCTTGGTTTGTAACACAGGCTCTGCTGAATCCTCTATGGATAGAATGGCTTTCTGTCACAACTGAGGGCCTGAGCTGACGGGAGGCAGCCTCAGTTGTAGGGGCTGAGATGTACCGGAACCTGGGAGGTTGTATCAGACCCCTGGACATGTAAGTAACATGAATAATAACTGCCCGAAGGCGTGACCACGACAACTTGGATAAAAGTCAATGATGTTTATTATGACAACTCCGCAACACAGCAGCAGTAAAAGAAAACATAAAAGTCAGCAAAGAATAAATACAGTTCCTGGGTACTACAGGATGGCAGGAGCCACAGGGCACTGGTAGTGTGAGATAGTTCTTATGATCTTCTAGATGGAAAGTCCTTACCAGGCCCGACTGTAGCAATGGAGATAACCCAGGATTGTGCCAGCTGGTGTTCCAGGAAAAGCTTGGTTGCTGAAGATAAAACAGCTGCTGTGGATACTGGCTGGAACCAGACTGTTGTTAGCACGGAGTGGATACTGGCTGGAACCAGTTAAATAATAAATGAACTTGGGAGCGATGAAATATGAACTGAAATGTAGAACTTGAGAGCGGAGAAATAATAATACCGGTGGAGAGTGGTAAAGTGTAGAAAGGACACCGGCCCTTTAAGGGAAGCTGTACTCTGCTGGAAGCTGA